>NC_137981.1:42472461-42482461 GCF_963924665.1 Micromys minutus | reverse complement strand
AATGCTGAGTAACTTGAGTATTTCTACAAATAAAATAGCTTGACCTGTGGCCTCTGCCTTGGACAATCTGACTGCCTAGCTGTGTATTTTTTGAAAGCATGGTCTTTGGTAGAAGTAGTAATACTTATACTAGAAGAAAGAAATTAATGAAGCCCAGGGAGGCTCACTGTCCTGAGGAGGGGAGTAAAGACAAGATAGATAGATAAACATACAGAACACAAATAAATGGATAGAGACATAACATGGTAATTATAATAACTGCCATTGTTCAAAACACATGACATACCAGCACTATTTTAATGCATATTAATTTCATCATATGTATTACTTTGGTTAGTCCTTGGAAGAGCCTCTTCCTAGTATCCCTGCTTCATAGAAAAGAAAAGGCAGCTCTGGCCTGAGTTTACCCAACTGAGTTTTCTGGTGTTTGAGTGTGAACCTGTCAACATTCAGTGGGATGCGGACTGTCCTAGAATTTTTAGGGAGGAAAGATGTAAGTGAAGTCTAGAGAGGAAAGTTGAAAAACTATTTTGAGGTTTAGAGGAAGTCTTTGGAGTGTTACATAACTAACTATTAAAACAGATTAACTAAGGAACTTTGAAATAACTGAGTTTATGATCTGCCTTTAAACTTTTTTTTTTTTTTTTTTTTAAATTCTTACAGCTTGAAAAGAAAATCAACCACGAGAAACTACTGGCCTGGAGTAGCTCAGAAAATATGTCAGAAACACCCGTAGCCATTTCCTTCCCCCAGTTCACCATGGAAGATAGCTACGATCTCAACTCTGTTCTACAGGACATGGGCATCAAGGATGTCTTTGATGAGACAAAGGCTAACCTTACTGGAATCTCTACAAGTCCCAATCTGTATTTGTCCAAAATTGTCCACAAGACCTTCGTGGAGGTGGATGAGATGGGTACCCAGGCAGCTGCAGCCAGTGGGGTTGTGGCTGCAGAGAAGTCCCTTCCATCCTTTGTAGAATTTAATGCCAACCACCCTTTCCTCTTTTTCATCCGACACAACCCAACCCAGAGTCTACTTTTCTGTGGCAGAGTCTACTCCCCTTGATTCTACTCTGGCTTTTGAGGGGTTGAGGTGAATGGCAATATAGCTTTCCTCTTGTAAAATATGGGCACTTGTGTTTTGGCCGAGTGCCTGAAGCTGCCCACCAGCTGCTACAGTTGGACACAGAATCCCACAAATATCCTTTGAGTTTTGCTCTGTCATCAGAAGCCAGATCTCACCACCCGTTAATGAAGTAGCCACACTCTCTCCCTACTCTTTATTGCTCTAAACTTTCAAGCATATAAAACTCACCTTCTATCATTTGGAGGCCAACACAATGCAGACTGGTATTTATTTTGCTTAAGTTACCCCCCCTTATGAAAAAAATACTGTAAGCTAGTCCTTAGACCATTCTGAGAGATTCAAAACTCAGAATGTGGTTAAATGTGCCTGGGGAAACTTGGTTCTATTTCTAGGGTTCTTATATTCACAGATATCCTGTAAGCAAGACTCTTGGTCCCATTTTCATATGTGCTGTATTTCATAAAGATGTCCTGTGATATCTTTTCAGTCCAGAGAAGATAGGAGGCAGAGACTTATTTAAGTGATATCTCAAGGATACGTACATGCCCCAGGCAATACTTGTTTTGTACAGGACAATGATATTTCTATCATGTGCCTGACCCTGGCCAAGAAGGTGGCCAGTCTCTTCTAAAGGTCTGATCTTTCTCAGTTTTCCATATTGAATTCTTTGTAGTCATGCCTCTTAGGCATCATTACCCTAAGAGAATGATTGTGTAGAGTTAGTTGCTCCTTGTCACTAGGGTGTGAGCAAGATGTGGATGGCCTGGAGACCCTCTTCTCTTTTATTTAACCTTCCAGAGCTTTAATACTGGCCATACAGTAAAAACAGTCCTTGCCTGGACACAGTGTATACAAAAACCTTTCTCAGAAAAATTGTCCATTTCATGTTAAGGCTACTAAAAGAAGGATGAGTGCATGTGCTTGGGGCCCCAGCTTTGCGTTGGTAACAGCACTCAGATTTCCTGACCTCTGCTTTACCCCGATGAAATGGCCACTGGCACTCCCAACATTGGGGATTAGTGAGGCTCACCTCCAACAAGAATACTTCTTGGTCCTAATCCAGCTTCCCTGCCCTGCATAGTGACTGTTCTTCTTCAAGCTGCTATTGCACAGGGAAGAAGGGCTGAAGCAGGTTTTGCTGGAAACTGATCTATTCTTCCTGATCTGACATTGACCTCCTCGTCGTCCTCCTCTGCTTCCTCTTCCTCCTCCTCCTTCCTTCATTTCCTCTTAGTGACTTCTTTCTGTTATGAGAGCCAATCCTTGCATTTTTCATTGAGATATTTATTTTCATCTTTTAAGCTTACTAATGCAGCAAGACACTTTGAAATGGTAAGCACTTTGAGGAAGAAAGAGTTTACTCTCTTTAAGGATTCATTTACTATTTAATTTTATGTATATGGGTATTTTGTCTGTCTGTATGTCTGTGTGCCATATGTGTGCAGTGGGATCAGAGAGAGTATTGGATCCTTTGGAACTGAAGCTACACATACTTGTTAGTTAACACGTGGATGTCAGGAACCAAACCTAGATCCTCTCCAGGCTCAGCAAAGATTTGTCAAGATTTACTCTCCAAAGGCAGGAAGAAAAATGCTCATCTCAGTGGACTAAGTAGTAGCTAGGAAACCAAGTAGATTACCATAGTCATGAGTATCAGCACTTCTTCTCCCCAGTACCCAGGTCCTTTCATCCAGGAGGATGATACGAGGGACAAACAGGTGGGCTGTTGCCGCTGCAAGACCAGTGGCTTGTTTTCTGATGATCACAGTGTTTGAGTAAGAAGACTTGGATACAGAGGCATCAACAGTTCCTTTGCTGCTCCTCCAGACTCCACACGATCTTATTTTGACCCATCTCCCCTTTATGACTCCTATTTTGCCTAATACATCTTTCTCCATCAAACACCTCCCCCAATTTTCCTCCGAGATGGGGTAAGCTGGGGTCAGTGTTGCCTCATGTAATAGCTGGTTGTAATTTCCATGGGTAGTAGTTTAAAAAATCACCCTATTATTACCTCAAGGCTACTACACCCTAGGCAGCAGAGAGGGACAGAGATGGACAGCTGTTTCAGTGGATTTCTAAGATCTATAGTTGAATGTCAGTCCAAATATAAGATAACCCATAAAGATTAACTGTGCTGAGATAGAAAACCGGTAGAGCAATACAAGCACAATATAAGAATAAATAGATTTTAAAGGTGATCAAGAAGCAAAAATAACACACTGGAATATGTAATTATATACTATGACAATAAGGTGATTTCTCTTAGAACATATGAGAAATGGTGGAAGTTGTAGATATAAAGAGAAAATGAAGGTTGGGGAGATGACACCTTGGGGAAAGCACTTGTCACACAAATGTGAAGATGCCCAGAATATATGGAGAGCTGTACACACAGCAGGTGCCCCTGGAGTCCAGTGTTTTTTACTGTGAATCAGGAAGTTGAGGAGAGTTTCTAGAAGCTCTGGGGCTGTAAGAAACAAAAGACCCATTCTCAATTCACAGAAGGAGAGGACCAACATTACAACATTTGAGGCTATCATTTGATCTACACACACACACACACACACACACACACACACACACACACACACACGGGGGGCACGAAAAAAAGAGAGAAATACAGAGACAGATACACAGAAAGAGACAGAGACACAGAGGCAAAGACAGAAATGGAAATAGAGAGTCACAGAGAAAGGCAGAGACAGACATAGAGAAACAGAGACCGAGATTAGAAAGAGACAAAAAGATACAGAGAAACAAAGACACTTCCTTTACCATAGGAAGGAAACACAAGAATTATAATGTTTCTAAAAAACAAACATGCTGAAACTTTACAAACAAAAGTTTGAGAAATATATGGATAAAGACAGTGACTAAAATAGTTTGTGTATAAAGAACAAAAACCACATTGTCCTATTTTTTTCTTTGAGAACTTCCCACATGGATATGTTTGCTCATACACACCCCACTTTTCAATTTCTTTCAGACAGCATCCACATTATAAAGAGATTTACTTTGTGTTGTATTTTTAGAGAACTATAAAATCTAGCCTATAGTTTTGAAGGGGAAAGACATGCTTAAAAGTTTTCACAGCCAGGTTGACTTTTATGTACAAACCAATAGAAAAATTATTCTCATGTATTTTGCATCTGTATGAGTATGTTTAATCCCAACACCCGACCCATGCTGGAAACGTCACGGACATTAAAATGAAACGTGCTGTTTGAACGGATTCTAATGCAGCAAAAGATAAAAAAGACCCAGCCAAGGAATTGATCCAGTAAAACATATATTTTCCATTTATAATCACGAGGAAAAAAGAAACTCCTTCTTTGGAATTTTTGCCATCCATACATTTGTCAGCTTCCGTGATCTTCCCATTTGGACTCATTTTTTTATAATGTTGGATCCATGCATGGGATGAGTTCCGAGTTTCAGAATAAGAGTGCAGCCACAAAGCCTAGTTAGGATTGTAATGAGCCTAATACCTCTTGTGCTACTCATGTGACAGCGTTGGTGACCTTCATTGTATTAAATTGTCATTCCATTCATTCTGAGATTTAGGTCACTTGTATTTACATCGAACAAGTGACAAGCCAAGGCACAGAGATTCAGTAATGTGGCCAAGTCATGTACAGAAGCAAATGGTTGAAACTAGACTTGAACCAGGTTGTCTGTCTACTATGAAGTTAAGGACCACTACATTATGCGTCTTTTAAAGCAAAAGTCAAGGATACCAGGCCTTTATTTCCACTTCTTTATTCTACACATTTGCGAGAGCTCAGAACTCACTGGTAAGTTTTGGGTAAGGGAGAAGAATCTGGGCTTAGACTGCCAGTGTTCCTGAAGTGGAGAGACAGAACATTCAGGAGAGTGCAGAGTATGAGGTTAGGCAATCCTTGTGGTGGCCGGTTTCAGAACGACAACAGGAGTACTGTGGTGTCCACAGGGAATAGCCCAGGCCTTTGTGCCGAGACTGTTTCAGTGTGTTAGCTGGAGTTGCTGTGCTACAGTGATGCCCCAGGGAGCCTGGCGATCTCAGGGGAAAGCAGACATTCCCAAGCAATGTCATATGGCACTAATTCCCTTAGACGGAAACACATGCAATCTCTCCCACTCATTCCTAAGACGGGTTGGGGCAAAGCCCCAAAGGGCATTCATTCGCTGTGTGATGAGAAATCACATTTGTAGAGATCAGCCTATCACCGATCACTCACTATCGGAGGGATGTAATCCCACAAGAAAGTCAACTTGAGCAGAGTCCATAGACCAAACAAAAGACATAAAAACACGAAAGCTGGTGTCATAATAGCCAGTAATTAAGGATTCATTTTTCCTATGAATCCCATTACCACAGCAGACAGACAGCAGTCGGAACAGCAGAATAAACTGGGCTAAAGCATCAGCTGAACGAGTGCTCCTGGGGCTTCGACATAACACAGCAGAAATGAGAAATGGCAGTCTGCATTTGTGGCTCATGCCTGCAATCCCAGTGTTGAGAAGGCCGAGGCAGGGAAATCCCTGTGAGTTCGAGGCTAGCCTGAGTTACACAGTGAAATCCTGTTTCAAAAGATGTTGAGTCACATGTATGGTGGTTTAAAAATATATAATCACCCAATTAGCACGCAACTTAGGAAGACAGGAAGAAGGAATCGAGGGCATGTATCAAAAGAAATTCATAAAAGCAAATAAAAATTCAGGACTTTTTTTGGTCCTACAAGACACAGAAGAGTATGTTGAAGTTCTGAGAGAATAAAATTAACATGTTCTGGGCTGGACAGATCAACCACTGGGCAGAGTGGTTGATCATACCTGTTACTCTTCCAAGGGACCCAGGGCACCACCCGCAGGGCAGTTTACAATTGCTTGTAACTGCAGGCCCTGGGATTGCAGCGCCCTCTTCTGGCCTCCGAGGGAACTGCAGATACTTGATAAATACACATGCAGGCAAAACACCCACACATATAAAAAACCAAAACCATAACCACAATCAAAACTAACATATCAGCTACATGGACTGTCATTATTCCAGGCTGAGGCCATGAGAAAGGCCTTTTAACTATACATCTGCCGATCCTAACATTTAAAAGTAGCGAGTTTTACTCTACAAATATAAAAGCAATGACAAAGAAGACCCATGGAGTATGACTAGCAATGGTGAAAAGATCACCCGTGATTTTAAGCTAAGGCAGAATTAACACGACAAGGAAGGTGCACGTGACATAGACACAAGAGGCGGCAGGTGGCTGGACTTCCGGGAGAGAAGGAAATGAGAGGGCAGAGGGAAGGAAGAAAACCCTTTGGAGTTATTGCTCTATTTTGAAAGACAGTGAGAAATTAATTTAACTCTAGAAATTAATGGAAAGTGACAGAAAGGATTTGTGTTAAACCATGGCTAACCAGCTAAATAACAATTTCTAAAACCATTAGAAAAAAAAACCCAAACACTTCAAATTAAAGAAAGTAAAGAAGGACACATGCAAATGTCCATCCAGACACCCAGTGGTCGGTACATCCCCAGGGCACACACAGACACCCAGTGGTTGGTACATCCCCAGGGCACACACAGACACCCAGTGGTCAGTATATCCCAGGGTACACACAGACATCCAATGGTTGGTACATCCCCAGGGTACACACAGACACCCAGTGGTCGGTACATCCCCAGGGCACACACAGACACCCAGTGGTCAGTACATCCCCAGGGCACACACAGACACCCAGTGTTTGATACATCCCCAGGGCACACACAGACACCCAATGGTCGGTACATCCCCAGGGCACACACAGACACACAGTGGTCGGTACATCCTCAGGGTACACACAGACACCCAGTGTTCAGTATATCCCCAGGGTACACACAGACACCCAGTGGTTGATACATCCTCAGGGCACTGGCTTAAGATGTGATCTGAGCTGGGTTGGTCAGTTAAAGGACACACTGTGTTATAAGGACAAGACCACAACTGCAAACTATGTTCAGAGACAGTGAGCTAGTCAGCTTTCTCCAGGGAAACAGGACAGATAGGATGAAGACACAGATACACAAATAGTTATAGAAAAAGCGCTCTGTGAGGAATTGCTCCTGGAGAAGTCTCATGATCTATGTCTGCACGCTAAAGGACTAGGTAAGTACATTTGTAGTATAGGCTTACTGTTACACACGTTACTTCCACAGCTGCTCTGTTTTTTTCAATTGGCAAAAGAGGCTTTTAAATTTTATTAATTTAGTATGAAAATTTCCAGATTTCTCCTAGTCTCTATAGAAAACTTTTTTATATTTTCTTTTCTCTTTTTTATTAGATATTTTATGTATTTACATTTCAAATATTATGCCCTTTCCCTCTTCCCCCTTCTTCATTCCCCCTTGCCCTGCTTCTATGAGGATTCTTCTCCTTTCACCCACCTACTCCCACCTCACCACCCTGGCATTCCCCTACACTGGGGAAACAAGCCTTCACAGGACCAAGCGCTTCTCCTCCTATTGATACCAGACAAGGCCATCATCTGCTCCATATAAGCCCAGGACCAGATGCAGAATTCTATCAGACTTTCAAAGAAGACCTAATACCAATACTCTTCAACTATTTCACAAAATAAAAATAGAAGAACAATACCCAATTTGTTCTTCAAAGCCACAATTCCGCTTACACTTAAACCACACAAAGACCCCACAAAGAAAGAGAACTTCAGACCAATTTCCCTTATGAATATTGATACAAAATTACTCAATAAAAGTATCAAAAACAAAATCCAAGAACACATTAAAAAAATAATTCACCACGATCAAGTAGGCTTCATCACAGGGAAGTATGGATGGTTCAATATATGGAAATCCATCAGCGTAATTCACTATATAAACAAACTCAAAGAAAAGAACCACATGATCATCTCATTAGATGCTGAGAAAGCATTTGACAAAATTCAACACCCCTTCACAATAAAAGTCAGGAATTCAATTCATCCCTAAACATGGTAAAAGCACTATAGAGCAAACCAGTAGCCAATGTCAAACTAAATGGAGAGAAACTTTTAACAATCCCAGTAAATGAGGGTCTAGAAAAAGCTGCCCACTCTCTCTCTACCTATTCAAATAGTACTGGAAGTCCTAGCCAGAACAATCAGACAGCAAAAGGAAGTCAAAGGGATACAGATTGGAAAGGAAGAACTTTCAATATCACTATTTGCAGATGATATAATAATATACCTAAGTGACTCCCAAAATTCCACCAGAGAACCCCTACAGCTGATAAACAATTTTAGTAAAGTGACTGGACATTAAATTAACTCCAACAGATCAGCATCTTTCTTCTACTCAAAGGATAAGCAGGCCGAGAAAGAAATTAGGGAAACAAAAGCCTCCACAACAGTCACAAACAATATAAAATGACTTGGTGTGACTCTAACCAAACAAGTGAAAGACCTGTATGACAAAAACTTCAAGTCTCTGAGGAAAGATATCAAAGAAGATCTCAGAAGACAGAAAGATCTCCTATGCTTATAGATTGGCAGAATTAATATAGTAAAAATGGCCATCTTGCCAATGCAATCCCCATCAAAATACCAACCCAGTTCTTCATAGAGTTAGAAAGAGCAATTTGCAAATTCATTTGCAATAACAAAACACCCAGGGCAGTGAAAACTATCCTCAACAATAAAAGAACTTTTTGGGGGAATCACCATCTCTGACCTCAAGCTGTATTACAGAGCAATTGTGATAAAAACTTCATGGTACTGGTACAGAGACAGGCAGGTATAGATCAGTGGAATAGAACTGAAGATCCAGAAATGAATCCATACACCAATGGTCACTTGATCTTTGACAAAGGAGCTAAAACCTGGTCTGCTCTTTTGCCGACATTTCTGCATTCAGTTTTTGAAGTTCACCTGATATATTCTACAGAAATGGCCCAAAAATACTTTCCCTAAATCCCTGACTGTTCTAGTGTTCCTCTATGCAGTTGATTCTTTAACTAGGGTAGGTATGCTGAAGGGTAGCTCCTCACAGATGATGGTTTCTGGCTGGGGTGGTGTTGGGGGTGCTGGTGGTTCTAAATTTTCTTTAAGGGAGTTTGACCATGCTGCAGACTTGGTGGATTGTTCTTGTCTTTTGCTTCACCTTTTTGGGAGAGGGTTGGGGAAGGAAGGTTTCAGGGATGGAGGGAATGGCTCAGGACTGAGAAGTGTGTTTAGGGTTTATTACATGAAGTTCCCAAATAATCAATAAAATAGGTTGAAAATAAAATACGTGTTGGGATGTCAAATCCATGGTTTAGAGTTTCTTTAAGTATATTGTTCCACTGAGGAGCTAAAGATGTAGTTCAGTTAGTAAAGTGCTTCTTGCCTAGCATACATGAGGCCCAGACATAATTCCCAGTACCCCATATCTGAAACCCAGCACACACACACACACACACACACACACACACACAGTCAAAATATTTATGTATTCCATTAATTTTCATGCTGTTCTTAGGAATTTTAAAGGCTCTTTTCTGTATTTTATAATGGATGAGGTTATTCAACCCTTCCTCCCTCCTTCTTTCCCTCCCCCTTCTCTCCCTCCCTACCTGTCTTCCTCTCTTTCTCCCTCCTTTCCTGTCTCCTTCCCTTTCTCCCTCCCTTCCTATCTCCCTCCTACTCTCCCTCCCTCCTCCTTCCCACCCCCTTCCCTCTCCACTTTCTCTGGAAATGTTAAAGAACCAACTATCTTAGTTTCCCTCATTTTCTCTTGGCTCTCCCAGGTACATATTCCTAGGCAACTTCAGCATCTAGATTCATGATTTATTGCATTTTTGAAACATGTTCTTGAATCATAGGTTTAAATAAAATTTCTATCCAACTATTTTATTTTTATCTTTCACAGACTGCAATTGCACATGGTTTAGGCTTCTTTGCTTTCACTATT
>NC_137981.1:42029961-42469961 GCF_963924665.1 Micromys minutus | reverse complement strand
TGGTTTCAAAATACAGAACCAAAAATGAAACAAAATTTCAAGCATAGCTTAAACACTGCCACAAAGTGAGCCAATGCAGCCACTCCCTAGGTAAAAGGATGGAATCTTTTTCAAATGTCTACCTTCTCCCTTTTTCTAGTTCTATCTTTCTTCCTCTTCTTCAAAATAGAATTACTGTGTTGACTTGTAGCACTCTAGTTTAGCTTTGCTGGGAATTTCACATAAATAGAACCATGTCCTAGAATTATTTTATATTTAGCTACTTTAAAAAATACTGTTTGTAAAATTAACCTACTTTACTTTCTGAAGTTTTTCACAGTTTAAGTAAATCACACTTAATTGTTAAAATCTTGTTGAGATACACTTGAAGAAGCTTGCTTCAAACTCGTGTGCACGTGACTTCTGGTGCCCTGCATACATTTAGCTAGATGAATACCTGGGGTGGAATTACTAGGTCACGAAGTACATATGTCCATTTTCAATAGTATCTTCTGATCAGTGAAAGTGTTTACATTTTGTGCAGCACAATCTGGCAACTTTTAAAATTAGTGCACGTGCATTTGTGTGTCTCATTGTAGCCTATTCATAATGGAGATTTACACTTGGTGTCTGGGTCTGGCGTCTTTTCCCCATGTGGGTATCTGATGGATTCAGTATCGTTTGTTGGAAAGTGAATTTTCTCCCCATGGTCCCACAGAAACAGCTTAGATCAAGTGTGCACATGTGACTCTGTTCTGGCCCCGCCCTTCCTACACTAGACAGGCTTAGTTAGTTGGTAACAGGCTTTTGGTCTGAAAGGATAGCTGTCTCCTCTTCCTACCCTTGAAGAGCAGTGTGTTTACTCTCGGCCCCCTTTTCATTCCTATAAATTTGGCATCACGTTTCCAGTGTGAAACTGTGACTGAGATTGCAGTGACAAAATGGACATCTTTAAGTGATGGAATTTTCCAATGACAAAATGGACATCTTTAAGTGATGGAATTTTCCAAACGATAAGTTAAACACAAGCTTCCATTTTCTTAGTCTGCTAACTCCAAATTATTTGTGTGTTTTCCTTTAGAAGGTTTATGTAGCTTTTGCATTTTCTAGAATATGTTGATTTTTAAATTTTGTTTTGCAAGTTGAGGGATAAAATAGCATATGTTGTATGGGCAGGATACTCTGGTTCCCACTCCTGCCCTAGTTTTCTGAATGTTGGGATTACAGGTATTGTATTTAACCTTCAATAGTGTTTTGATGTTTTTAAAAATTATATTAACATTTTCTAATATATATTGTTAATATATTTATTCTTATATTGAACTCACTTTAACTAATTGTTCTAAATCTGTTGTTTATATGTTTGTCTAAAATTTTTGTGAGTATAATTATAATTTTTCTTTTAAATAATTAGCTAGTTAGTCAATCAATTAATTAACATTCATATTGTACTTGTGAATACATACCATTTTGAATTTTGATAGTGACGGTGTGCGCAGTCTTTGCATCTTTTATTGCAGATATAAATAATATTTAGTGCCCATCAGGGTCAGAGTTCTTTCTTTTAGATTCTGTGATTTTGAAGAAAAACACTGCAGTATGCAGATGTTGCATTGTGATCATACTTCTGTATAATCACAGTGATAAGCACAGCATCTTACATTTCAGAAATCCTTCAAGCTGTAGTTCTGTTTAATTTCCTTGTTCTGGTCACAAAGAGCTAACATCTTTCTTTCTATATATTTCTGCCTCCCTACAAACACTCCCAAGGGGTATGAAATATGATAAACTCCTTGCACAATGCATTAAAAAGAACTCAAATCTATATCTGAAACAATTTTTTGTAGGTCTTGTTAAATCAAAAAAATATGTAAAGGAAAATATATGAAGAATTTTGTAGTTTTTGCAAAAACAATGTTGTGTTTGAAGCACGTGTTAAGACATGTTTGTCTTATGTTAGGTACCTTAGAATCAAAGCCAAAGACATTCAGTTCTGTCCTTCCAATTCTTCAGAGGGAGGAGATGCTTCTTTGAGAAACTGACGTCAGAGCAAGGGAAAGCATTAATCATTAGTGTGTTTTCTCTAGAGATTTGATGCTCTGATACTACAGAATAAGTCTAGAACCATGACTATGTGATGGTTAGTGGGTGGAGTGGTTTCATTCCTTATGTAAAAATTATTACAGTTTCATACCCACGTCTTAAGTATGCATTTGGACATTTCACCCATTTCCCTTGGTCACTCCTCTTCTCTGTCCACTAAGCCCTTCTGTTCACATCTCTCCCTCTCCTCTACACTCACGTCTTCTTTTTGGGAATGTGTCACTCTATGGGGTCATTTCAGTGCCCACTTATGTTGGGAACAAACAAAAGAAACATATTCTAAGTGAGACCATTTCACGTTCACACTCCGTTTAATCACAGGGAGAAACTAAGTTCAAGGTCTCAGACCCCAGGGGAGCTGGGGACTTCCCAATAGCTCAACAAGCTTCTGTTGTAAACAGTTAACGGAGTACAGACATCTCAGGTACAACTTCTCCATCTTACTGTCAGGGTCAAACCAGTTTATGTCCTCAGGCCTAGGGATGAACCCTTATTCCACTTCTACAAATGTTTTCTTTATTGTTTGCTAACCAGTAAAGACTATGGAAATGACCGTTATCTAAAAGAAGGTGCATATATTGTAAAAATACACAGCCAATGCCTGCCAAGCTCTCTCTCATTCAGTACACACAGCTGACCCCATCTTTTGTCCCCTATCACTCTGAGCTCTGGACCTGATGTCTAGGCAATAAAATAAGAACCTTGAAGCCCGGTGCCCTGGGCACTACCCAGCATCCAACAGGTACTCCCTTGTTTAACGCATGTCAACATTCAATTGAATAACACTGCAGCTCACCCCCAGTTTCCCCCTTCATTTTGTGTTCCCAACCTTTAAAAATGTTGTACAGTCTCCCTTCAGAGACCCAGTTCGGATCCTGAACTGGCCGCCTACCTGACTACTCAGGAAATAAAGCTTTTGTCTCTGAGGCAAGTTTTCTTCACCTCGACCTCAACTCGATGTGCACAATAGGAGCAGTTCCTGGTGAAGACAATGGTCGATGTGTTGTGACTGTGTGAGTGGGCTACGAATGGAGAGTGAATATAGTCAGGGAATGGGAGATGCCATCAAGACACATATAGACTATGGAGTAGTAGGAACAGTAGAGGCAAATGCAGAGGAACCGCGAGTCTCTACAGAAACAGGGGGGATTAGAAAAATAGCTACAAGGTGGGGCTGTGAGTGTAGGGGCCACAGAGAAAAGAATAAAAGTGGATAGGCATACTAAGGCATGAAATATTATTATAGACTCGAGCAGTTCAAGCCATTAACCCCCTAACATTACCACATCTTTGCCATTAGAGTTAACTATGACTAATTAAAACCCCTAACATTTCCATTTGGCCGATGTTAGGGTTCACTAATAATTAAGTGCTGGTTCTTCCGAATGCTTACTCAGTTTGGATATTTCCAGGGACAATTACAAAAAGAGAAGCTACTTAAATGCTGCTTTTAAAACTGCTTCACAGGTCTGCACATGAGCTATGCCTTAAGGCTGCATCTCTTAGAAGGGCCATCTACAGGCTGACTGGAACTAAGACACCCTCCCAGGAGCTGCTGCTCAGCAGGGATGACTAGCCTTCACACCCTCTTTAATACTGTTCCAGCTGTCAGTGTTTCCCTTGTTCTTTTGATGAGCTGGTAGAACCACTTGGGATGTGCCAGGGTTGGCAGAAAAGGACTTTGGAGGTGCAGTTTCCTATTAAGCTTTCCCTATTCTGCAAATTGTTTTCCAGAACCTCATGGGGTTGTTGACTATTCATGGAGGATTTATTTATTTATTTATTTATTTATTTATTTATTTATTTAGCACAGTGTCTGGTACCTGGTAGGCTCAATAATTATTTATTGCATATGTTATGATTGGAGCCTTCTTAATAATGGACAAAATATTTGGGATCAGGTGTGTGTGTGTGTGTGTGTGTGTGTGTGTATGTGGGTGTCTGCCTGCAAGTTTCTAGATGCCCGTCAAGAAGTTTTTCTTGTTTTCTTTTCTAGTTTATGCCTCGAATAATGTGTTTTCATCTCCTTTCTTGCATTTGCCACCACACACACACACACACACACACACACACACACACACACACACATACACACACACACACAAATAACACAACTGCAAAATAGAACTTCTTCTTGAATGGCTTGTGAGGCTCCAACTCTGTTGGTCTGTGGTAAATAAAGCATGCTTTCACCGGTGTCTTCATTAGGCTACATAAACAAGTGGTGCCCAACCTTGTCTGTGCATCTATCCTAATCACCATAGGTGATCACAAATTCTGCAGTCGGCTCTCACCACAGAGAGGTGGACTCTGTTTGGGTTAGGGCTGGGATGTAGATACTTTTATAAAGTCCCTTAGAAGAGTGTGTTTTATTTCTAAGGTGCAAAACTGCTGCTTTAAACACTTTTTGTTCCCCCAGAGCATTCCTTTTATCATTTAAGGATGAAGGACCTCTCTTGGGTTGCTCCCCTGCCTCATGGGCTGTAATTTCCTTTACCTGGCTGTCACTATTCTACCCTGTAGTAGTTGAACATCTGTTTTCAATCTTGATTTGCTCTCTGGATGATCTGAATGTCTTTACGCTTGGTTTGCATGCAGAATTTCTGAGGGATCTTGAAGTTTCCTTCCTGTGTACATGAAGCATATGTTAAAGTTGAAAACATGGTTGCAGATAACTTGAACGATATGACTTCATCACCACAAGGAAAATATTAGGAATTAAGCTGTCAGTTTTCTCATAAACCTTGCCTGCTATTTTTATTAGGGAAACCGTCATTGAGAAACCAGAGGCTGTTTCACTGGAAAGACAAACTGTAATGACTAGGGAGAGGCAGATAGCTCTATAAATTAAAGACCTCAGCTACTCACTCGACATAGCTTCCTAGTCCCTGTCCAGTCACTGCTGTCTCTGCCAGAGCCAGGTAAGTTCCTCCTCAGATCTAGCTTGAGTTCTCTGCTTTGAGAAGATGACTGTTTGTTGAGTTGAAATAAATTCTGTTGTGCATAGATTCCTCTTGAGGTTAACTTATGTGGTTCAGTGCCTGAATGGCCATGGCAATTTATCTTGTTTGATAATGAGTTAGATCCTTTTATTTCTGAGTAAGGACTCCTATGAAGAACCGAGGGGGAATCTCTAACAGCAGATGCGGGACGGCAGACTTAAACTAATAACCCCTGACTAGGGATACTTCTTTAGGAGAAAATTCAGACCATAGTAAACTTTGTGTGGGGTTAGGGGATTAGGGACTTAATATGTTTTCCTATTCTGGACTATATTGGGATCTACGAAGAAGTGAAAAGTGTCAGATAGGAATACAGCTGTTGTCATTATAATGAATCTGGATTGGGGAACCCCGCTTGAATGTGAGGCCGGTGGGGATTCCCGTGCTTTCAGAACCCGCCCTCGCATAAACTGGGCAGCTGGATAAACTACACTTGCTCTGGCCAGAGGGTGGGTCTGCTCAGTGGCACTTAGATGACTTGGAGGTGGGACGCAGATTCCGATGACAAATAAACAAGAGGAGAAAACCATTAAGGCATTGCCATACCTCCCAGGAAACCAAGAACTGATACTATTCCATGAAGCTAGCTTATGTTTCTTATGCTGACTGACGTCTTCTATTATGGGAGCAGGGCAGGGAGCTGGCAGTCGTTCTGAGGGTCAGAAATCACAGTGTTCTTCATAAATGAAGGAAAGAATATCCAGAGCACAAAGCAGCCCAGAGCAGATGTGTTCATTGTGATTGATGTTCTAGATTACTTGGAAGACATCATGGACTCCCCAGGCACATCAACCACACAGTTCCTGTTTGATCTTTTCAAAGAACTGAATAAAACAGATGATGGCAACGTCTTCTTTTCCCCTGTGGGCGTCTCAACAGCCATTGGCATGATCCTCCTGGGGACCCGAGGAGCCACTGCCTCTGAGTTACAGAAAGTAAGGAGCTTCCTTTGCTTTCCAGGCAGAGACTTGGTTTTAAGATTTAACCCTCTAGCATTGCCTTAAAAATGTGTGCACCCTTACCTGCTGATGAAGATGTGGAGCTATCAGGTATGTCAGGGAAAGCCTCCTCCCTCTCCAGGTCCCATTTCCTCCTGGATGTTCGGCATTCCTTCGGGTGGGGGTAGGATGAATGGACATTTAAAAAGTCATTATTCTCTTAGTTAAAGAGAATATGAACACCCAAAGCTACTGTGATCAGCTATGAAACTTTTATGTGGTCTAAATTGCATATCAAAGATGAAGACCTAAACGAGCCCCTTATTAGGCTCCTCTGAAGAGATCAATGGGCAACCTAGACATTTCCCCGGCTTTTCAAGGAGATGATGTTGCCTATATACCACTGAAAACACATGGGTACTAGCCTTCCCTTGATTATGTGAAATTTCTGTGTATCTTGACAATAATAACAATATTTTCTCTCCGCTAGGTACTTTACTCTGAAAGAGGCCCGGAAAGGTCCAGAATAAAGTCTGAAGAAAAAGAGGTGGGACAATAGGTACTAAACAGCTTTTAGTGTGATTACCCTTCAGGTGAAAGATCCCTGTAGGGAAGGAGTAGAAAAAGCCAGGAAGAGGCTAGTGCCGCTGACTCAAGAAGTACTCACTGGAGACAAATCATATTTGTTAGGTATATTAGTTTATTTTTTGTTGTTGTAACAAAGTCCTTGAGGCTAGAAGTTTTATAAATAAGATCTTGTTCAAAAGCTCATGGTTTGGGGGTTGAAAGTCTCAGATTGGGTGGCTTTTATTTGTTTTTTTGCAGAGTCTTCTGGAATGCACTATAATGTAAGGCACCAGACACTATTGGCGCACAGAAGGGGCTGAGCTTGTGGCTCCTGCTTTATGAACTAGACTCTCCGAGAGCTAACCTCCTCTGGAAGACTCTCATTAACCTTGTCTGAAAGCAGTGCCTTGGTTGACTTAGTCATCAGGTCCCTTAAGTGTTTACCCACCCTTTACACCATTGTACCTGGGCTAGGCTTTCAGAACATGAACTCCGATGACAAAGAGCATCTCCAATCACAGCATTTGGACTGCACACAAACTAAATGTTCAATAATAATGAGAGATCATAACTGACAGCAGTCACTGTGAATACTGACACACAGAAAAGTTATAACAGCTTTGATGTTACAGAGAATTAGGTCAAATTCTGGCTTGGGCTTGTCAGGACTATGAGACTTTGGCAAGTAATTCACTTTTGTGACATTTCCAATAGAATCTTCTAGATCATACATTTAACTCATCTAGTAATGCTAATGTGAATTAATTATTGTTAAACAGGATTACTTTTTTACCCCTCCTGCTAGTATTTCCTTAAATACTATCAGCACAGGGCCATTGGTCCTTTTCCAGATCTCGTGCTCTGGTATCTCTCGCTTGGTCTTACCAAATACAGGGTGGGGATAAGGCTCATTAGGTCAGGGTTAGCATCGGAAGGTGATCAGAGCCCTCAGACAGGCACACTGTCTCCAACAGTAATCACATTCCAGTGCCTCTTATAAAGCTATTCTTTGAACCTCTTGGCATTGTGAGTTGTTAGTTTCACAATCGCACAATGCTGGGTTGTCTGGGTGGCTCAGTTTCAGTTGTGGACTTCTGTCTCGGGATTATTTAACTGAGTTAGGTCACATGGCTGCTCTCATGTAAGAGGATATCAATTGTGCAGTGGCTTCCAGAGTACTTCCCTTTCTTGGCATAGTAGTATCTACAGAACCTTCCTGAGGATTAGACAAGGCATCTTACTGTGGACAGATGCCCTTCTCCTGGGTGGAGAGTTTCAGAACTGGGTGGAAGTTGACTTTCAGCTTTAGGCAGGTCTAACCATCAGTCTTCCACTGTGAGCCAGCTCTATCCCTTCCCCAGGAGATTCTATGAGATGAGGCTAGACAATACAATCTTCTTATTAACAGATGAAGAAACAGATGTACATTCGAGTGGCAGCCCTTGGCATGTACCACTTGATTATCACATGAATTTGGAGTATTCTGATCTTTCTGTTACAAAGTGATGTTAAAAATCTCAGGATTACCTAGGAAGGTAGAAGGAATAATGCAATGAGAACCTCTCCTAGTGTGAGAAATAAGAGTATTACCAATCCCCGATGCACTTCCCTACATCCCTGGACATAACGTTCTCTCTTAAGAGTACAGACTTTGTTCTCCTGAATTAGGAATTCATTATCCTAATGTACTTCTTTTGTTACATATGACAACTTTTGCCATTATTTTTTTCAGTGTGGTTACTTTTTTACAGCTTTCTTTTTAATTTGTTGTGTTAATGGGCTTTTCTTCTTTCCTCTTCCCTTCCTTTTCTCTTTTTTTATGACAAATAATGTGTAAATTATCCTTGACACAAGTCTCCTGGTGTGCCTGGATTGTGGGTGGTACTCAGTCAAGGGAACACTTGACATGCATCTGGCTTGAACTGAGGTGTGCTAAAGGTATAAACTACTCACTGGATTTCAGGAGCTTAGTATAAAATATTCATATAGAAATCATTAATTTTGTGTGTTGTGTGTTGAAACAATCTATGGGATCTATCATATATGAGCATATAATTTATTTATCTTGTATTTATACACTAAAATGAAATTCTGGAACTTCTGGATTAGATAAAATACTTTTAAAGTTAATTTAACTTTTACATGTTTCAAAACTGATTTATTGAACTATAATTCATGCATCAATCCTGAAACGGACCCATTTCAGTTGTAGAATTCAATGTTTCTTAGTAAGATTACACAATTGTGTGATCATCACAATCACATTTAGAACATTTTTGACACCCCAAAAGAGATCTCCATAGCTACCAGCACTGATCCCCATTCTCTTTGTGATTTCTATAGCCACCAAGAGTGATCCCCTCTTCCCCTTCCTTCCCCTCCACTATCATTTGTCCTTCATTCTAGAAGGATTTTTCTTTCAGAGAAAGCCCAAGAAAGTTACATGCTGACTGTGCCCATTTGTCTGTATTAGACACGATTTAAAAACCATCCCTTGTGTCTGAAGATAAGCACATATTCCCTGACCAACATTTCTCCCTGATTTCTATTCTCCTATTTACCCCACCTCTGGCAAATAGCGCTTAGTCTCTACCGTGAAAACAAATCTCGGATGCTCCACATGAGTGGGACAACGTGGAATGTGTTTTTCTGTTTTTTTTTTTTTATGTTTGGGTTATTTCATGCAACATAGAATTCTCTAGGTTACTCCATGCCATATCAAAGGACAAGAGTTTTTAATGGCTCACTAGTGTTCAGTTGTAATATAGTGTTCAATATATGTCTGTGCATGTGTGACATTTTCTTTAGTTACTCACCTGTTTTTTTAACCCTTAAAATGTAGTTACTTACCAAGGAGTCTGCATTACTTGTGAGGTTCACATCAACGTGCAAATGTTAATAGAAACGACTACCAACCTGTTTGCTAAAGAAATTGTATAAACACTTATCACTATCAATAGTGATTATAGGTTCATTTCATAATTTCATTCAGATGTCCAAAGCCTTAGTCAAGGCTTGAAATCTTACAGGTTTTCAGGAATCTGCCAATACATATACTGTGCCTCTATTTTCTGTAGCTACTGGTAAGCATATGGCTTTGTTATGTCATTGGAATGGGTTTCCTTAACAGAATTTCTAGTGATAAATCTTTTTTATTTATGTGGGATAATATACTTCTTAGTCATGATATTTTAAAATCAAATAAATTTAGTTTACTAATGTTTTATTATTTTTTAAAAATATTACAATGGCAGAAGTATTATTTTTCTTGTACATTTTTGTGCTCTTTCAATACCAAAATAACACTAGACTCATAAAATGAGTGTGGGCTTATTACGTATTTTAAGTATATAATATTTTATCAAATTCTCAAAAGTTCTATCATTAATACAGTGCATTGATCATATCCAGCCTTTCCCTCCTCAAGTCTTCGCAGATTCCCCCACCTCCTAGTTTCCCCTTCCACCCTCATTTCCGTTTTTAATTTAAATAAGCCATGGAGTCTAGTTTGTGCTGTCATAGACTCGTGAATACTGTGCCATTGATTAGAGTATCATTCACATAGCACAGGCAACAGCTTAAAGAAGGCTGACTTTCTCCCCTGAGGAATTCACCATCAATAGCTTCTGAGCTAGGAGATGGGGCCCCTGAGCCCCTCCCAATCTCTACGCTGGAACCACAACCTCGTGTAGGTCTTGTGCAAGCAACCACAGTTATCGCGAGTTCATGAGCACAGAGATCTTGTCATGTCCCGAAGACATTTTTGTCATGGTCCTTTCCAACTTATGGCTCTTAATCTTCTGTGATAGTCCCTGGGCCCTTGAAGAAGAGAATGTGATATAGAAGTCTCATTTATGGTAGAGCATTTCTCTTTATTTTGATCACATACATTTCTATAATTCAGAAACACACCTAATTTAGTGGGTCGTGTAACCGTGGGCTTTGCCACCAGATCCCCAGGTCCTTAATAATGACTCAGAGGCTTATTTATTTATGAATAAATGCCTAGCCCATAAGCTTTGGCTTGTTCCCTGACTAGCATGTAACTTTTATAGCCCATTTAAACTATTCTATGTCTGCCACAAGGCTAGTCACCTCTCCTCAGTTTCATCTGTCCAGCTTCCTCAGAGTCCTGGGTGAATCTCTCACCACTGACTATCTTCCAGAGTTCCAGTCTTTCTAGCAGAACTCGCAGCTTCTACTCCCTGCCTTTTGCTAACAGACCATCAGCATTTTATTGACAGGTGAAGCTTCCATACAGTGCAGGAGAGATTATCCCTACAGGATAGACTTTAGATTAAAACTATCTTGGCCTTTGCTTTTGTTCTTTTTTTTAATGTGATATAGGTTTGTATTTACTTAGTGGATTTCTTATTAAAGAGTAGTTTTGAATCCTTTCTTGTTATTGTAGACAGAACATCTAACCTCTAACAGTTATTTGAAAGTGATAATCACCTGTCTTAGTCAGGGTTTCTATTTCTGCACAAATCATCATGACCAAGAAGTAAGTTGGGGAGTAAAAGGTTTATTCAGCTTACATTTCCACATTGCTGTTTATCACCAAAGGAAGTCAGGACTGGAACTCAAACATGTCAGGAAGCAGGAGCTGATGCAAAGGCCATGGAGGGATGTTGCTTACTGGCTTGCTTCACCTGGTTTGCTCAGCCTGCTTTCTTATAGAACCCAGGTCTACTAGCTCAGGGATGGCACCACCCACAATGGGCTGGGCCCTCCCCCCTTGATCACTAGTTGAGAAAATGCCTTACAGCTGGATCTCATGGAGGCCTTTCCTCAACTGAGGCTCCTTTCTCTGCTATAACTCCAGCTTGTGTCAAGTTGACAAAAACCAGCCAGTGCAATCACATAACATCTACCACATGCAACATTTTATTCCTTACATCCACTATGTACATCCTTCCCTTCACAGTACCAAAAATGCAGCTTTCCTCTTCTTAGATCATGTATCAATGATGTAGATTTTTGTGATTATTTTTTTCTACCAAAGTTAAAAATGTTTAATTAACCATATGATTCTATATTTACTGTATATTTACTGTTTCAAGACAATTTTAGGTTTTCTATATCTTCTTTTTTAAATTTTTTTAAACTTTATTTTAAAAAACAAAGATAAAAGAAAAAAATTTAAAATTTTTTTGCATAAATGTATACAAATATAATTGTGTCAGGGATTGGCTTTTTTTTTTCTTTTTTTTAAGGTTTGATACTCTGCATTAAGGTCTTACTAGTTACAATGAGCAAAAAGTACATGTAAAACAGTATGTAACCTGGAATTAGTCAACGTTTTCTTGGTGTGTAAGAATTGAGCATGACTTTTTTTTTTGTTGTTGTTTTGTTTTCTTTTTTTCTTGAACTTCACACAGTCTGTGAGTTGTTTCTGGGGCAGTCTGAGCCTCTGGGGTTAGCATCCCACTATCAGTGACTGCATATTATGTCTGTTCTTTTGTGACTGGGTTATCTCACTAAGGATGATATTCTCTAGATGCAACCATTTTCTTAAGAATTTGGTTAAGTCATTGTTTCTGCTGGCTGAGTAGGACTCCATTGTGTAAATGTACCACAAGTTTTGTATCCATTCATCTACTGAAGGACATCTGGGTTCTTTCCAGCTTCTGGCTATTATAAATAGAGCTGCTATGAACATTGTGGTGCATGTATCTTTGTTGTATATTGGAGTGTCTCTGGGGTATATGCCCAGAAGTGGAATAGCTGGATCTTCAGGTAGTACTATGTCCAATTTTCTGAGGAATCGCCAGACTGATTTCCAGAGTGGTTGTATCAGTTTGCAACCCCACCAACAGTGGAGAAGTGTTCCTCTTTCTCCACAACCTCACCAGCATCTGCTGTCATCTAAGTTTTGGATCTTGGCCAATCTGACTGGTGTGAGGTGGAATCTCAGGGTTGTTTTGATTTGCATTTCCCTGATGGCTAAGGATGTCGAGCACTTCCTCAGATGCTTCTCAGCCATTTGATATTCCTCAGTTGAGAACGTTTTGTTTAGCTCTGTACCCCATTTTTTAATAGGGTTGTTTGATTCTCTGGAGTCTAGCTTTTTGAGTTCTTTGTACACCTTAGAAATTAGGCCTCTATCTGATGTGGAGTTGGTAAGGATCTTTTCCCATTCTGTTGGCTGCCGTTTTGTTTTCTTGACGATGTCCTTAGCCTTACAGAAACTTTGCAATCTCATTAAGTCCCATTTGTTAATCTTTGACCATAGAGCTTGAGCCATTGGTGTTTTGTTCAGAAAATTTTCTCCTGTGCCTATGTGTTCTAAGGTTTTCCCTACTTTCTCATCTAATAGTTTCAGTGGATCTGGTTTAATGTGGAGATCTTTGATCCACTTACACTTGAGCTTTGTACAAGGAGATAAGAACGGGTCTATTTTTATTCTTTTGCATGCTGAGTGCCAGTTGAACCAGCACCATTTGTTGAATAGGATGTCCTTTTTCCACTGGATGTTTACAGCTCCTTTGTCAAAAATCAGGTGACCATGTAAGTGAGGGCTCATTTCTGGATCTTCTATTCTATTCCATTGATCCACGTGCCTATTTCTGCACCAGTACCATGCAGTTTTCAGCACAATTGCCTTGTAATATAGCTTGAGGTCAGAGATAGTGATTCCCGAAAATGTTTTCTTGTTGTTGAGGATGGATTTCACTATTCTAGGTCTTTTGTTGTTCCAGATGAAATTGCACATTGATCTTTCCAACTAAATGAAGAACTGGGTTGGAATTTTGATGGGGATTCCATTGAATCTGTAGATTGCTTTTGGTAGGATGGCCATTTTTAAAATGTTGATCCTTCCAATCCATGATCATGGGAGATTTTTCCATTTTCTGAGATCTTCCTCGATTTCCTTCTTTAGAGGTTTGAAGTTCTTGTCATACAGGTCCTTCACTTGCTTAGTTAGAGTCACAACAAGGTATTTCATAGTTTTTGTGACTATTGTGAAGGGTACCTTTTCCCTAATTTCTTTCTCCACATGTTTGACTTTTGAATATAGGAAGGCTACTGATTTGTATGAGTTAATTTTGTATCCAGCCACTTTGCTGAACTTGTTTATGAGCTGTAGGAGTTCTCTGGTGGAAGTTGTTTGGTCACTTAAGTACACTATCATGTCATCTGCAAAGAGTGATGTTTTTACTTCTTCCTTTCCAATTTGTATCCCCCCCCTTTTTTTGCTGTCTAATTGCTCCAGCCAGGACTTCCAGTACTGTGTTAAATAGGTAGGGGGAGAGTGGGCAGCCTTGTTGAGTCCTTGATTCTAGTGGGATTGCTTCAAGTTTCCCACCGTTAAGTTTGATGTTGGCTGTTGGTTTTCTGTATATTGCTTTTATTATGTTTAGGTATGGACCTTGGATTCCTGTTCTTTCCAAGACTTTTAACGTGAAGTGGTGTTAGATTTTGTCAAATGCTTTCTCAGCACCTAGTGAGATAAACATATGGTTTTTTTCTTTGAGTTTGTTTATATGGTGGATTACATCGATGGATTTCCTTATATTAAACCATCTCTGCATCCCAGGGATGAAGCCTACTTGACCATGGTGAATGATTGTTTTAATGTGTTCTTGAATTCGGTTTGCAAGGATTTAGTTGAGTATTTTTGCATCAATGTTCATAAGTGAGATTGGTCTGCAGTTCTCTATCCCTGTAGGGTTTTTGTGTGGTTTAGGAAGAAGGGTAATTTTAGCCTCAAAAAAATGAGTTAGGTAGAGTTCCATCGGATTCTGTTTTGTGGAATAGTTTGGAGAGTATTGGTATTATGTCGTCACTAAATGTCTGATAAAACTCTGCACTGAACTCATCTGGACCTGGGCTTTTTTGGTTGGAAGGCTTTTGATGACTGCCTCTATTTCTTTAGGTGTTATGGGATTATTTAGATGGTTTACCTGGTCCTGGTTTTAATTTGGTATCTTGTATCTGTCTAGGAATTCATCCATTTCCTCCAGATTTTCCAGCTTTGTTGAGTATAGGCTTTTGTAGTAGGATCTGATGATTTGTTGAATTTGCTCAGTTTCAGTCGTTATTTCTCCACTTTTCTTTCTGATTTTGTTAATTTGGATTCTCTCTCTTTGCCCACTAGTTAGACTGGCTAAGGTTTTATCAATCTTGTTAATCTTCTCAAAGAACCAGCTCTTGGTTTTCTTGATTCTTTCAATGGTTCTTTTTGTTTCTATTTGGTCTATTTGTGCCCTAAGTTTGATTATTTCTTGCTGTCTACTCCTCTTGGGTGTATCTGCTTCATTTTGTTCTAGAAGTTTCAACTGTGCTGTCAGGTTGCTAGTGTATGCTCTCTCCAGTTTCTTTTTGGAAGCACTCAGAGCTATGAGTTTTCCTCTCAGTACTGCTTTCATTGCATCCCATAGGTTTGGGTATGTAATGTTTTCATTTTCATTGAATTCTAGAAATTCCTTAATTTATTTCTATATTTCTTCTGTTACCCTGCTATCATTTAATAGAGCATTGTTTAGTTTCCATGTGTATATGGGCTTTTTGTTGTCTTTGTTGTTATTAACGACCATCCTTAGACCATGGTGATCTGAAAGGATCCATGGGAGTATTTCGATCTTCTGGTATTGATCGAAGCTCATTCTGTGTCCAATTATATGGTTATTTTTCGAGAAGATGCCATGAGGTTCTGAGAAAAAAGGTGTATTCTTTTGTTTTAGGATGATATGTTCTATAGATATGTATTAATTCCAGTTGGTTCATAGTTTCTGCTAGTTTTACACTGTCCTTGTTTAGTTTCTGTTTCCATGATCTATCTTTGGTGAGAGTGGGGTATTAAAGCCTCCCACTATTATTGTGTGGGGTAAAATGTATTTTTTGAGCTTTAGTAGGGTTTCTTTTATGAATATGGGTGCTTTTATATTTGGAGCATATATGTTAAGGATTGAGAATTCCTTCTGACAGATTTCCCCTGTAATGAGTAAGAAGTATCCTTCCTTATCTTTTTTGCTAACTTTTGGTTGAAAATCTACTTTATTCGATATTAGAATGGCCACTCCAGCTTGCTTCTTGGGGCCATTTGCTTGGAAGGTTTTTTTCCAACCTTTTATTCTGAGATAGTGTCTGTCTTTGTCTCTGAGATGAGTTTCCTGTATGCAGCAAAATGCTGGGCTTTGTTTATGTATCCAGTCTGATAGCCTATACCTTTTTATTGGGGAGTTGAGTCCATTTATGTTAATAGATATCAAGCAATAGTGGTTGCTGTTTCCTGCTATTGTTGCTTTTGTAGGTTGAATTGTGCCTTTGTGTCTTTCTTCCTTTAGTTTTCTTGCTTGGAAGTTTTCTTGTTTTCACTATGAGGTGGTTCCCCTCAATGTACTGGGCTTTCCACTCATAATTTGTTGTAGTGCTGGGTTTGTGGTTATATATTGTGTGAATTTAGTTTTGTCTTGGAATAGCTTCATCTCGCCATCTATGGTGATTAATAGTTTTGCTGGGTATAGCAGCTTGGGCTGGCACTTGTGCTCTCTTAGGGTCTGCATGATGTCTGTCCAGGCTCTTCTAGCTTTCATAGTCTCTGTTGAAAAATCAGGTGTGATTCTGATTGGTCTGCCTTTATATGTTACATGACCTTTTTCCCTTACTGCTTTTAGTATTCTTTCTTTGCTTTGGGCACTTGGTGTTTAGCCTATTATGTGTCAGGAGGAATTTCTTTTCTGGTCCAACCTATTTGGAGTTCAGTAGGCTTCTTTTATGCTCGAGGTCATCTCATTTTTAAGGGTAGGGAAGTTTTCTTCCAGGATTTTGTTTAAGATGTTTACTGTACCTCTTAGTTGATATTCTTTGCCCTCTTCTAATCCTATTATCCTTAGGTTTGGTCTTCTTATTGTGTCCTGGATCTTCTGCACATTTTGGGTTATGCGCTTTTTGGTTTTTGAATCTTCTTTGATGGTTTTGTCTATGTTTTCAATGTTGTCTTTGGCCCCAGAGATTCTCTCTTCCATCTCTTGTAGTCTGTTAGAAATGCTTGCATCTGTGACTCCTGATTTCTTTTTTTTAGGATTTTTACCTCTAAGGTTGTCTCTTTTAGTGTTTTCTTTATTGTATCCATTTCCATTTTAAATTCCTTCTTCCATTCCTTCATCTCTTTGGTTTTGTTTTCTTCTAGTTCTTTGAGTGTTTTTCTTGTTTCTTCTTTAAAACTTTCTAATTCTTTATGATTTTCCTCCAGTCTTGTTTAAGGATCTTTATCATCATCTTGAGGTAGAATTTCGTGTCTGAGTTTTCTTTCTCTGGAGTGTTTGGTGTTCAGCTGTTTGTCGTGATGGGAGAGCTGGGTTCTAGTGTTGCCAGGTTGTCTTGGTTTCCCTGGGGTATGTTCTTTCGCTTTTCTCTTGCCATGTTGTTGTCAGTGATTGGTTCTTGCCTTTCCCTTGTACCTGGCCTGTGTCCCTGGATCTCCGCTCTTCCTGGTGGCGGATGTTCCGAGTGGCTGTTGTGCACCCTGGAAGCCACTGGCTGGGAACAGAGGGCCCAATGCAGCCGCAGGGTTCCTGGATCCCTGGATCAAGCCGAGCGGGTGCACACTTTCTGTGTGCTCCGTGGAGATCTCTCTGCCCCCTGGCTAGTCAGAATCTGTTCTCCACCGGTTCTTGCCAGTCCTGTCTGTCTGGGTGTCCCGTATCTGTGAGTTCTTACTTTATTGAATAGTCTACAGTTGTTTTGGAAATGTCTGTGGCAATTCATGTGCCTCTATTTTTTAAGGTCAGTTTCTAGAGAATTATTTTTACTTTGATTAGAGTGGATTAAATTAAATATTCCCATTTCTCGCCATCCCTCATTGTCTGCTATTGGTCTATGGTATTTGAAAACTTTTTCTACTGGGCTTTTCCCAGTAGGTGCAGGTAGAGACTCCAGGGGATATTTTTCAAACTCTTCTAGCATTTTATATAACAGGAAAGAATGGACATGATGGAATCTTTGAATATTCATTAGAGTGTTTTAGTATTTTTAGGACATCTTATATCTATGCTAAATTTTTTTTATATAAAACCCCTGGCCTCAATATAGTCCTATTGGAGAAAGTCAGTCTCTGTGGTGATAATAACTCAAAATGACTTGCCTTTCTAAGCATGTTGGTTCGCTTCATTAATAGACTTAAGATAGATAGATATAGCACTCTAAAAAGTTTATACTATTTATAAATGATAGTATTATATATACTATGTCCCATTTTAAAACTACCATTATTACTAGTATAGACTCCTTATTTCAAAAGGAGAATACTTTCTTAGACTTTTCTGCACTGTGTCTAAGAACACTAAGTAGGCCTGTTTATAACTACCAGTGGCATCATGCCCCAGAGTTCTCTGTTTTGGCCAGTGACTGTAAGAGGGCATTCAGTGTTGCAGTGTCCACATTTAGAGAGTTTGTAACTAATGTTTATGTTAGATTGTGGATAAATGACAACTTTTTAATCCACCAAGGACAGTGTATTTTACCTTTAGTCTTTGTGAAGGTTTTGTGTGTGTGTGTGTGTGTTTGTTTGTTTGTTTGTTTAGCTTTTTAGCTTTCCCAAGAGGCTATAAAATACATCAATGTTTCGAAGTATCAAGTGCTAATTTTGAGTTGGCAAAGGTAACTGAATTGAACCAACTACCACTATGTTTGACATTAAGAACCAACATCTCTCCCTTCTCCTCCCTTTCCTTTTCTTCCCCTTCCCTTGCCCTCCCCCTCCCCCTTTCTCTCTTCTCTTGCCTTTCCCCTCCCTTCCTCTTTCCCTTCTCCTTCCTTCCTGTCTCTTTTAATCCTTTGCTCCCTCCCCTCCTTCTTTCTATTTTCTTTTTGTTTTTCTTTAAAGACGGGGTCTCATTATATATCTCTAGTTGACCTGAAACTAGCTATGTAGACATGCTGACTATCAACTCAGAGATCTGCCCACTTCTGCCTTCTGAGGTTTGAGATTTAAAATGTGAACCACTACACCCATCCTGGAATATGCATTTCAAAAAGATCATTGAAATGCACAAAATCTGCTAGAAAGACAGATGAGCACCTCTAGTAGTGTCTTTGAGAAGCTTGTTTTAGCATTTCAACCGAAGTTTGTGATTTGCTATTCCTACACTCTCCCTGTTGGCTTTTAGTCCAGTGCAGAGCTCCTTGGACAGAAACCTTGTTCATGTTATAATGTAACGGTGAGACAGTCTCTCAGAAGCCAAAGCACTGGACGAACTGTTCCTCTTCTGTTCCTCTCTTCTCTTTGGGGTGGGGGTAGAAGCAGGCTGTCTCTGCAGTCTCTGTGCTTTGTTGTGGGAAGGAGAGAAGGCACCTTGGTGAGTGAGTTCCACTGGTTTTCCTGTTGATTTCAGGGAACTCAACTCTAACTACCTGAAGGAGTATAGGAACCTTTGAACAAGGTGACTGTGTTAGCATGTCATGTCCTTGTGGGGAGGCTTGCATGCCTCTTCTGCCGGTTTTCAGATGTCAATCTTTTGTGGTTTCTCTAGTAATGAATTGCATAGTGGATGCTGTCAGACTGTGTTTAATTCTGCTTATGTCTGAATGACTGTAAAATTTTGTATAGAATTCTTAGTTTGCAATTATGATAGCCATTACAAGAGCCTATTCTCAGATTCTAATATTGCTACTGTCAAGCTGTTTAGTTGATAACCTTGGCGGTAATTTAACACTTTATTTCTCTTAAAAAATTTACTACAGCTTGTCTTATCATGGATTTCTTTTGTTATCTGTAACTTTCACTTGCTAAAATTTCTGAATAAGAAATTGGTACATTCCATGGTACATTTCAAGAGTCACTTACCTTCATCCACCATGTAGGTTCCAGCGATTGAGCTAAGGTCATCAAGCTTGTTGGTGGCGAACACTTCACCTGAAAAAACCATTCTGCAGTACTTTTATGTTTTTTGACATAAAATAAGTCATAAAATAGTGTTTATTATAATATATATCATGCCAGAACATTTCTATTACCCAGATTTCTTTTTTTCAATCTTTTAGAAATTTCTCTTTTTATCGGATATTTTATTTGTTTACATTTCAAATGTTACCCCATTTCTTGATTTCTCCTCTGGACACCCCATATCCAATCCCCCTCTCCCTGTTTCTATGAGGGTGCTCCCCAACTCATCCACCCACTCCTGCCTCCCTGCCCTGGCATTCCCTTAAACTGGGGCATTGAGCCTTCACAGGACCTAGGGCCTCTCCTCCCAACTGATGCTCTACAAGGCCATCCTCTGCTACATATTCAGGTGGAGCCAAGGGTCTCTCCATGTATACTCTTTGGTTGGTAGTTTAGTTCCTGGGAGTTCTGCGGGGTGTCTGGCTTGTTGATATTGTTGTTCTTACCATGGGGTTGCAAACTCCTTCAGCTTCTTCAATCTTTTCTCCAATTCCTCCACTGGGGACCCTGTGCTCAGGCCAATGGTTGGCTGTGAGCATTCACATATGTATTTGTCAGGCTCTGGCAGAGCCTCTCAGGAGACTGTTGTATCAGGCTCTTGTTAGCAAGCACTCCTTGGCATCTGCAATAGTGTCTGGGTTTTGTGTCTATATATGGTATGAATGCCCAGGTGGGCAGAACCTGAAGACTCTGAAGAGAGAAATTAAAAAAGATCTCAGAAGATGGAAAGCTCTCCCATGCTCATAGATTAGCAGGATTAATATAGTAAAAATGACCATCTTGCCAAGAACAATCTACAGATTCAGTGCAATCCCCATCAAAATGTCAACTCAATTCTTTATAGAGTTAAAAAGAGCAATTTGCAAATTCACTTGAAATAACAAAAGAGTCATGATAGCAAAAACTATTCTCAACAATAAAAGAACTTCTGGGGGAATCACCATTCCTGACCTCAAGCTGTATTACAGAACAATTGTGATAAAAACTGCCTGGTATGGGTACAGAGTCAAGGAAGGTAGATCAATGAAATAGAATTGAAGACCCAGAAATAAACCCACACACCTATGGTCACTAGATCTTTGACAAAGAATCTAAAATTAGCCAGTAGAAAAAAAGACAATATTTTCAACAAATGGTGCTGGTTCAACTGGTGGTCGGCATGTAGAAGAGTGAAAATCATTCCACTCTTAACTTCTTGTACAAAGCTTAAGTCCAAGTGGATCAAGAACCGTCACATAAAACCAGATACACTGAAACTAATAGAAGAGAAAGTGGGGGAAGAGTCTTGAACAAATGGGCACAGGGGAAAATTTCCTGAACAGAACACCAGTGCCTTATGCTCCAAGATCAAATATTGACAAATGGGACCTCATAAAATTGCAAAGCCTCTGTAAGGCAAAGAACACTGTCAATAGGACAAAACAGCAACCAACAGATTGGGAAAAGATCTTTACCAATTCTACATTCAATAAGGGCTAATATCTAATATATACAAAGAACTCAAGAAGTTAGACTATAGAGGATAAAATAATCCTATTAACAATGGGGCACAGAGCTAAACAAAGATTTCTTAACTGAGGAATATTGAATGACTGAGAAGCACCTAAAGAAATGTTTAATATCCTCAGTCATCAGAGAAATACAAATCAAAACAACCTTAAGATTCCATCTCACAGCAGTCAGAATGGCTAAGATTAAAACTGAGGTGACAGAAGATGCCGGCAAGGATATGGAGAAAGAGGAACACTCCTTCACTGCTGGTAAGATTGCAAGCTGGTACAACCACTCTGAAAATAAGTCTGGTGGTTACTCAGAAAACTGGACATAGTACTACCTGAAGTACTACTCTTGGGCATGTACCCAAAAGATGCTCCAACATATAACAAGGACACATGCTTCACTATATTTATAGCAGCCTTATTTATAATAGCCAGAAGCTGGAAAGAACCCAGATGTCCTTCAACAGAGGACTGGATACAGAAATCGTGGTACATATACACAATGGAGCATTACTTATCTATTAAGAACAATGACTTCATTAAATTCTTAGGCAAATGGACAGAACTAGAAAATATCATCCTCAGTGAGGTAGCCCAATCACAAAAGAACACTCACAGATAAGTGTATATTAGCCCAAAAGCTTCGAACACCAAAGTAACCCAGATTTCTTTATGTAGGGCATATATTTTTGTTAATTTTTTTGTCCTCTGTGGAATTCAGAGAGAGCCATTTAGTACTATCCTCAGGTCACTAATTCAGCACTAACAGCACAGATAAACTTTTTAACCAAAACATTATACTTTAGGACAACAACAAAATACAACAGAATTAATTACAGTAAGATAAAACAAAACCCATCATACCAAAGGTGGACAAAAGCAACGTACCATAAGGACAAAAGCCCCAGGAGAAGGCACAAGAATCAATGAACCGCTTGCTCACACACTCAGGAGTGCCATAAAAATACTAATATTAATACTAATACTAATAGGAGAGCCATGATATATATGCAGAGGAGCTGGTGCATTCCTGTGTGGGTCCTTGCTTTCTACTTCAGTGAGTCCATATGAGCTTTGCTCAACTGATTCAGAAGGCCTGTTCTTCTGTGTCTTCTGTCTTCTCTGTCTCTTACTTTCCTGCCGCCTCTTCCCAGCGCTTTCTGAGCTCTGATGGGAGGGATTTGATGGAGATGTTCCATATAGAACTGTGTTCCAAGGACCTTTTCTCTGCATAATGCCTGGCTTTGGGTCTGTGTATTTGTTCCCATCCACTGCAGGAGAAAGCCTCTCTGGTGTTGACTGAATAAGACACTGAGTACAGCGGACTAACGTGATGGGTCATGTTATTGTTCTATTTATTTATTTATTTATTTATTTATTTATTTATTTATTTATTTATTTATTTATTTATTGACTGGTAGTATTTGATTGTACCCTTGGTCTCTTGCTCTTGGTCACACAAGAAGTGTCAGGTATGAGTTCCACCTTGTAGAGATGTCTTTAAGTCAAAGCAGATATTGGTTGGCTACTTTCCACAAGTTCCGTGCCAGCACTGCCCTAGCATATTTTGCATGCAGGACAGATTGTAGGTCAAAGGTTTTGTGGCTGGGTTAATGTTGACATTTCCCTTTAGTTAGCCCGCAGAGTACTGTACCAAACCGAAAACATTAGAACACGGGGAGAAGTTTCCATGTAGGCACCCGCTTGGCTTCTCCGTGTTCAATAAATTCTTTGTGTGTTGCTCTCAGCAGGCTCTGATGTCAGTTTTCAAAGAGTAACCCATTCTCTCGACAACAGCTTGGAATGCCTGGGGATTTCCATAGGAAACCCTTAGTCAAATAGTAAATTGAATGCAACCCAGTTCCTTTACTGGAAACCTCATTTGGTGACAAGGGATGGTCAGTTGGGACTCTCTCTCTCTGTCTCTCCCATTATTAGCAGACTTCAGTAGGATAAAATTATTTTATCATATATTTTAGGATATTTCAGTGCACTATCTTTCTCCACTCCCCTCAAATGCTCCTTAATTCCATCTGTCTCCCCTTGCATTCCTTCCCTCAACCCCATTTACCCACTCCCCACCTGATCCCCCTATTCCTGTCCTCACTAGCCCCTAGTCCACCTGTAGAATCTACTCTATTTTCCCCTTCCAGGGAGTTCTATGTGTGCTCCCTAGCCTTTTCTATCCATAGCATTTCTCAGTCTACAGATTGTAGGATTAGAGGTTGGTTATCATTTATTCTGTGGCTAATTTTCATGTACAAGTAAATACGTGGCATATTCATATTTTTTTGAGTCCACACTCAGGATGATTGTTTTCTAGTTCCATCAATTTGGCTACAAACTTCATCATGTCATTATTTAGCAGCCGAGTAATATGCCACTGTGTAAATGTTGCACATTTTCCTTATCCATTTTTCAGCTAAGGAACATCTAAGTTGTTTCTAGTTTCTGGGTGTTATGAATAAAGCTATAATAAACATAAATGAGCAAGTGTCCTGATTGTAAAATGAGATGCCCTTTGGGAATAAGCCCAAGAGTGGTAATCTGGACTTAGAGTTAGGTTCCCAAGGGATTTCTGAGGAATGCATATTGATTTACAAAGTGGCTGTACAAGTTTGTATTCCCACCACCAATGGAGGAGTGTTTTGCTTGTTCCATATCCTTGCCAGCATGAGCTGGCACTTGAGTTTTGATCTTAGCCATTCTGACAGGTGTAAAATGGAATGTCAAAGTCATTTTGATTTGCATTCCCTGATGGCCAAGGATGTTGAACATTTCCTTAAGTGCTTCTCAGCCATCAGAGAGTCCTCTGTTGAGAGTTCTATTTGGATATGTACCTTATTTTGTAATTGGATTATTTGTTTTCTTTTTTGATGTCTAGTTTCTTGAATTCTTTATATAATTTGAATATCAGCCCTCTGTAAGATATGGGGTTGGTGAAGAACTTTTCTCATCCTATAGGCTGCTGTTCTGTCCTTTTGACATGGTGTCTTTTTCCTTATACAAGCTTTTCAGTTTGGTGAGGTCCCATTTCTTGATTGTTGACTTTACTGCCTGAGCTGCTGGTGTTCTGTTCAGGAAGTTGTCTCCTGTGCCAGTACATTAAAGGTTATTCCTCATGTTCTCTTCTATCAGGTTCAGTGTATCTGGCCTAATGTTGAGGTCTTTGATCCAACTGGACTTGAGTTTTGTGCAGGGTGGTAAGTGTTGATCTATTTGTATTTTGTTTACCTGAAGACATCTGGTTTTACCAGCATCATTTATTGAAGGTGCTTTCTTTTAAATGTGTTTTCAGGGTCTAAGATCCTTCATGTAGGAAAATGATTTTTTTTTTTAATTTCAAGAGTGATGTGAATATCTGAAGATGCTCATGTGAACATCTACCTGTCTGTGTCTTTGTTGCAGCTGTTACTATTTTCCCATGAGTTTTGATTTGGAATTTGTTTATTTACAGTTTATAATTTTGGAACAAGATGGCTGGTGATCTTGGGGACACAGTAAAGGCTGATGTAGTTAGATTTTGGAACATGATCCTATACATGGTTGATCTTCTTGGGGCTACAATGAAGCCTGTCCTATAGTTACTTTGGTGATGAGGATATCTTTCTTACTTCTGGAATAAGATCTTGGGATTTTACTAACTCCAGGCTATTAAATGGTTTTTGTTGTGACCTCCTAGGATACCAGAATAATGTAAACTAAACCCCCAAACCTGTTTGAAAACAGGATTTTCTTCTTTTCCATTATTTGTAGGTCAGCTTAGTCACAAATGGCTCACTGAGAAAATTAATGAGCATTAAACTCTTAAATCCCAAAGGGTGTGATACTCTGACTGGTTCACTGCATGTCCCAATCAACTGAAGGTATCAACAACTGGTTGCTAGCCACTTAACGTTTCCTAACAGCAAGGAGGCAGCAAATGTCAAATTCAGCTCCGCAGAGACTGCCAGAACAGTGGGGACACACAATTTCAATTTAAACGTCTTTAAAGAGTTATTAATTCTTTTCAAAATTCAACTGTGTATCATTTTTTTTTTCCTGGAACTGTGGTAGGCAGTTTTAGCATGAGAAATGAAAACAAGAGATACAACAGTGAATTAAGTAAACATGGGCATCGTATTGGACAAGAAAATGGGGTTTCAGTTCTCGTGTGGAATCAGAAATAGATTGCTCACTTGAAAACTAAACTGCAAGTCCTTGTATCCTCTGTGAATCAAAACAACCACAGCCCACTCAATAGATCATGAGATGATGCTCTGCTCTGTTCTAACAATGTGTTCTGGCTCAGGCAATGTTGCCATGCAATAGCTACAATATACTACACTCAGAAGCCTGGTACACCCTATAGAAGATATCCAGAAGACTTTTCAAAAAACAGGAAAAAATTTCATTTTAGTTCAATTTGTAGCTCTGATAAGTGATGACTTACTCCATCAAGAAACACTTTTATTATCCAATATTTAAAACAGAAACATTCAAGTGTCAGTGCAGAGGAATTATCTGGGGAATCATTTACCCTTCTCAAATGTTTAGAGTCTATCAGTTGATACAAACAAAAGCAGGAAGCTGCCAGTGAGCAGTTACATTTTAGACCCAAAGTGAAACTGTATCAGAAAAGACAGATCTGCAGTAAGGTACTGGGGCTGATGGAGAAAGGCGCTCGGTGCAGCTGAGATAGTTTATGGCTTGTATCTGGCTCTGCAGAATGCCAAATGACATTCAGGGACCAACGGCTCTATTCTTCCCTCAAATTTGCTCACCAGAGGAAACTGTAGCCAGATCCTTTTGGAAGAGAATCTAGGCTTGCTTCTGTCAAGATAACCCACTGAGGTTTTTTTTTTTTTTTCTTTTTTTTTTTTCATCTTGATTTTGAAGATTGAGAAGACAGAAGACATACATCATCAATTCCAAAAGCTCTTGACTGAAATAAGCAAATTTACTAATGATTATGACCTGGTCATAAGCAACAGGCTGTTTGGAGAAAAAACATACCTCTTCCTTCAAGTAAGTTCTGCTGTATTCGCCTCATCTTTAAGTGGCAGCAACGAATGGGCCACTATCCCTGTTAGGACTGAATCCTGGGGCCATGCTACCGTGTTGGCTGCTTGCCACAGGATTGTTTCGCTAGTCTTTCTAGCCTGATTTCTACACAGGCAGTTCTGTTTTTAGTCTTCGGAGTCTATGCCTGGTTTTTCTTTAATCTTATTGCACCTGCATGACCATGCTTGGCAGAGGGAATTAGAAACATCACCCCCCCCTCAGGACCTACAACTCCAGGTTTTGACATTAGTTCTAATGAACAGACACATTTATTAAGAGGCATTTGTGCTTGATAAGTAAATTCTTCAATCTCTTTCTATTTCTTTCCTAAAGAAATACATAGATTATGTTGAAAAATATTACCATGCATCTCTGGAGCCTGTTGATTTTGTAAATGCTGCAGACGAAAGTCGAAAGAAGATTAATTCCTGGGTTGAAAGCCAAACAAATGGTAGAGTATGAATTGGATCTTCAGCAAGAAACACTTCTTGATCACTGGCTGTGACCAAAGCCTTGGGCTTGATGCTGCACAGATCCCAGATGGATAATCTTTGGGAGAAGTTAGAGATGGGTTTGGCAGATTTGTGCAGGCGAGGGTCGGCATGAAGGTTGGCTAGGGCACTGCAGAGGGCAGAATGACCTCAGTGTGTGTGACGATTCAATGGTGAGTATTGTTGGTGCAGGCTGTGACTCACACTATCTTTGCAGTCTCAGGCTTGGTGCCATACGTACCTTTAGCTTACTGGCTGTACCACAGACTTTCTCTTCGAGTCTGGGGTCCTAAGTGCAAAAGGCACAGAGGGTTTCCACTTTCCTTGTTAAGTGAGGTGCACGCAGCTCTTCCACTAGGACCTGTCTGCTGGCTACAGCTTGGGTCACTTGGCCCTATTTCACACGTGGGAATCTTGTAGGAATGATTAAGCCTTCAGAACTTTCCACAGTAGAAGATTTGAGGAACTCTTTCCTCATTCGTCTCTTCTTATCCTGTCCTAAATCAAACACATAAGAAACATTAAGATGGAAATATTCTTTGGGGGAGCAATGGGTAACGTCTACCATTTTTATTACCTCAATTAATAAAATCTGTCCTATCAGTAAATATTTTTCTTAGTATTTTAACTAAGGAAAGAAACTTAAAGCAATCAGAAAATCGGAGTATATTGAAAAGTCAGCTGAACAGCATTTTTCAGTATTTAGTATGCTGGGAACTGAGCAAGAATCCAAAATGTAAATTTCTGGGGCCGAGGAGACACCTGCACGGCAGCAATGCCAGGATTCAGATCTCCGGAGCCCATGTCAAAGCTGAGGCCAGTGGGGTGTGTCTGTAACTAGCATTCTGGGTTTCAGGGTGGAGAGAGGTAGGCACTTACTAGCCAGCTAGCTTGTTTGCAGTGCTGAGCTCCAGGCTCAGGGAACATCTCTGTCAAGATGGAACGTGATAGTGAAAGACAATCTGATGTTGGACTTTGGGGTGCACAGGCAATCACCCCATTTCAAATATATACCACAGATTCTGTTTCTACTAAAATAAGTAACTTCTAAACCACAGCTGTGAGGACTCTATTCAAAAGATAAAAATAAATCGCCAAAACCGAGTGATTTGGAAAGGCCAGGTAGTGATCTCAGGTCCACACATACCAGACCATTTATTCATTTCAACAACCTCATGAAGCAGGCCATATTTCTCCTTTATAAATGTGGAAACTGAGTCACAGAGAGTGGAAATGAGTTGCTTCTGTTGGTAGTAAGTACAGCTGCAGGGAAACAGCTGACTTCAGGTTTCCGCCAGGCCCTTCAGGTGTTCACTTGGCTATAGTGTTGGTGATTAGCCAAAGCCCACCCACATCTGCACAGGCCACACACACACACAATCATGAATTTGCAGGACAAAGCTCTCTTCTCTGTTCTTTACTTTTCTCCAGAAAAAGTCAAGGACCTATTTCCAGAAGGCTCTTTGAACAGCTCCACCAAGCTGGTGCTAATAAATACAGTTTATTTTAAAGGCCTGTGGGACAGAGAATTTAAGAAAGAACATACCAAGGAGGAGGACTTCTGGCTGAATAAGGTATGGTTGTTTATGTGTGTCTGCTTCTGTCTGGCATGTACAGTCTGATGTCATTTGGCCAAATGCTTACTCAGACTTTTGGCATTGGTCGAGGTTGTATGATTTCCACGGGCTACGTGGGTGCCAGATGACTTGGATGTTAACAACTTTGTTTCTGTTTATCTGTTGAAGAACATAAGCAAACCTGTGCAGATGATGGCCCAGTGCAGCTCCTTCAGTTTCACCCTCTTAGAGGACCTGCAGGCCAAAATTGTGGGGATTCCATATAAAAACAGTGATCTCAGCATGTTTGTGCTTCTGCCCAATGACATAGATGGTCTGGAGAAGGTAAACCGCCAACCTTGGCAGCTCCTGGTTGATACCATTTTCTATCACCCTCTGTTGTATCCCCTGTACCCACTGGGCCTGGGAACAAGGCTTTTGAACATTTGATGCCTGGCTGTGTCACTTGGGAACTACTTCTCACTTTGTGAAGTGGCTACTGGCTGATCTCTCTGTCCAAGAATAGACTTATTGAGAATAACTACTATGCAATTGTATTGAGATCAGCTAAATTAATATTTTAAGTTGTATTGGGGGTTTCTGAAGACTCTCTTCTGAGGAGTAATTAATGTCTATGAACATTTCACCTGGAAAACAATATATATATATATATATATAAACATATATATATATATGAACCCAGAGATTTTGCATGCAATTTGGTCAAACCTTGGATTTTGAATTTAAGATTTCTTTTGATCCTTATTCTTGACTTAAGTCCAACCCCCTTTTAAAAACAGTGTCAAGGCTAGTGTTTTGGGCTTTGGACACCAGGAAGGTGTAGCTCCAAATACTTATTCTATAAGTTATTTTCCAAACATAAATCTCCCAAACTTCCTTGTTACTCAGTATTCTCGTCTATTAAATTAGCCTATGTGGCTTAATACATGGCCTTTTTCTATGAGTAGGGAAGTACAGCCTCGCACTGTGGGGGGCATAGAAAGCACTCATTGAATTTAATATGTACCATGGAATCTTGCTAGCTTTGTAAGGTGAATAATATTTCTAAATAACATGGGACACACATTGGAGCTTTACACACACACACACACACACACACACACACACACACACACACTTCTTTCTGGGTATCACTCTAACGAAATGGCTCAGAAGATGAAAACTGGCTTTGTTAGTCAAGTCAGAAATTTCAGTTTTAACGTTGAATACAGTGGGGTGCCTAATTGGAAATTTATAGTAATTGTTAATTATCTATCTGCAGAATTTATCATCGTACATTATGATGCTTCATACTTATTAAATGTATGCAAGGAGAATAAATAATGCTGACTGTCATCTAAGAGTTAGGGAATTGACAGAAGTATTATGTAACTTTATCAGCCTATGAGAGACTTACAGTGTAAAAACAAGATACCCACCATGACTGCATGTACTCACACATACGGAGAAACTAGAGGAGAGCAGAAATGGAAATGCAGAATTTGAAATGTCTTGTTTTTAGTTTGAAAGATTCACTCCATGCTATATACAGATAATATAATACAGGGAAATAGCGAGTAAAAGACAGCAGTGTGAAATGGATAGTCTGCGTTTATTACTAAGAGTCATGCTTTCTGGCTGACTCAAACCAGTTTGCGGCTTTTAAAATGTCCTTGGATTTCCCTTTCCAACTGTAGATAATCGATAAACTATCTCCTGAGAAGTTGGTAGAGTGGACCAGTCCGGGACATCTGGAGAAAAGGCGGGTGGACCTGCGGCTGCCCCGCTTGCGGGTGGAGGAGACCTATGATCTGGAACCCATGCTGGAAGCTGTGGGCGTTCGCAGTGCCTTCAGCGAGCATGCGGACTACTCCGGAATGTCGGCGCGCTCGGGGCTGCACGCCCAGAATTTCCTGCACAGGTCGTTCCTGGTGGTGACTGAGGAAGGCGTTGAAGCCACTGCAGGCACTGGAGTGGGCTTCAAGGTCTCGTCATCTGCGAGCTGCGAACTTGTGCACTGTAACCATCCTTTCTTGTTCTTCATCAGACACAGAGAGTCTGACAGCATTCTCTTCTTCGGCAGGTTTTCTTCTCCCTGAGATAGTCGAGCTGGAACATTAGAGCGCTCGGGGTTCACAGGCCGTGGGGGTTCAGACACGCGCTTCAAAGTCCTTTATTGTGCTCGGGCCTCAGTGTTAAATCAAGGCACGATGGCAGCAACAGCACATTTTCAAAATTTGTTTGAAAGTGAATCTAAAGCACGCGTGCACTGCACAGGAGGCCAGTCAACATCAGTTCTTAGCTTGTTTTCCTTCAAAAATCCATCAGTACCAGGAGCGTGCCCCGAGGAATAAGTTTTCGTTGTTGCTGTTTGTTTGTTTTTAATGAAGAGAAAGGATTCTATGAATGATGTTATGACTCATCCACTTCTATTATCTCGGAATATTATAAAGTACAGGTAAAACAAAACAACAATTTGCTAGCTAGTGTGTTTCCTTTGGAGTTAGGTAGCAGGGACCTACACTCATGAAAGAGAATTTAGAAACTTTCCAGTGGAGTATAGAACCTAAATGTCAGAACAAATGAAATAAGAGTGTGCCAGTCAGAGAGATTTCCTGGGCTTGTCCTCCGTTCTGACAGCCTATTCCACACCTTCGGTTTCAGAAACGGTTCAGCATTAGAAATAATTGCGAATGTAATTGCATACTCTAACCCCGTCATTCTTTTGGGCTCTGGAAAGTAAATATTTGGGCTATCCTTTAGAAGAGCAGCATTTTTTTCTTTAAGCTTTGTATTGAATTCTTGAGTGAGGAATGGCTACAGTCAGGTGACACTTCTTTTTAATTTTTCTTCTTTATTGTTCAGATTAAAATATAGCTACAATATTTCATCCTCCCTTCAAGTCCTGTCATATACTCCTCCTTTCTCTCCTTCAAATACATTGCATTCCTTTTCAATACCTGTCACATGCAGATAGATACATGTATATACATTGCTCAACATCATCTCAGTCTGTATGATGTCACTCATGATTTCAGGGCTGATCCTTTAGTATTGGATAACCAGATGGTGTGCTTTCCCCGGGGAAGACAATTTCTCCCACTCTCAGCCTTCCTTTGTTGTTCTTTTTGGGCTGAGTCCTCATGGGCTTCCCCCAGTCCACTTTGGCATGTTTATTGGAAATCAGATGACATTTTCTTAGCATGGTGTTTGAAAAGTTCTATGTGTTTTACTGACACTGCATTTTAGACATACTTCAGGCTTCAGTTTTATCAGGTTTCAGTAAAATCACAATGCTGATATTTTAAACATATTTTCCTTGAGCTATCATTACACAAGTTATGAATTCATTGATTTTTAATGTTTCATAACCTCCAAACCCATTAACAGCCACTTCTCATTCCTTTTTTTTTCATTAACTAATGGAAACCATTATTCTTTGTCCAGTCTATGGATTTTTCTGTTCCGGATACATTAGTAACAGTGAATATCAGATGTTCACTTCCTATTTGAATCTTTTTCACCTGCCACAATGTTTTAAGCTTCATCCAAGTCTTTGCACATATCAGTGCTCAGTTCTTAATTGTGTGCAATATTTCATGTATAGATGTATCAGATTTTGTTTAGTTAATGATCAGCTGATAAACATTGACTTTTGACTTATTAGCCACTATGAATAAATGTATATGCAACGTTTTGTTTTTCATGGATATATGTTTCTATGTCTCTTAGATTATACTGGGCCATTTGTCCTCTTTATGGTTGCCATTTTGAGAAACTGTTACATTGTCCTCCTTTACAACTCTACAGCAAAGTATTATGGATTTATCCTGGGTGTGGTGGTGCACAGTGTGGCCTCAGCATTGGGGAAGGTAGGGGTACACAGACCTTTGAGGGTGGAGGTCTGCCTGATCTAACAAATACCAAATTCCAGGCTGGTAGTGTGCTACCTATACATTCCAAACCAAAAGGAATTAGTCTCTCTACATCTATGTCAATATCTATGATAATCTTTAAAGTGTAACAAGTTTATTCTAGAGAGAGTGGCATTCTACCTCACGATATAGTTTCTTTTCCTTTTATCCTTCCTTTCTTCTTCCTTCCCCCTCTACCTCTCCCTTCCTCTTTTTATCCCTCCCCCTCCCTTCTTCTTTTTCTTTCTGTTTTGAGACAATGGTTTTCCTGCATACCAATGGCTGTTCATGACTCACTGTGTATTGAATTTAAGGGCACGTGCCACCAAGCTTGGCCTGTAGTTTCGTCCTTTAAAGTATGATCAGAGACCAGGTCATCAATATTATTGCTTGTTATTATTGGAATCACATCTAAGATCTCTTTTCCTGCACAAAGGACACTTCATTTTGTTTTGTTCTACAAGTTTTGTGGTTTTGGTTCTTCTCTCTCTCTCTCTCTCTCTCTCTCTCTCTCTGTGTGTGTGTGTGTGTGTGTGTGTGTGTATCTCAATAGCCCACTTGCAGTTTCTGTATGTGTGTATGTGTTGTATGGGGGGAGGTTAGATCCTCTAGTTTACTTATTTACTGCATGCAGATGGAAAACGGTTCATCTTAAAAAAGTAACCGCAGTGATGTAAACTTTTCTTGGCATCTTTACCTTAAACACATCAACTGATTGGAAGTACAAAGTTTTACATCTGCACTCTCAGTTCTGTTCCGGTGATTTATGCTACTCTTTGGCAGTACTGAATCTCTTGTCCACGGATGTGAACTAGCTCCTCAGTCATTTAGGCATTCCATTTCTCTGAGGATATATATATATATATTTAGAAATTGTTTCTTTTTACTTGAGTACTTTATTCAAACATTCCTCTGCTGGCTTCTGCTCTGGAAGCAGCTAGGTCCCCACCTCAATATCACAACTGAGTGAACATGGGCCCCAAACCAGGGCTCTCAGAACAGCAAAACAATAAACAGCCAACTCAGTCTGTCCTTTCGCTTAGGAGAGACTGGGAGTCCCAGGGTCCAATCCCACCCTGCAGCTGTAGGCACTGGAGCCTGGACTGCAAACAGAAACTTAGCTGTCAGGAACGAGGAGCAGCCCCATGCATTCCAGCTCCAGTACCTGTCTACCAGCCTCTTCCAGTAGGAACAGACCCACTCTTAAGGGAGTTTTGTCATCTATCTATTTAAATTCTCCAGGAGGTGTAAAATCTACCAAAAGGGATGCTGTGGATCAGAATAAAATAGCTTTCTCACAATAAACTTTCCTGAGTAACAACCTTTGATTGCTGAGAAGCCTCAGCACATTATTTCAAAATGGCAAAATCCAGGGCAATCACGGAGTAGTACATCCAGGAGTGGCGTAATGTCTAAGGACAGGTTTATGCAGGACACAGGCACATACACTTGTATACGGCAAGTAGCCAAGACCTCTGATCATTTAAAATAAGCTATTTTGTATATTACAGTGCACAGAGGAAAAAGGCTCTCACAGAGGTGACCAAAAGGCGTTGTATAGAAAGTCCCACGGTGAGTGGCAGCCAAGGCCTGTGGCCTTCAGGAGCTTGACCCCTGCTCTTTGGCTGCAGAGGCCTCAGTGTCAACTGTTTCCTTCACTTGCTCCACTGGCTTTGACTCCTCTTGCTCCTCCTTGTCTTGGGGAAAGAGGTCTGGGTACTTCTGCATGCACTCTTGCATGGCCTGGAACTGGTCTATACAGTCTGATCCCTTTATAACCTCTGTGCTGTAGTGGAAGCAGGCAAAGGCAGACTTGAACTGTTCTCCACAGGGGGGCACTGGCCATTCCCCCATGACATGGGAAATTCTAATTAATATCTCTACTAGGCAGTATCAACCCACGCTCCTCATAGGGATCATTGCGGTCATCAGCCACCAGCTCGGCACTGCTAGGAGTTTCATGCTCTTCTTTGGTCACAAATACAACCCAATCCTTCCCTTCCTGCCAGCAGCAGGACATGGTTGTTCCCAGCCTCTTTGAGAATATTTATATGTGAGAAATATGTGCATTCAGCACACACACCTATTGTGGGTTGTCCTGTATCCATTTGTATTTTGATGTTAATTCCACTTCCCCAAGAAGGGCTGCCTGGTCACGTGCTCAGGTGACTTCATCAGAATCTTTTTCCCATTTTAATCTGTAAAATAAAGGCAAAAGCCAGTGACTGGCAGGGGAAGGGAAGGTGGAGAGAGAGGGTTGGAGGCAAAGAGGGAGGAGAAGGGGACAGAGTAGAGATCAAGATGGAGCTCAAGAAGGATGAGCTTGATCCAGGTAGCTATGAATATTTTAAGGATTTTATAGGTCTTTTATCTCCTACAGAAGGGCAGTTTGTATCTTTGTCCATTTGATGTAATCTTATTGGGTAGAGGGTTTGTGGATTGAGAATTGATTATATGAACCTGTGTGAAAAGCTATCGGGCCTTAGAGTCATGTTTGTGTTGGGCGTTGGGGTAAAGAAACGCACTGGGGTAGAAGCACCAGGACAGGCAGAGAGAATGGCTTGGAAAGGGAATTCCCTGGAGAGGGCAGCTAAAGGACCTAGTGACAGAGTCTGTGTGGCAGTTGCATATTAAGCAGTGCCCTCAGAGTGAGACCTTGGGGGGGGGGCGATAAAGAGTTGAACTAGTTTATTACTTAATATTTACTGTAACACACACCATCTTCTGTTGAACTTGCCTTGGCCATCTGATGCTGTCAGTGGTGACATTGTCTTAATTTCACCTGATTGTTTACTGTTAACTTGTATAATTATGACATTCTCACACCTTGTTTTGATTCTTCCATGTGGAATTGATATCCTCTATAGACTAGTTGTTCTAATTGGTTCCATGTCACGGGATTAAAGCTTACTTCTCTAGATGCTCCTTTTACATTCTTTTCCATATCCAGTTTATGGGGATTTTCATGACGTTTCTGTAAAGCATGTTTTTGTATTTTTTTTATTAACATGCACACTGGATATTAAATAAAACCCACATTCCTGGGAGAAATATACTTGCTCATTGTGTGTAATCTTATTATCTTATTGGATGCAGTTAAGTACTACCTGTTGGTGGATTTGCATATATGTTTATAGGGGATGAATGCTCCACTTACGTAAGCTCCTGAGTAATTGGTACCAGGCATCTTTCAGGCTGAAGATGAGAGGGCGAAACCAGCCCTGCTGCTTCTCTCATTCATATGGCCACCTCTTCTCAGCCTACTAAAGAAAGGGGGTGATTCATCAGTGCCATCGGTAATCAGACTGTAAGAAGTGTAGTGACTCAAAATGCAATAGGGACAGGCCACTAAGTAAACAGATGGAACAGGGGTGTTGCTAGCCACAGCCGCCATCCTGGGCATTGATCAATGCACCCCAACAGCTACACATAAGGTGTTTCTCCACTCTATGACCACTTTTATATTTGAACTCTCTTTATCTGGGTTTCCAAGTGTTTTCAATGGATGTTCAACATCTTCGTAAGTTGTTAAAATACAGTTATAGGGAAAATCCAATTCACATAATTGGGCAACGTTCTATTTTACAAAAGTACAGAGCTTCTTGCTGTGCTCTATATGGCTACCAGCTGGTGCTAATCTGGTAAAGCTGCTATAATCATAGCAAGGCTCTCAAATGGTTCAGTTGATCAGTGTGGCCACCCTGCACATAAACCTACTTCAGAGATGGGGATGGAGACAGGGGCTACATGTGAAGGTCATGGGAAAGCTTCCTTTCACTGGGCTCTTTTAGGTGAAACACAGATGTTGACTGAAACCAGATGTGTTTTTTTCTCATTTCTATATACTGATATAGAAGGAACTTTGAGGAATAAATGTTCATCTTGAAAACATGTGCGTGTTCTGGGAGGTAGCTGAAGTCTAGCTGCTGTGAGTAATGAGTAGAAAGTAGAATCACTTGTGCATTTTAGCAGCACCGATGGCAGAGCTAAACAATTTAGAGAATAAAAATCTCAGCTCATGTTTTTCACTTGGCATAAACTAGAAAGAATGCAGGAAGCTGTTGGAGAATTAAACCCCAAACACTTTCTAGTTAAGTGATGTTTTCAAGTAAAAAGTCTTGCCTCTCACTTTCATTGAAGACCATTTATGTACTGCACACTTCATATCTTCAAAATAGTTTTGTTTGAGTTGGACAGAGCTCAGGCGAAGGACTATAGGGACACTGTAGAATGCGTTGAAAACACCAATCCAGGGAGCCCACTACCTAGATGTTACTTAGTAAACTTTCCCAGAAGTGCCCCTGCCCAATCCCCATGTACACAGCTAGAATTATTCCTTCTGCATTGGTGCATAGTTGTTTGGTTTTTATCTCCTAGAACAGTCTAGCTAATTATATGTTTATCCCTTGATGAAAGATGATGCTCTTGAGGCTAACAGCTATATCTCATTCTTCATTTCCTAATACTATTTTAGGGCAAATAATAAGTCATTTCTTCTGATACCTTTTGCTAGAAACCAAATAGCCTTGTTAAAAAGGTTCCAGTGTGTTCAATCCAACTTTATGAATAACAATGTTTGTGAAGGAACATAAACCCATCAAAATGATCTCTATGCTTCATGGAGTAAAATAAGACCCAAGGTTCCCAGAATCAAGTATTCCTTCTACAAGTTGATTTAAGACAATGTGTCTTGGTTTGGGTGGTAACAAGTCACATTTAGAGAAGTGTTCGGTCAAGTGTAAATAACTGGCTGCATTACATTCTTTACACGTTATGCCCTTCTGAGACCTGGACAGAGTGGCTGAAGGAATGGGGTGCTGTGGAATGGGAGGGTTATGAGTGCATGAAGATATGCTTCCAAAGGAAGATCCCAGAAACTCATAACCCAGGTCTGATGTCAAATTCTACCGTTTACCACGTGCCTTATCACCTGGAATGTCACAATTTAGACATCCATAAAACACAAGCCACTCTAAAAGTAATACTAGCACATGGGATTGGTTTTGGAGATTGAATAATACAGACTGTAATTTAAGCCTAAAATGTTTCCATTATGTCCTGTGTTTGAACACTCGATCCCCAAGTGCCGATGCTGTTTTGGAAGGGGTGGTACCTTTAGGAGGTGGGGCTTTGCTGGAGGGAGTGATTTGCTGATGGTGGCCTTTGAGGCTTGAGAGGCGGAGCCTTTTCCTTTTTGCAGTCTCTACCCTCACTGTGGACTCTGATACTCCAGACACTACGCCTTCCCTACCACAGTGTCATATATTTGGATGCAGAGATCACTTTTGGAAGTCGGAAAATCCTGGGAACACAAAGCGGTGTGATGTGATAGCAGATGCCTCACGTGTACCACGAGGGTTTGGGGAGGTTGTTACACACTGGGGCCTTATGGGCAGGACAGAGACAGCCCACAAGAAAGTTTGAGAAGCGCTAATGAGGTCAACTATTTTGACTTCTACTAAGCATAAACATTGGAACAAAGGGGCCTAAGGTTAATGCTGTGGTCTAGGCTTACTTGCTTTGAAGTTCCCTTGCCTGCCGCCAGAGGGAGCTCCAGTTCTTTCCTACCAACCTTATGGTGTTCAGAGGAAGAGAGGATTGATTTAGATTCTTCACTGGTGATGCATCAAAAAATGGAGTCAGCCGTGGCTCTCTCCATCTGTTCCCATCAGTTGTTGGAGGGCCAATCTATGAGCATAGCTGCATATTATTAATTATTGTTTTATTGATTGGTTTTCAGTCATATTTAGTTCTATCTTGGGACTCTGGGCTATCTAGCCTCTGGTTCCTGGCCATCCATGCACTACGAGGCACGGGTTTCCTCTCATGGTGTGGGCCTCAAGGTTAACCAGTTATTGGTTGGTCGCTCCCACAGGTTCTGTGCCACCATTGTTGTGTTTTATAAAAAAGATATGGTGAGGTGGAAACGGGCACCTCTGTGGGCCCATGCTGAGGCATTCCTTCCCACTGAAGGACCGGCCATTCAACGGATATAGTGTAGAATAGAGTTTATTTAGGACACGGGGATGGGAGTTGACGGTGGAGGAGAGAGAGAGAGAGAGAGAGAGAGAGAGAGAGAGAGAGAGAGAGAGAGAGAGAGAGAGAGAGAGAGAGAGAGAGAACGAGGCTAGCCAGGAACATGGGGAGAAGGGGAGAGAAGGGACAGAGAGGGAAGAAGGTAAGAGGGTGAGAGAGTAATAGAGAGAGGGACCTAATAGCCACTTTTACTCTGAGTCAGGTATACCTGACTATTGCCAGGTAACTATGGGGCAGAGCCTAGAAAGAATGCTAACATCCCTCCATTTTGGTTTAGTTAAAAAACAGAAAACTAGAAAGAGGTGATAGTGAAGCAGAAATAGGATCATCACGTGATCTTAGTTACTTCCTGATAACTTTGGGGCAACTTGTTTCTGGGAAACCCAAGGAAACGGCTATGGGGATGTTGGTTCAGTCTTCGGAGCGTTGGTTGTTTTCTTGCTATCCAAGGTCCGTGGATCTTCCTGTGGATTGGAAGGAGCAGGTCCTGCAGAAGTGTCTTTGTCTCTGAGAGCAGATTGGGGCATCCGTGGGTTGCTTCTCTGGATTTGTCCTGAATGTAGATTTTGAGTAAACGCCTGGACTTAGCAATATGCCGAAACATACATACATACATTGAGGTAGAGAATAAAGTTACATATGTACAGGAAAAATATTTTTTTCTTAGGTATACATTTGAAAGCACATTTAAAGCCCTTAGGTCTTGGTGGTTGTGGGTGATGGGAGTCCCAATCCCAGGGCACAGGAGAGGAACCCCACCCTCTGGGATAGGTAGTACATGAGAACTTAGGCTATTGATTGGCAGGTGTACTTATCTGGAAGGAGTCTATTTGGTCCAAGAGAGGTAGATATGAGTGGATTTCATGTAGCTTACTGGTTTACAAAAGAGATACATTTGTTAACAACATGAACAGTATTTAAGATGAGCTTAGGGAAGAGGGGAACCCTTTGTGGAGCAGAAGGAACAAGAAGGGCTTTTTCCTTCTGTCTAGATTGAATATAACATTTAAAAGACAACTGAAGGAAACTCAAAATATGACTACCTTGTGAATATGATAGTTGATCATATAGTTTAGCATGAGAAACACATTAAGTCTATAGTTAAAAGACAACCAAAGGAAATTAATTTGTAATCGTGATAGATGTAGAATAGATATAGCATGAGAAACACTTTAAGTTCCCAGATAAAAGGCAACTAAAGGAAAGGCAAAGCTTGAATTTGTGATTATAAAAGTTGGATCATATATTGGAATGTTTTATTAGGGTTCAGATAAATTATAAGAACTATATTGGTTAATTTTAGGACAATGGCATAACAAGGAGAGAAAATAGGAAATAGTTGCTGGAAACTGAGTTTAGATAACAGAAGGTTACATCTGAACTTGTGTATCTTTTATCATGAAGCCTGTGAGCAAGGCAAACCTGTCTGTCTTTGATAAAAAATCTGGTAGTCTTAGCTAGTTAACAAATTGACTAATGAGCTAATAATGTGGCAGATTACCTTGGGGGAAAGGAGCTAGGTCTGTTTTCTAGCTGTCAAGCTATATTTAGCTTTGTTATCAATGCAGTCAGAAATCTGAGAAGGATAAATCATAATCTAGGAGTCATGTATTAATTACAATGACAGAGGTTGGTCTATAGTCCTTTACCTAAACAGTTCCCAGGTCTGTGTGGTTTCAATTGTAACTTGGACAGAGTCAGTCTGGCCCCAAGGCCCAGAGGACAAAAACCTTTTTCCTGTGAAGTAGGCACTTGGGAATGAAATAATCCACCTCGACTTAGGCAATGAGACATTTAACTCTTTAGGTGTCCTGTTTTGTCTACAGTGTAGATCAAGCCCTTGAAGTGGACAAGGCAATGAAGCAGTGTTTCGTAGTGGTTTTCATACCACAATCCAAGTAGAATCTTGTCCCTATACCCATATTTTTTTGGAGACATGGGGGGAGGGGGTAAACTGCCAGGATTTGGGAGTTTCTGTCTGCCACAACAAGCCGAAATATTTAACATTACATTTAACAGATTTCAGACAAGATTGAGTCCGTATTTATGAAGCATGTCTGAGTTAGACAACCTGTATTTGTTTAATTACTTGTTCTAGAATGTATTTAGCAAATAAAGAGATCTCACTGCTACTCAATGGAAGTAGCAAAAACAAGGTCAAACATATATTTAAGGCAATGATCTTTAACTTTAACTGTTTAGAAATCATTATTTACCAAGACAGAAAAGAACAAAAATTGCATCTTAATTGCCAAGTGACTTTGACAGGCTATAATCCTAAAGTCAGCAAACTAGGGACTGCCCATATCAAAGATGGCATTGAAGTTACAGCGTAGCAAGGTGACTGCCCTTATCTAAGATGGCCCTGAAGCAATAGCATAGCAAAACCTTATCTGCCCATAACAAAGATGGCAGACAGTCACAGTACTGCTCCTAGTTTAGATGGTGCTAAGAATCTTGTGTTATACCTTAGAATGTGGAGCCAGAATGGGGAGGTCATTTTGGGAGTGGCTTACTTGTCCAGGTCCACTGGTGCTGGACTGGGGCTTGTCTCAGACTTGCTCTGCCTGCCTGTGGTTCTTGGCACCCATTAAATGGTGGGAGCCCCACTAAACTAATTTCTAAGAATCATTCATTTATAATATTAAACAATTATTGAGCAGTGAATGAGAGAAACAGTGTACAAGGCACAAGCATACAATACTTGGGATTACACTGTTCAAGCTCACAGACCTGGACTTCAGATATTTTTACTTCTTATCACCCAGATGTGTTTTATAATTGGACGTTACACCTACATAAAAATGTACATGTAGACAAATGCTTCTAGGAGGCGCACCCTGTCAAATATTAATTAACAGAATATCAAATTGCAAAGTAAATGAAAGAATATCAAATCTTCAGAATTCTGAATGTGTATTGACTGAGAAAATGTTCTCACACACTCCCACACAACTTTGGTAGAGCCACTGTTTTACAACATGAAACAAAATGCTTGAATCAATGAACCTGAAAGTTTTGAAATTTCAGGCTTGCTTCTGTTGTATAATGTGGGATTTGGCTTCATAATCCAATCATGCCTTACTCCAGGGTAGAGAATTCTTACTGGCGTAAACCTTATTTCCATAGATAGCAAATCTATGACTCTTAGTTGGGCTGGCATCAAATGGCATCGAAGGTTTGGAGGATTGGTATATCCAAGGTGCATTCTGACATGTTCCAAGAGACTGTAACTCTCAAAACAGTGACAGATTCCCTGAATGACCACTGTGTTTCCTGATAAAGAAAGATCATGCCCTTCTGAGGACACAGGTGTAGATTTTAAATTTGGTGTAGTATCTGGTAAAGGATTTAAGTTGTGATGAGGACTCCTACAGGGACTCTTCCACTGAGAGTGAAGATATTGGTGATTGGAGTCCTACTTGGAGACTTTTTGTGAAATCCTTGTCTTCTGTTAATTTCTGTTTTCTTATCTAGTTTCTGGTAATGAAGGTGAATTCTGATGGAGACTTTTCCATGGAAACTTCCTATTAGAGACAACACATTTATCAGAAACAAAAGGTTGATGTAATTCTCCAACATCACATCCCTGTATAAGTTCCACTGAGCAGGCTCCAGGCATTCCCACTCTTATGGAGAGACATCAAGGATCACATTCCAGAAGAACAGCATTTCCTCCATATCAGATACACAATAAGAATGTACAGCAGGATAGGACTTCTGGTCAACCTTGGGGAAGATGCATTGGGATTTCCTAAATCCACTCCTCTGTTGAGAGACATCTAGGTTGTTTCCAGTTTGTTGCTATTGTGAATAAAACTTCAGTAAACATGGTCAATCAAGTGTCCTTGTGGTAGAATGGTACATCCTTTAGGAATATGCTCAATGGAGGTATAGCTGGGTCTTGAGGTAGATTGATTCCTAATTTTCTGAGGAGCTGTCATTTTAATTTCCACAGTGGCTGTACAAGTTTGCACTCCCACCACCAATGGAGAACTGCTTCACATTCTTGGTAACATGAGCTGTAACTTGCATGTTTTGATTTTACCCATTCTGACAGGTATAAGATAGAATTTTAAAGGACTTTTGATTTGCATTTCCATGATGGCTAAGGATGTTGAACATTTTAAAAGTGTTTCTCAAGACTTTAGAGAAACCTTTGTTTAAATCTGTGCCCCATTTTAAATTGTATTATTTTGTTTGTTGATATCTAGTTTCTTGAGTTCTTCATATATTTTTATATTAGTTCTCTGTTGGATGTATAGTTGATAAAAATCATTTCCAATTCTGTAGGCAGTGCTTTTGTTCTTTGCCTTACAGAAACTTTTCAGTTTCATGAGGTCCTATTTATTGATTGTCAATCTTTGTGCCTGCACAATTGGGCGATCTGTTCATCAAGTTTTCTCATGTATTACAGTAGACTTCCTACTTTCCCTTCTAACAGGTTAAGTGTATCTGGTTTTATGAACAGGTCTTTGATATATTTGGGCTTGAGGTTTGTGCAGGGTAATAGATATGGATGTATTTTCTGCACATGCAGACAACCCGTTAGATTAGCACTGTTTGTTAAGGATGTTTTCTTTTTTTCCCATTGTATATTTCTGGCTTCTTTATCGAAAATCAGGTGTCCATATATGTGTGGATTTATGTCTGGATCTTGATTTAATTCCATTGATCAATATATTTTTTTTTACCCAAACACAATTTGGTTTTATTACTGTTGCACTGAAATACTGCTCAAAATCAGGCATGATGGCAGAGTAATACCTCAGAAAAGGAAGAGAAGAGAGGGCAGGGTGACTGCCATCAAGATTCAGGACCCACCTGCAGATGGCTGAGTCCCCAGAGAAGCCTTGCTAGAGCTCTCCCACCTGAGCCCACAGTAAGCCCAAAGATTGCCACATACCCTCAACTACTGTCTTGGGAGAGATAGCCTGGAGCTCCTGGAGATAGCTAACCTGGTGCACTCTGGGATCCAGTCCTTTCCTGCCCAGCGAGAGGGCTAGGAGACCACCATCAAGACTCAGGACCTGCCTGCAGATGGCTGAGCCCACAGAGAAGTCTTGCAAGAGCTCTCCCACCTGAGCCCATGGAGAAAGAATGGAGTCATTGCAATCAGAACTCACTACCTACCCACAAAAAACAAACACCCAGGAGCAATTTTCTTCCTGAGCCTATGGGCCCTCAGATCCACAGGAGAGACAGGCTCCAGACAGAGACAATGAGATCACCTATAATCACAGACAACAAGATGGCAAGAGGAAAGTGAAAGAACCTAAGGAATGGAAACCAAGACAACTTTGAAACATCAGAACCCAGCTCTCCCACCACAGCAAGTAGTGGATTTTCAAACACACCAGAAAAACAAGACTTAGACTTGAAATCATACTTCATAATGATGATAGAGATCTTTAAGAAGCATATAAGTAATTCTCTTAAACAATTACAGGAGAACCAGGAGAAATCGCTCAAAGAACTACTGGAAAACACAACCAAACAGATGAACAAATTGAAAACAGAAATAGAAATAAAAAAAAAAAAAAAAAAAAAAAAAAACCCAGAAAACAGGTCTGTGGCGAAGCTTCGAGGCGGCCAGTACTGTTGAGTGCGGCAAGCAGAGGCGCCGCGTTAGCGGCAGGGACTCAAAAACAATGGCGCCCAGAGCATAAATACGGAGAGGCAACACATGTTTTGCTGTACCTCTGTGCCAAGAGGATATTTTCATTAAAGAAGGTTAATTAGGTTCTCAGGCTATTGATACAGAACGAGATGGACTAGCACCAGAAAAGACATCACCGGATAGAGAAAAGAAAAAGGAACAGTCAGATACATCTATTTCTCCTAAAGCCTCAAAACATCATTATTCAAGGTCGAGATCAAGGTCAAGAGAAAAAAAATCAGATAATGATGGAAGAAAGCACAGGAGCCGGAGCAGAAGCAAAGAGTGTGCTAATGCGCGAAGAGACTGAACTGAAGACGCCGCAGACTCAGATAGCAAAATAATAAGCCTACTTCATGATAAGGCAAGAAGACATGAATCCAAAGATAAGTCCTCTAAGAGACACAAGTCTGAGGAGCACAATGACAAAGAACATGCTTCTGACAAAGGAAGAGAGCGATTAAATTCATCTGAGAATGGTGAGGACAGACATAAACGAAAAGAAAGGAAGTCATCACGAGGCAGAATTCACTCAAGGTCTAGATCACGGGAAAGGCGCCATCGAAGTAGAAGCAGGGAAAGGAAGAAGTCTCAGTCGAGGAGTAGAGATCAGAAAAAACCGCAATCCAGAAGCAGAGACAGAAAGAAATCAAGATCTAGAAGCAGGGATAGGAAACGAAGGATCAGAACCCTAATCCCGATCAAGATCCAGACACAGGCATAGGACTAGAAGCAGGAGCAGATCAAGGAGTCGAAGTCAAGATAGAAAAAAGAGGATTGAAAAACCAAGAAGATTTAGCAGAAGCCTAAGCCGAACTCCTAGTCCACCTCCCTTCAGAGGCAGAAACACAGCAATGGATGCCCGAGAAGCCTTAGCTAGGAGGTTAGAAAGGGCAAAGAAATTACAAGAACAACGAGAAAAGGAAATGGTTGAAAAACAAAAACAACAAGAAATGGCTGCAGCGGCTACAGCCACTGGAGGTTCTGTTCTTAACGTTGATGCACTGTTGGCATCAGGAACGCAGGTTACTCCTCAGATAGCTATGGCAGCTCGGATGGCAGCCCTGCAAGTAAAAGCCTTGGCAGAGACTGGCATAGCTGTGCCCAGCTACTATAACCCAGTCGCTGTGAATCCAATGAAATTTGCTGAGCAAGAGAAAAAGAGGAAAATGCTCTGGCAAGGCAAAAAAGAAGGCGACAAATCTCAGTCTGCTGAAATATGGGAAAAATTGAATTTTGGAAACAAGGACCAAAATGTCAAATTTAGGAAGTTGATGGGCATTAAGAGTGAAGATGAAGCTGGCTGTAGCTCCGTTGATGAGGAAAGTTATAAGACTTTGAAGCAACAAGAAGAAGTTTTCCGAAATCTTGATGCTCAGTATGAAATGGCAAGATCACAAAACCACACACAAAGAGGAATGGGTTTAGGTTTCACATCTTCAATGCGTGGAATGGCTACACTTTGAAAAATACCAATTTGGGACTTTATAGTCTTGTTCTAATGTCAGGTCCTTGTTCACCAAACAGCTAGTATTCTAGCTTGCATGGGTGTTGCATTGACTTTAATTTATTGAAAAATACGATTTTTTTTGTAAATATCAGATCAGTGATACTGGTGTTAGTGTTGTAATCAGGTTAAACCCACTTCCATTAAACTTGACAGGACTATAGAAGGACAATATTTTTTAGTTCATGAATTCTACTTTTCAAATATATTAAAGCTTCGGGTGGGATAAAATCTCATACATAGATTTTCTCGTGTCTGCTGTCTTGTGTACTTTTGTACTTAACCTTGTACAGTTATTTTCATCTCTTGAAACATGAAGGAAATGTTATGTAGATGTTCTTTAGAAGATCTGGCCATTTGGTACATAATCCTGCACACAAGCTGGGCAGTGATAATAAAAATGTTTTTCTCAAAACTGGAAAAAAAACACAGAACAGAAAAAGAGACAACCACGGAGATAGAAAATGTAAGAAAGAATCAGGAGTCACAAATGCAAGCATCAGCAACAGACTACATGAGATGGAAGAGAGGGTCTCGGGGCTAAAGATACTCATACCTAAATCACACAAAGATACTACAAAGAAAGAAAACTTCAGACCAATTTTTCTCATCAACATCAATGCAAAAATACTCAATAAAATTCTTGCAAACTGAATCCAAGAACACATCAAAACGATCATTCACCATGATCAAATAGGCTTCATCCCAGGAATGCAGGGATAGTTCAACATACAAAAATCTATCAACATAATTCACCATATAAACAAACTCAAAGAAGAAAGAAACCACATGATCCTCTCACTAGATGCTGAGAAAGCATTTGACAAAATTTAACACCCCTTCATGACAAAAGTCTTGGAAAGATCAGGAATCCAAGGCCCATACATTAACATAGTAAAAGCAGTATACAGCAAACCAGTAGCCAACTTCAAACTAAGTGCGGAGAAACCTGAAACAATCCCATTAAAATCAGGGACTAGACAAAGCTGTCCATTCTCCTCCTACCTATTTAATATGGTACTGGAAGTCCTGGCCAGAGCAATTAGACAACAAAAAGAAACCAAAGAGAAACAAAAGAAAGCACATTGGAAAGGGAGACGTCAAAATATCACTATTTGCAGATGATATGATAGTATACTTACATGACCCAAAAAATTCCACCATAGAACTTTTAAAACTAATAAACCACTTCAGTAAAGTGGCTGGTTATAGTTATAAAATTAACTCATACAAATCAACTGCCTTTCTCTACTCAATAGATAAACAGACTAAGAAAGAAATTAGGGAATCTACACCCTACACAATAGTCACAAAGACTATAAAATATTTTGGGGTGATCCTAGCCAAGCAAGTGAAGAATCTGTATGAAAAGAATTTCAAGATTCTGAAGAAGGAAATTGAAGAAGATCTCAGGAGACGGAAAGATCTCTCATGTTCATGGATTGGCAGGATCAACATTGTAAAAATGGCTATCTTGCCTAAAGCAATCTACAGAATCAATGTAATCCCCAACGAAATTCCAACTCAATTTTTTATAGAGTTGGAAAGAGCAATTTGAAAATTCATCTGGAATAACAAAAAAACTTAGTGAAATGGATTCTTAAGAATAAAAACACTTCTGGGGGAATCACCATCCTTGATCTCAAACTATATTACAAAGCGATTGTGATAAAAACTGCATGGTATCGGTACAGAGATAGGCAGGTAGATCAATGGAACAGATTTGAGGACCCAGAAATGAACCCACACACCTATGTTCACTTGATATTCGACAAAAGAGCTAAAAACATTCAATGTAAAAAGGACAGCCTCTTCAACGAGTGGTGCTGCTTCAACTGGCAGTGTGTATGCAGGAGAATGAAAATAGATCCTTTCTTATCTCCTTGTACAAAGCTCAAGTGTATCAAAGACCTTCACATAAAACCAGGTATAATAAAACTATTAGAAGAGAACGTGGGGAAGATCTTAGAGCACATAGGCTCAGAGGAAAATTTCCTGAACATAACACCAATGGCTTATGCACTAAGATCAAGAATAAATGGAATTTAATGAAATTGCAAAGCTCCTGTAAGGCTAAGGACACTGTTACGAAGACAAAACAGCAGCCAACAGATTGGGAAAGGATCATTACCAATCTCACATCTGCTGTCCAATTGCTCTGGCCAGGACTTCCAGTACTATGTTGAATAGGTAGGAGGAGAGTGGGCAGCCTTGTCCAGTCCCTGATTTCAGTGGGATTGTTTCAAGTTTCCCACCAGTAAGTTTGATGTTGGCTGTTGGTTTGCTGTATATTGCTTTTATTATGTTTAGGTATGGGCCTTGGATTCCTGTTCTTTCTAAGACTTTTAACATGATCGGGTGTTGAATTGTGTCAAATGCTTTCTCAGCATCTAGTGAGATGACCATGTGTTTTTTTTTTTTTTAATTTGAGTTTGTTTATATGGTGGATTAAATTGATGGATTTCCATATATTAAACCATCCCTGCATCCCAGGGATGAAGCCTACTTAATCATGGTGAATGATCATTTTGATGTGTTCTTGGATTCAGTTTGCAAAGATTTTGTTGAGTATTTTTGCATCAATGTTCATAAGGGAGATTGGTCTGAAGTTTTCTTTCCTTGTAGGGTCTTTGTGTGGTTTAGGCATGAGGGTTATTGTGGCCTCAAAAAATGAGTTAAATAGTGTTCCATCTGATTCTATTTTGTGGAATAGTTTGGAGAGTATTGGTATTAGGTCGTCAATAAATGTCTGATAAAATTCTGGACTGAACACATCTGGACCTGGGCTTTTTTTGGTTGGGAGGTAATTTCTTGAATTTCCTCAGTTTCAGTTATTATGACTCCACTTTCCTTTCTGATTTTGTTAATTTGGATATTCTCTGTTTGCTCTCTAGTTAGTCTGGCTAAGGGTTTACCAATCTTGTTAATTTTCTCAAAGAACCATCTCTTGATTTTGCTGATTCTTTGAATGGTTATTTTTGTTTCTATCTGGTCAATTTCTGCTCTGAGTTTTATTATTTCTTGCCATTTACTCCTCTTGTGTGTATCTGCAACCTTTTGTTCTAGAGCTTTTAACTTTGCTATTGTATGCTCTCTCCAGTTTTCTTTGGAAGCACTCAGAGCTATGAGTTTTCCTCTAAGTACTGCTTTCATTGCATCCCATAGGTTTGGGTAAGTTGTGTTTTCATTTTCATTAAATTCTGGAAAATCCTTACTTTCTTTATTTCTTCTTTGATCATGCTATCCTTTAATAGGGCATTGTTTAGTTTCCATATATATATGGGCTTTTTGTTGTCTTTGTTGTTATTAAAGACCAGCCTTAGACCATGGTGATCTGATAGGATGCATAGGAGTATTTCAATCTTCTTATATCTATTGAGGCTTGTTTTGTGACCGATTACATGGTCAATTTTGGAGAAGGTGCCGTGAGGTGCTGACTAGAAGGTGTATTCTTTGGTTTTAGCATGATATGTGTCCTGCGCCCTATGTCTTGCAGACAAGAACGACGCGCGGCAACAGGATTCTTCTGTGAACAACATTTATTGTACTGTACTCTGAGCAGGGGACCACGTGGAAGAAAAATGCACTGCTTATAAATGCCCAGGAGACTCGTGTCCCTACCTGATTGATGCGCCCTCCAGTATCTCATTAGCATGCCCCGAGAGCGGGCTGTGACTTGCGTGGTACATGCGCACTACGTCCCTCGGGCTGGACAACAGCTCTGTTTGCTGAATCATCGGGAGGAAGCCGGAGCCATCTTTGGGTGCAGCACAAATGGCTTCCAACAGATATGTTCTGTAGATATATATTAATTCCAATTGGTTCATTACCTCTGCTAGTTTTACTGTGTCCTTGTTCAGTTTCTGTTTCCATGATCTGTCCATTGGTGAGACTGGGGTGTTGACATCTCCCACAATTATTGTGTGGGGTGCAATGTATTTTTGGAGCTTTAGTAGGGTTTCTTTTATGAATATGGATGCTCTTGTATTTGGAGCATATATGTTAAGGATTGAGAGTTCCTCCTGACAAGTTTTCCCTGTAATGAGTAAAAAGTGTCCTTCCTTATCTTTTTTGATAAGTTTTGGGTGAAAATCTACTTCATTCAATATTAGAATGGCCCCTCCAGCTTGTTTTTTGGGTAAGTTTGCTTGGAAGGTTTTTTTGCCAACCCTTTACTCTGAGATAGTGTCTGTCTTTGTCTCTGAGATGAGTTTCCTGTATGCAGCAAAATTCTGGGTTTTGTTTATGTATCCAGTCTGATAGCCTATTATTGGGGAATTAAGTCCATTTATGTTAACAGATATTAAGGAATAGTGGTTGCATTTTCCTACTATTTTTTGCTTTTAGGGGTAGAATTGTGCCTGTGTGTCTTTCTTCTTTTGGTTCTCTTGCTTAGGTGTTTTCTTGTTTTTACTAGGATGTAGTTTCCCCCATTGTATTGGGTTTTCCACCTATAATTCATTGTAGTGCTGGGTTTGTGGTCAGATATTGTGTAAATTTAGTTTTGTTTTGGGATATCTTGGTCTCTCCATCTATCATGATTGAGAATTTTGCTGGATAAAGCAGCTTGGGCTGACACTTGTGTTTTCTTAGGGTCTGCATGATGTCTGCCCAGGATCTTCTAGCTTTCATAGTTTCTCTTGATAAATCAAGTGTGATTCTGATTGGTCTGCCTTTATATGTCACAAGACCTTTTTCCTTTACTGCTTTTAGTATTCTTTCTTTGCTTAGGGCACTTGGCATTTTGACTATTATGTGTCAGGAGGAATTTCTTTTCTGGTCCACTCTATTTGGCATTTTGTAGGCTTCTTTTATGCTCGTGGTCATCTCATTCTTAAGGGTAGGGAAATTTTCTTCTATGATTTTTTTGAAGATATTTACTATATCTCTTAGTTGATATTCTTAGCCATTTTCTATTCCTATTATCCTTAGCTTTGGTCTTCTCATTGTGTCCTGGATCTCCTGGACATTTTGGGTTAGGAGCTTTCTGGTTTTTGCATCTTCTCTGACTGTTTTGTCTATGCTTTCAATGTTGTCTTCAGCCCCTGAGATTCTCTCTTTCATCTCTTGTAGTTTGTTGGAGATGCTTGCATCTGTGACTCCTGATTTCTTTTTTAGGATTTCTACCTCCAGGGTTGTCTCTTTTACTGTTTTCTTTATTGTTTCCATTTCCATTTTAAATTCCCTCTTCCATTCCTTCATATTTTTGGTTCTGTTTTCCTTTAGTTCTTTGAGTTCTTTGAGTGTTTTTCTTGTTTTCTCTTTAAAAGCTTCTATTTCTTTATGCTTTCCCCCCTTTCTTGTTTAAGGATCTCTATCATCATCTTGAGGTATGATTTCAGGTCTGAGTCTTCTTATTCTGGAGTGTTTGGCATTCAGCTGCTTGCTGTTTTCGGAGATCTGGCTTCTGGTGCTGCAATGTTGTTTTGGTTTCCCCTGGGTATGTTCTTTCGCTTTCCTCTTGCCATCTTGTTGTCTGTGATTATAAGTAGTCTTGTTGTCAGTGATTGATTCTCATCTCTCTTTACCTGGCCAGTGTCCCTGGATCTCAGTTGTTCCTGGTCGCAGATGACCTGAGTGCCTGTTCTGCATGCACTGGCTGCTGGGTGGAAACAGACACCCTAAGGCAGGGTTTCTGATCTCCTGAACCAATTGGGGGGGTGCACTTTCCGAGTGCTAGGCACAGACCTCTCTGCTCCCCAGCTACTTGGAGCACCCTCTCACCAGAATCTCTACTCTTCCTAGTGGCCATCTAGATTCTTAAGGTGAACTGTTATGTGCTTTGTGGTGATGAAATCAGAATGATAAAAAAGTATTGAAAATTCCATGGTGTAGGGTACCACATGCTAGCCACATCAGCTAGTGCTGAAGGAAGTAGACAAATTGCTTAAAGTGTCCTAATTTAATTTACTTTTGATGGCAGCTTTTTAATGAGTATTATATTGTACATCATGGATCTCTAAAGATCTCTCATCAGGACTGCTGATATAAGAAATTACATTACTATTAATACATTTCTAATCTGATCATGTTTGATAAAATTATCCTTTCACACTGTAGTATTTGAATTTTTATTTGTGCTGGAGACATGACTCAATGGCAGAGAACCTATCTGGTATGCAAGAGACCTTGAGTTGGATTCCTGGTATAACAATATATATGCTATAAACCTACAAAATTTTCTTGGTCATAAAAATGGGAAAAAAGTATAGAAATGTATTTGTACACTCTCCCAGATTTAGCATAGGTGAATTTGTATTTAACTTTCTCTCCCTGAATGATTGACACATTGCAGTTTAAAGGATGATAAAGTAATGAATAAGTTGAAATGATAACTGTTTTATTGAAAACAAATAATGTAAAATCACAACATTTACAAGTTTATGAAGTTTCCAAATATCCTGTAATGTAATTTGGATGCATATATTAATCTGTTTAAGAAGAAGTTTTAATTTTCTCTAATTCACTTAACACAGTGAACATGTTTTTTCCCTAGAGGATATATAGAAAAAAAGATAAAAGAAAAATCAGAGATAATAGAGATATACTTCCCCAACTAATGCATCCTCAGTGGGGAGTTTGTGATGTGAACAAAATGAAGTACTAGAAATTTGTTTTTAGGCCTCACTTAGGTGCAGCATCTGGAACCATGGCAGAGTCACTGCACTTAAGGGGAAGACATTTTGCCAAAGAAGAGGATGCTATTGGTGATCTTGTGCTTGATGAGGAATAGGAAAGGGTGATCACACTTGACAATTTTTGGTATCTGCTCTGATAACAACCTAACTTTCACCCCTGTGGCAGCTTCTGTCCCCTCTTCATTGACCTCCACAAAGGACTTGTGTATAACTTTAGACACCATGAGACCTCGAGTGCTGCTCATGCCTGAGAAGTCAGCCTTCTGTGCATTGAAGGGGTCGACCATCCCCATGTGTTGCAAAGGACCTGGAAGGTCATAGTTCTCTTCTACTTTGAACCGAGGCAAGGATAAATACAACTCCATCATGTGCATGTTCTCTGGGTTTGTCCATTCCAGTAATTTGTCAGCAGTGAGTTGTTCTTCAAGCTATAAAAGTACAAGAAAAGAGATTGCCAAGATTCACTGAAAGACTGAAACTTACATGAACAATGATTTGAATAACCTTTAGCGATAAATAAATATTAATTTTTTTGGTTTAGGTATTATTTATTTAGATAGTTTAAAGCTAGATTTTTATCTCTGATATACAAAACACCAGAATCATTGTTTTATTCAAAAGAAACTATATACATAATTGTGTATAATCTCAGCTCTTAATGTTTCTTTATATTTTTGTATACATAGTATTACATTTTATTGTTATCATTTAATGTACTAGGTTTCTCTTTTTCATTCAAAATATCTACACTTTCTACATTACTATATATTTCTTTCAAACATGTTTTACTTGTTCCATACTGTGGCATCATGTTGATATTTATATTTAATATTCATAATTCTGCTTAATTCCTGATTACGCAAGCCAGCAGCATGATTCATTCTGTGTGTAAAATACTTATACAACAGGATAAAACACAATATCTTCCTTTAAATTTTTCATTATTGTTATGTTTAATTATTTTCATTAGTAACTTATTTAAATTTATATGTTAAGAATAAATCTGGTAATAGAAGAAAAGAAGACAGAAGCCTTACCTCTTTCAGACCATCAATTTCCTCTGGAAGCAGGATATACATACTTAGCTCTTTGCCTTTGTATGGTATATCCACAATCTTGGCCTTCACATCTTCCAGAAAGATGAAGTTAAATTCATTTTTTTGTTTCATCATCTGGACCAGTTTACTTGAATTCTGCAAGAAATCTGCATGTGAAACACATACCAAGGGAGACATAGGACAGCACAGACAATAATGAGATACCAAATACATCAGCATTCTTTACAAACATAACCCTGTTGTTTTGTTAAATCTAGATAAAAGTTCCTTTAGTTATTCCCAGTTAAGTTACAAAAACAAAAACATCACAGATTTTGTTTTATATTTTCTGTAGAATCATTTTTATTTAAATTAAATCACCCACACATTACTAAATGACATTATGTAAATAAACTGCCAACAGTACCTTGTTCAGCCAAAACTTTTCTTTCTTGGTATGCTTTTGATCAAATTTGTGATTCCATTGTCCTTTGAAATATACTGCATTCACCAGAACCAGTATAGTGGAACTACTCAGGCTCCCTCTAGGAAATAAGTCTTTGATTTTTCCTTCAAGGGAAAGCACAAAGTGACTATCATCAGTACAGGGAGCTTTTCTGGAAGATGGTTTACCAGTGTTCACCTGGACACATTGGTTCTTGTCATAGGAAATGCTGTCAGGCTTTCTTTCTGGGTGATTATGGACAACACATGGTGAATATTGATACACTGTTTGGATCTGTGCTGTAAACTTAGCTCTTTTCCTTCCTCTTTTAGCCTTCTACCCAAGACTTGATTTGTTCTTTTACATACATGACATGAATTCTATAGTCTGAAGAGCATTCCTGGAAATGTCAGATACCACTTCTTCTGTGTCTACCTGTTAGCTTTCGTATAGTATTGCTGCAGGCTAGGCTTTTAAATATAGCTGAGATATGGCATAGGTGTTTACAGAGATCTTTACCCTTCATGGCAAAGACAATGTCACCAATTCTTTCCAAATGTCAAGTTGAGAAACATTCTGAGATCCAGCAGTGGTGACAAGAACTGCCTTGATTTTCTGACTGGTAAATGAGATGGGGACTTTTTCTCACATTTACTCTTAGCTTTCCAGAATTGCCTGTAACTTAAAAGAAATTGATATATGAAAATATATCTGGGTGGAGGCTTCAGATTTTCAAAGATACCTCTAACAAAGCTATACACACAGACACAGACACACACACACACACACACAAACACACACACACACACACACACACACACACACACACACACACACACACGTCCGGTTGTATTTAAACTGATTGGCTTTCTACCATCTTCTTTATAGTTCCTCTTGCATCACTTCATATCTATGGAGATCATCCCATAATCTCTAATGCTTCCTCCAGGGACACTCTCATACAATACCATTTGTTTGTTTTTCCACCCAGGAATTAATCTTCTTTTGGCTTTTTTCTGCAGCATGTGCAAAATCAAGTGATTCCACTTTAGCTTGGTAATATTTCTTAGTGTCTTCCACAAATGTCTTTGAGATGCAAAGAACCAAAAAGAAGTAATGATAACTCAGACATCACTCACATTTATTAGTCATGATTATACTATAATCTGACTGCTGACACAAATGGCCACTGTTTGTCTATGAAAACACAGGTGTTTTACTCAGGTTATATGTAGGCAATATGAAAACACAGTGAACTGAGGATAACATGACACTAATATAGCTTCTCATAAATGGCAGGTGGAAAAGAGAATCTGAATTGAAAATTTCATAGTAAATTGTGTTGCGAGATCTGATTGGCTAATGAGTTATTCTACCTCTAAGTTCAACCACTGAATCACTTTTCTACATGTATTCAGTGGAGGAAATTTTATATATTCTGGTACCTCCCCTGTTCTTTTCAGGATTTCCCCAACCCTGTCTATTGCAGAAACATCCCACTTGCAGTACATCTCTTTCTGTAAGGTCTGTGAGTCAGTGCTGGTTCATTACTGACAAGTTCTGGCTATCTACATTCTCTCACGGAAGAATTCACAAGTGTGTGGTTCACACATAAATCACTAGACTCTTGGACAATCCAGTGGGTTAGAATTTTGACTATGAGGCTTGTGCTCCCTGAGCAAGCGCTGCCTATGTCAATCTGCCTGGGCTTACTTTCATGTATGACCATTCAGATGTGTAGGACCTAGGATGCATATTAAAGGGATGCAGAGTCAGGTGTAACTTACCTTGAGAAATGGAAAATCCTTTGCTCCATAGATGCTGCTGGGAGCCTTCAGGTCATAAGCATGATTATATTTCTTTAACTGAGCCATAAGCTTTTGGAATTGTTCATTGACATTTTCTTCATCCTTTAATGTCAAAACACGTCTTTATTGAATTACTCTGCTAATATAAATTTCCCCTTTTATTCACATAATCTGGATTTCTCTGTTTTGAACTAAATATGCAGTAATCTGAGGTTGCTTTGGTTTAAGTTCTTCAAAACTATAGATTACTTATCATTTTTAACAATCATCAAGATATGGTTATGCTATGTTTTCCTATTTAATATATATTTTATATGTAACACTAATATATAGCCTTTAATCGTTTTGTCTATGAGAAGTCAACTGTGATTTATGGTTCTTCTCTCATGATGGATACCTTCTGCCTATAAGATAGCATATTTCCATGATTATTCTAGAGTCTGGACTGCATATATATTTCATCAGTCAGAGTACTGTCAAGATAAAAAAAAAAAAAGGTTCAGAGAGTTTAATGACTTCTTAAAACAGATGTTACATAGGCAAAATTTGAATCAAAGCATGCTAGAATTAGAACACTTTTCTTTGACTGCTAAAAAGGTACCATGGTTAAGGCTCTAAACATTTATAAGTGTGATCACAATCATTAATCAAGATGTGCTTATTTCTGTTAATATGTGAATACATGCTAGCTCTCTTAGTCCAATTTTTGAATTAAGATAAAATTGTTTAGTAACATTATCATAATACTGAAAATTGCCATTATCTTGCAATAATGTTGTCTAGCATTCATATGGTTTCTTACTTTTAGCAAGATGGACATATTTGTGTGTATACATTGCATCATATTCCTTATTACTCCTACTTTTTTAGAATGCAGCCTCAGTACATCAGGTCAGAGCTTTGCTCATGTTTCAGATATGTGAGGAGCAAAGCTAGAGGTAAATCTAGGCCATCCTCTTCTTCATCTAATACTGAACTTCTGTAGTTAATGAACGGAATAGCTACAAGAAATATGCATGGTGCTAACCCACATCTAAATCTCTTTCTGTTTGGAAGTTTCCCTACAGACTGCATTTTTTTAAATGTTCACTTTCAATTATAATGCTGTCAAAAATCTTAAGCTCTTATAACATAGGTACAGTGCACTTACATGACAGTCTGCAGATTTTTCTGTTTTCTTCCTTGTGGTTTCATTGAATTGAAGAACCTGGGAGAGACATTAAGAGTAACAAGAAATTTCACTTAAAGTTTTTCTAACGTTCACTGTTTTTTCAAGGAAATAGAAACAGAATAAACTCCTCAAAAATAAAGGCAAAAACCTTAAGAATTTGGAAAAATATACTCTAATCATTTGTATAAGAATTTGTAAGAAATACCATAAAGTTGACCCATCACCAGTCACATAGCTATATGTCCATCCATCAGTGCTCAGGGACACCTCAGTTCACACCCTTTAGATCTGAGACAATCCATTTCTTGCATCAGGGGTCTCTATCTTTTAAGATAATTTCTTGTTGCTTGATACTAGAAGATAATTATTCTTCCTAGCACCCAAATGATACCAGGAAGCACCTATTATTGGGAAGGGCATGTCCTTCCCACAATTCCATGTTCACAGTCATGGCATTGCCAACTCAGCATCTTGATCTTCATCCCAGGCATCAAGATTTATTGTCCTTTACCTGTACATTGACAGAGTGCTGGAGAGACAAGTTCAAACTGGTCAACCAAATGAAGCTTAGACCCACCTTCTTAATTTGTCGTTCAGTGTTTCCTTTGGCTCCAAGCTGGAGTATAGCTATTGTTGTAATGATGCTGAGTGGGGAATAGAGGATGTTGTCCTCTGATTCTCTAAGCTGCCTATACATCCCAAGTGTGAAGTTTGTAGTTGCTTTAGCAAGCAAATGCATGATGGCTTGGTGTCAGCCACAGTCCTAGAACAGTATATTGTCAGCACAATGGTTAGAATGACTTCACTCAGTAAAGCATGATTCTGTAACAAACATTTCTTAAAGAAAATCATATACCCATGCTACCCAATTTTGGCAAATAAATTTGTTACTCTTATTTTTGAAGCCCTTTGCAATGTACATGTCCTAACTAGAACGTAAGAAGTCAGTACCTTTAAAACTTTGCAAAAAGCTCATAGAGAGCCCTTTTATCTTTTCTTCCTAATCAGCTGTGGTAAGTTTGATTGGAAAGGTTTAAAATGAATTTCAACATAAAAATTTCTTTAGCTTGTTGGCAGCTAGGTGTCCAAAGATCACCTCTCAACGTTTTCTTTAAGATTCTGCAGGTGCCAGGCACAAATTCTGCTTGTTTGAGAAGATACATATGTTTAACTGAAAATAAATAACTTAAATAAAAAACAAATTAAGTAAAGGAGGCATTTAACTTTTCGTCAGCAGATCAAGAGAAAAACAATCAGGCAAAATGTCCCAGACACAGTAGATAAAACACACAATTGTTATCCTCAAGCATAGCTCAGTTTTCTCATCAATAACAGCTGGAAGCACTTACTTGTGTTTCTGAAGGTAGAAGTGGGAAGGAAGGATAGGAGCCTGTGCGTGTCTGATTCTGGAATGGAATATATATCCCCTCCTCTTACCACTGCTGCCTCATCATTTTAATTGTGTTCCAAGTAAATCAACTTCAGATTGCTTAACTAGGTTAGTCTTTTTAGCCTTGCAAATTTGGGAGAAAAGTCTGGCTTCACATTGTATACTCTATTTCCTTTCTCCACAGGTCACATAATTGATGGCTTTCTAACCCTTGCAAGCCACTGACTCATCTGAAATGAGCACAGGCACTTTCCCAGTAGCAATGATATTACTTTAAACTTCTAACCTTGTTACACTCCTGACAACTCTATTCTTGTGTATGACCCCTCTGATTGCCTTATTTTCCACTGTTGAATTGCCTTTAAGGAACACCTAAGATACCAAACAAGTAAAAAAAATCGATTAAGTACTTTTTCTTTGTGAAAGATTGCATTTGTCCTCTCAATTTGTCTATTAAGTATTCTATGCAAATTGAAAAATAGCTCTAATTCTAGTTTAAAGCAATAACCACGATTCTGCAAAAGATTTGTAGTGTTGTTATTGTTTTTATAAACTTTTGTATATTTGTATTGTTTTTGAGTCTTCATGATATTCTCTTACAGTTATTTCTTTTTTTAAGCAATTCAGCTAGTTTTATTAAAAATCTCATAAATAAAAGAGCTCTGTTTGCAACTATACAATTTTTTTTTACCTCAAATCTTGTTTAAAATAAAATTCTTGGAAGATGAGTGTGAGGTAAACTAGCAGCCAACGTTTCCTTTTGTAAAAAAATACTTAAATATTTTTCCACTTTGAGATAGGACACATAGCTCAGGTCATCCTACAAATTGGTGTGTAATTAAAGCTGGCTTTGAATTTCTGATTTTCCTCCTTTTTTATGATTTTATTGGATATATTTTATTCATATTTCCAGTGTTATCTACTTCCTTGATCTGCCTCCACATTCCCAATGTCATCACCCCATCACCTACTTCTATGAGGGCGTTCACTCAGTTACCCACTCATGCCCTCCCATCTCCCCACCCTGACATTCCCCTACACTGCAACATTAAGCCTTGGCAGGACCAAAGGCTTCTCCTCCCATTCATGCCCAACAAGGCCATCCTCTGCTACGTCTGCAGCTGGAGACATGGGTCTGTCCATGTGTATTTCTTAGATAGTGGTTTTAATCTCTGGGAGCTCTGGTAGGTTTGTATTGTTGTTCTCACGGGGTTTCAAAACCCTTTAACTACTTCAATTCTTTCTGTAATTCCTCCATTAAGGACCCTGTTTTTCAGTTCTATGGTTGGCTGTGAGCATCCGCCTCTCTATTTGTTATGTTCTGGAAAAGCCTCTTAGGAAACAGCAATTTCTAGCTCCTGTCAGCATGCACTTCTTGGCATCAGCAATATTATTTGGGCTTGGTGTTTCAATGTGGGCTGGATCCCCAGGTTGCGCAGTCTCTGGATGGCCTTTCCTTCAGTTTCTGCTCCAAACTTTGTCTCCGTATTTCCTCCTGAGAATATATTTGTTTCCCCTTTCAAATCTGCACTTTGGTCATCCCTTTTCTTGAGCTTCATGAGGTTTTAAATTATAGTGTAGGCATTGTAAGCTTTTGGGTTAATATCAACTTATCAGTGGGTACATGCAATGGGTGTATATTGTGATTGGGTTACTTCACTCAGGATGATATTTTCTAGATCTATCTATTTGCCTATGAATTTCATAAACTCATTATTTTAAGAGCTGAACAGTACTGCATTGTGTCATCGGACATTTTCTGTATCTATTCCTCTGTTGAAGGATATCTGGTTTTTTTTCCAGCTTCTGGCTACTATAAATAATACTGCTTTGAACATAGTGGGGCATATGTCCTTTTTGTATGTTGGAGCATCTTTTAGGTATATGCCCAGGAGTGGTATAGCTGGTTCCTCAGGTAGTACTATGTCCAATTTTCTGATGAACCTCCAAACCGATTTCCAGTGCAGCGATTCCAGCTTGCATCCCCACCAACAATGGATGAGTGTTTTTCTTTTTTCACATCCTCACCATCATCTGCTATTACCTGAGTTTTTGATCTTAGCCATTTGTGTAGTATAATGCAGAATCACAAGGTTGTTTTGATTTTCACTTCTCTCATGACTAGGGATAATGAACATTTCTTTTGGTGATTCAGCCATTTGATATTTCCCAGTTGAGAACTCATTTTCAGCTCTGTAACTCCAGTTTTTCATCAGGTTATTTAATTCTCTAGAGTTTAACTTCTTGAGTTCTTTGTATATATGGAACATTAGCCCTCTATTAGAGGTAGGATTGGCAAAGATCTTTTCCCAATCTGTTGGTTGCTATTTTGTCCTAATTATAGTTTCGCTTGCCTTACAAAATCTTTTCAATTTTATGGGATTCCATTTGGTGATTCTTGATCTTAGAGCATAAGCCATTGGTGTTCTCAGGAAAATTTCCCAGTGCTGATGACTTGAAGGTTCTTCTCCACTTTCTCTTCTATTAGTTTGAGTGTATCTGCTTTTATGTGAAGATCATTAATTTATTTGGACTTGAGCTTTGTACAGGGAGATAAGTGTGGATTGATTTGCATGCTTCTACAAGCCGACTGCCAGTTGGACCAGCACCGTTTATTGAAAGTACTATTTTTTTTTCCACTGGATGGTGTTAGCTCCTTTTTCAAAAATCAAGTGACCATAGCTGTGTGGTTTCATTTTTTGATGTTCAATTCTATTCCACTAATCTTCCTTCCTGTCTTTGTACCAATATCATTCAGGTGTTATGACTATTTCTCTATAATATAGCTTGAGGTCAAGGATGGTAATTCCTTCAGAATTTCTTTTATTGTTGAGAACAGTTATGGTATCCTGTTTATTTTATTTTATTTTTGTTATTCCAAATGAACATAAAAATTGCTCTTTCTATCTCTGTGAAGAATTGAGGTGGAATTTTGATGGGGATTGCATTGATTTGGTAATATCATCATTTTTACTATGTTAAAATTGCCAATCTATGAGCATAGGAGATCTTTCAATCTTCTGAGACCTTAAGTATCTTTCTGCAGAGATGTGAAGATTTTTCCTAAAGATCTTTCACTTGCTTTGTTATAGTCACACCATGATATTTTGTATTATTTGGGATAAATGTGAAGAATTTTTTAATTGAACAACTTTATTTTAAGAAAAAAGATAAATGTACAGATTTTAAGCATTTTTACATAAAATATACAAATACATTTTTGTCTGTACTTGGTTTGTTTAAAGGTTTGATAGTGTGCATTAAGATCTTACTAGTTACAATGAGCATAAAGTACATGTAAAACAAGATGTAACCTGTAATTAGTCAAAGTTTTCTTGGTGTGTAAAGATTAAGCATAATGGTTTTTTCTTTTCTTTTTTTTCTCTTTTTTTTCTTGAACTTCATATAGTCTGTAAATTGCTTCTGGGGGTGTTCAGAGCTTTCTGGGTTAGTATCCAATTATCAGTGACTGCATATTATGTCTGTTCTTTTGTGACTGGGTTATCTCACACAGAATGATACTCTCTAGATGCAACCATTTTCTTAAGAATTTCATAAAAGCATTGTTTCTGATAGCTGAGTAGAACTCCACTGAATAAATATACCACAATTTTTGTATCCATTCATATATTGAAGGACATCTGGGTTCTATCCAGCTTCTGGCTATTATAAATAGGGCTGCAATGAATATTGTTGTGCATGTGTCTTTGTTGTATGTTGGAGCTTCTCTGGGGTATATGCCCAGAAGTGGAATAACTGGGTCTTCAGGAAGTACTATGTCCAATTTTCTGAGGAATCACTAGACTGAATTCCAGAGTGGTTGTGCCAGTTAACAACTCCATCAATAGTGGAGAAATGTTCCTCTTTCACCGAATCCACGCCAGCATGTGCTGTCATCTGAATTTTTGATCTTAATCATTCTGACTGGAGTGAGGTGGAATCTCAGGGTTCTTTTGATGTGCATTTCCTGATGGCTAATGATGTGAAGCATTTCCTAAGATGCTTCTCAGCCATTCGATATTCCTCAATTGAGAACTTTTTGTTTAACTCTGGACCCCATGTTTTAATAGGGTTGTTTGTTTTTCTGGTGTCTAACTTCTTTGTATATCTTGGATTTGAAGTTCTTATCATACAGGTCCTTCACTTGCTTAGTTCGAGTCACACCAAGGTATTTTATATTGTTTGACTATTGTGAAAGGCATCTTTTCCCTAATTTCTTTCTCCACATGTTTGTCCTTTGAGTATAGGAAGGCTACTGATTTTTTTGAGTTGATATTATATCCAGCCACTTTGCTGAACTTGTTTATTAGCTGTAGAATTCTTTGGTGAAATTTTTGGGGCCACTTTTGTATACTATCATGTCATCTGCAAATAGTGATGTTTTTACTTCTTCCTTTCTAATTTGTATCCCTTTGATTTCCTGTTGCTGTCTAATTGCTCTGGCCAGGACTTCCTGTACTGTGTTGAATAGGTAGGGGGAGAGTGGGCAGCCTTGTGTCAAATGCTTTTTCTGCCTCTAGTGAGATGACCATGTGGTTTTTTTTTTTTTGAGTTTGTTTATATGGTGGATTATGTTGGTGGATTTTCATATTTTTATCATCTCTGCATTCTAGGAATGAAACCTACCTGATCGTGGTGAATGATCATTTTGATGTGTTCTTGGATGCGGTTTGCAAGGATTCTGTTGAATATTTTTGCATCAGTGTTCATAAGTGAGATTGGTCTGAAGTTCTCTTTTCTTGTATGGTCTTTGTGTGTTTTAGGCATGAGGGTTATTGTGGACTCAAAACTGAGTTAGGTAGTGTTCCTTCAGATTCTATTTTGTGGAATAGTTTGGAGAGTATTGGTATTAGGTCATCAATAAATGTGTAATAAAATTCTGCACTGAACCCATTTGGGCCTGGGCTTTTTTTTTGGTTGGGAGGCTTTTGATGACTGCTTCTATTTCGTTAGGTGTTATGAGATTATTTAGATAGTTTACCTGGTCCTGGTTTAACTTTACTATCTGGTATCGGTCTAGGAATTTATCCATTTCCTCCATATTTTCCAGCTTTGTTGAGTATAGGCTTTTGTAGTAGGATCTTGAATTTCCTCAGTTTCAATTATTATGTCTCCACTTTCCTTTCTGATTATGTTTATCTGGATACTCTCTCTTTGCCTTCTAGTTAGTTTGGCTAAGGGTTTATCAATCTTGTTAATTTTCTCAAAGAACCAGCTCTTGGTTTTGTTGATTCTTCGAATGGTTCTCTTTGTTTCTATTTTGTCAATTTCTGCTCTGAGTTTGATTATTTATTACTGTCTACTCCTCTTGGGTGTATCTGCTTCCTTTTGTTCTAGAGCTTCCAACTGTGCTGTCAGGTTGCTAGTGTATGCTCTCTCCAGTTTCTTTTTGGAAGCACTCAGAGCTATGAGTTTTGCTCTCAGTACTGCTTTCTTTGCATCCCATAGGTTTGGGTATGTTGTGTTTTCATTTTCATTAAATTCCAGACAATCCTTAATTTCTTTATTTCTTCTTTGACCATGCTATTGTTTAATAGAGCATTGTTTAGTTTCCATGTGTATTTGGGCTTTTTGTTGTCTTTGTTGTTATTAAAGACCAGCCTTAGACCATGGTGATGTGATAGGAAGCATGGGAGTATTTCAATCTTCTTATATCTATTGAGGCTTGTTTTGTGACTGATTATATGGTCAATTTTGGAGAAGGTGCCTTGTTGTGCTGAGAAGAAGGTATATTCTTTTGTTTTAGGATGATATGTTCTGTAGATATCTATTAATTCCAATTGATTCATAACTTCTGCTAGTTTTACTGTGTCCTTGTTCAGTTTCTGTTCCCATGATCTGTCCATTGGTGAGAGTGGGGTTTTGAGGTTCCCCACTATTATTGTGTGGGGTGCAATGCATTTTTTGAGCTTTAGTAGGGTTTCTTTTATGAATATGGGTGCTCTTGTATTTGGAGAATATATGTTAAGGATTGAGAGTTTCTCCTGACAAATTTTCCCTGTAATGAGTAAAAAGTGTCCTTCCTTATCTGTTTTGATAACTTTTGTTTGAAAATTTACTTTAATCAATATTAGAATGGCCACTCCAGCTTACATCTTGGGGCCATTTGCTTGGAAGGATTTTTTCCAACCTTTTACTCTGAGTTAGTGTCTGTGTTTGTCTCTGAGATGAGTTTCCTGTATGCAGCAAAATGCTGGGTTTTGTTTATGTATCTAGTCTGATAGCCTATGTCTTTTTATTGATGAGTTGAGTCCATTTATGATAAAGGATATTCAGAAATAGGGGTTGCTGTTTCCTGGTATTTTTGCTTTTAGAGGTTGAATTGTGCCAGACAGACACCCTTAGGCAGGGTTCCTGCTCCCCTGAACAAATCAGGGGGTCACTTTTCACCTGCTTGACACAGACCTCTCTTCTCCCTGGCTACTCGGAGCTCCGTCTCACCAGGCCTGTGTCCCTGGATCTCCCTGCGTAGAAGTTTGTTTCCCTAATTTCTTTTCCAGAAGATTTATCTTTTGTGTAAAGGATGACTACAGATTGTTTGAGGTAATTCTATTCCAGTCACTTTGCTGAAGTTGTTTGTCAGCTGAAGCAGTTCTCTGGTGGAATTTTTGTGGTCACTTAATTATACTATCATAGCATTAACAAACAGTGATATTTTGACTTCTTCCTTTCAAATTTGTATTCCTTTACCATCTTTTGTTGTCTAACTTCTTTGATAGGTCTTCACATACTATATTGAATAGGTAGCAAGAGAGTAGGCAGCCTTGTCTAGTCCCTCATATTAGTGGGATTGCATCAAGTTTCTCTCCATTTAGTTTGATGTGGCTAATGTTTTGTTGTATAGTGCTGTTACTAAGTTTAGGTATAGGCCATGAATTCCTTATCATTCCAAGACCTTTAACATGAAGAGTGTTGAATTTTGTCAAATGTTTTCTCTGCATTTAATGAAATGTTTCTGTTTTCTTTTCTTCTTTTACTTCTTTTTTAGTTTGTTTATATGTTGGATTACATTGATGGATTTTTGTATCTTTGGGATGAATCCTATTTGATCATGATTGATGATCATTTTGATGTGTTCTTGGATTTGTTTTGAAAGAATTTTATTGAGTATTTTTGCATCAATATTCATGAGAAATATTGTTCCAAAGTTTTCTTTTTTGATTCTTTGTCTGGTTTAGTTATACATGTAATTGTGGCTTCACAGAATGAATTGGGCTGTGTTCCTTCTGTTTCTACCTCGTGGAATAGTTCAGAGAGTATTGATATTAGGTCTTCTAGGAAGGTCTGATAGAATTCTGCACTAAACCCATCTGGTCCCGGGCCTTTCTTCTTTCTTTCTTTCTTTCTTTCTTTCTTTCTTTCTTTCTTTCTTTCTTTCTTTCTTTCTTTCTTTTTTCCTTTCTCCCTCCATCCCTCCCTCCCTCTCTCCCTCCCTCTCTCTCTCCCTCCTTCCCTCCCTCCCTCCCTCTCTCCCTCCCTCCCTTCCTCTCTCCCTCCCTCCCTCCCTTCCTTCCTTTCTTTTTTTTGATGAGGAGTCTTTTGAGGACTGTCTTTAGAGGTTATAGGACTGTTAAATGTTTTATCTAATACTGATTTAACTTTGGTACCTGGTGTCTGTCTAGAAAATTGTTCATTTTATTAAGGTTTGTCCTGTTTGTTGAGCATATGCTTTTGTAGTTAGATCAGTTGATTTTTTGAATTTTTTCATTTTTTTGTTGTTATTTGTCCCTTTTTAAAAAAACAACTTTATTTTACAAAACAAAGATAAATGTACAGATTTTAAACACTTTTTGCTTAAAATTATACATTTTTGTCAGTACTTTTTTCAGATTTTAAAATAATTTTTACATAAAACTATATGAATATATTTTTTAGTCAGTACTTGATTTTTTCAAAGGCTTGACAGTATGCATTGAAAACCTAATAGTTACAATGAGCATAAAGTACATGCAAAACAAAACGCAACATGGAAATAGTCAAAGTCTTCTTGTTTTGTAAATATTTTTTTTTGTTTTGTTTTCTTTATTTCTTGGACTTCATACAGTCTGTGAGTTGTTTCTGGGGGAGTGCAAGCCTCTGGGGTTAGCATCCCACTATCAGTGACTGCATATTATGTCTGTTCTTTTGTGACTGGGTTATCTCACTCAGGATGATATTCTCTAGATGCAGCCATTTTCTTAAGAATTTGGTCAAGTCATTGTTTCTGGTGGCTGAGTAGTATTCCATTGTGTAAATGTACCACAATTTTTGTATCCTTTCATCTTCTGAAGGACATCTGGGTTCTTTCCAGCTTCTGGCTATTATAAATAGAGCTGCTATGAACATTGTGGTGCATATATCTTTGTTGTGTATTAAAGTGTCTCTGGGGTATATGCCCAGAAGTGGAATAGCTGGGTCTTCAGGTAGTACTATATCCAATTTTCTGAGGTATCGCCAGACTGATTTCCAGAGTGGTTGTATTAGTTTGCAACCCCACCAACAGTGGAGAAGTGTTCCTCTTTCTCTGCAGCCTCGCCAGCATCTGCTGTCATCTGAGTTTTGGATCTTGGCCAATCTGACTGGTGTGAGGTGGAATCTCAGGGTTGTTTTGATTTGCATTTCCCTGATGGCTAAGGATGTGGAGCACTTCCTCAGATGTTTCTTGGCCATTCGGTGTTCCTCAACTGAAAACGTTTTGTTTAGCTCTGTACCCCATTTTTTAATAGGGTTATTTGATTCTCTGGTGTCTAGCTTTTTGAGTTCCTTGTATACCTTGGATATTAGGCCTCTATCTGATGTGGTGTTGGTAAAGATCTTTTCCCATTCTGTTGGTTGCCATTTTGTTTTCTTGACAATGTCCTTAGTCTTACAGAAACTTTGCAATCTCATTAAGTCCCATTTGTTAATCTTTGACCTTAGAGCTTGAGCCATTGGTATTTGTCCCTTTTTATTTCTGATTTTGTTAATTTGAATACTGTCTCTCTACCTCTGGTTATTCTGGCTAAGGGTCTATCGATCTTGTTGATTTTCACAAATAACAGACTCCTGCTTTTGTCAAATCTTTCCATAGATTTTTTTGTTTTTACATGACTAATTTCAGCCCCAAATTTAGTTATTTCCTGCTGTCTATTCCTCTTGTGTGTATTTGCTTTTTTTGTTCTAGAGCTTTTATGTGATCTGTCAAGTTGCTAGTGCATTTTTGCTCAGATTTCATTTTGAAGGTACTATGATTTTTCTTCTTAGCACTGCTTTCATTGTGGCCCATAAGTTTGGGTATATTACACCTTCATTTTCATTAAATTTTAAAAAGTCTTAATTTCTTTTTTTCTTCATTGACTATAATATCATTGAGTAGAGCACTGTTCCACTTCCATGTGTATGTGAGCTTCTTGTTCTTTTTGTCCATATTGAAGACCAGTCTTAGTCCATGGTGATCTGATAGGATGCATGGGATTTTTTCAGTGTTCTTAAACCTGTTGAGACCTGTTTTGTGACCAAGTTTAAGGTCAATTTTGGAGAAGGTACCTTGAGATGCTGAGAAGAAGGCATATTCTTTTGTTTTAGGATGACATCTTCTATAGATACCTGTTAAATTCATTTGGCTCAAAACTCCTGTTAATTTTACTGTGTCTCTGTTTATTTTCTGTTTCCATTTTCTTTCTATTTATGAGAGTGGTGTGCTGCACTCTCCTAGTATTATTGTGTGGTGTACATTCCTTTTATGAATGTAGGTGCTCTTGTGTTTGGAGCATAGATATTCAGAGCTGAGATTTCATCTTGGTAGATTATTTCTTTGAGGAGTACAAGGTGTCCTTTCTTATCTTTTTTGATAACTTGTGGTTAAACACCACTTTTTTTCAATATTAAAATGGCTACTTCATCTTGTTTCTTGGGACCATTTGATTGGAAAATTGTTTTCCAGCCAGTTACTCTGAAATGGTGTCTGTCTTGTCATTGAGGTGTGTTTCTTTTATGCTGTAAATGTTGTATCCAACTAGTCTGTGTCTTTTTATTGTGGGATTGAGTCTATTGATGTTGAGAGATATTAGGAACCAGTGATGTTGTTTCTTGTTATTTTTGTTGTTAGATGTGGAATTATGTTTGTGTGCCTATCTTCTTTTGTGTTAGCTGAAAGATTATTTTCTTGCTTTATCTAAAGTTTGTTTTCCCTCTCTGCATTTAAGTTTTTTCATCTATTATCCTTTGTAGGGCTGGATTTATGGAAAAACTGTGTAAATTTGATTTTGTTTGGAATATCTTGGTTTCTCCAACTATTTTAATTGAATGTTTTGCTGGATATAGTAGCCTGGGCTGGCATTTGTGGTCTCTTAGGATCTTAATGATATCTTCATGTCCTATATATGCCCCTCTGAAGGCTTCACAATAGGTTTTTTACAGCCAGGGCCGTAGGCCAACCAGGAGACCTATAATACCCAGAGACAGAAGAGTCAGGTTCCAGACAGAGATACTCAGGCCAGCTAATACCAGGAATAACTAGAGGGCAAGAGAAAAGCACAAGGCTATAAGCAATAAAAAAAAACCCAATATACTTTGACATCATCAGAACCTAGTTCTCCCACCACAACAAACCCTGGATACACCGAAACACCTGAAAATTAGGAAGACGATCTAAAGTTGTATTTCATAAAGACAAAAGAGTACCCAGTGCTACAACCAACAAGAGGGAAAGCACTCTCCCATTCTCATGCTGCAGAGTGGCTTACCTGTACCTATGGCAATACGGCCAGGACTATGCAGAAGGACAGAAGCTGAAGCTGTAAATGCTTGTGCACATCCCTCAGACCTTAAAATGGCCTCAGTACAGACCAGGGGCTTTCACCTTGACTCTTTTGGTAACGGACCCTCAATGCTTCAGAACCACAGACACATCCATGGTGGCAGCATTGTCCAGGACCTCACCATTTCCTTAGATGACATCACTGACTATTCACATCAAGCTGTTCTACCCTCAAATTTCCAGTTCTGCCTTTCTTTATTGTGTACAGAATCCCTCTGCTTCTCTTTTCTGCCTCTCCACAACTTACTTGCTCATCTTAGTTGAGCCTGAGATTCTAGGTATGTGGCAGCTCTGAAGTACTGCTCAAAATCAGGTTTGGTGCCAGGGAAATACCACAGAAAAGGAAGAGGAAAGATTGTAGGAGCCATTTGGGTTGAGGACAACAGGAGAAATAGCCCACAAATCAACTAAGTAGCACTCATAGAAGATAGAAACTGAAGAGGCAGATGATCATGGACCCTGTTTGGGTTTAAGCTAGGTCCTTTGTATGTAAGTTATAGTTATGTAGCTGGATGTTTTTTGATCACTTCTATAATAACAGTGGGTTTGTCTTTGACTCTTTTACCTTTTCTTGGGACCCTTTTCATCTTACAGACTTGCCACATACAGCTTTGACATGAGATTCTATGCCTATTTTTTCTGTAAATTGTTATGCCATGTTCAGTTGATAGCACTGAGAGGTCTGTTCTTTTGTAAAGGGAAATGAAAGAGTAGATCTGGAGTATAGTAAAAGTCAGAGGGACTGGGAGGAGGGAAGGGAAAGAAACTTGATGAGGAAATAACAAATGAGAGAAGAATAGATCATAAGAAGCTGGAGGTGTCATACTGAGTTCTTGTTAGTAGTTCAGTCTGTCATTTCCTTTCTTTGAAATGATGCACACCATTAAGGGGTGTGTTTGTGTTTGCTATCATCATTTTCTTGCCTTTTAGATTTCCTTTTTTTTCCTGTGGATGTTTTCATTATATTTAGTGTTCATTTTTATCTTCATCACTGCCTTTTTTGTGGTTATCAATGGTTTAATCTAGGGAACATGAAGAGACTTCAAGACCATGTTCTCAGCACCAAGGGCTTTTATTCACCCCTGAAGGACAGAGGACAGGGATAATGAACAGAAAGGAGAAAGAGAAAGAAGTAGAAGGGAATAGAAACACAGGAGGAGGAACAAAAGTGGCAAGAAAGAATGAGAGATGGGCATTTGTCCTGGAGGGATAAAGGACTGCCTCTGGATAGAGAGGAGTCAGACCATGTGGCTCATAAGAAAACGGCAATTCGTAAATGCAAAAGGAAAATTCTTGTGTTAGGAGGAGGTGATTAATTTTAATTTGGCCTGTAAATTAGGTGAGCAAAGTAGGCTTTTGATTTCTGGACTTCGATACTTTGAAAGTTTGATTTTGGTAGTCAGCCTCAGAGGAAGAAAGTGACCAAACTAGTCAATAGCCCTTAGTGGCTAGCTTTAGAAATGTAATCTAATGGTTTCTAGTGAGGCAGAGAGAATCAGGAGAAGGGCAGTCAGAACCATATTTGTCATGACTCTGGCTGGCTAGACTCCCTTCACTTACAACAAGAATATCAAAATAAAAGCAGTGCCAAGACAATGAACAACATTTCCCCTCTTTATTCAATTAAAAGGCTCTTTTCTCTTATATATAATTTGATTACAACTATTACCATTATGTAGTTTATAAAGTATAAGGTACACTTAGTACCCAGTATATCAATTTTGTCAGTTTAGAAAAGGCACCCCATCATCTTTCCTAACTTAAAAGGCTTACAACTTATACCTGAGTTAGATCCTGGTTTTACCTTGTATACCCGAAAACCATCCTCTCAATCTAAATAGCTTGAATTGGCTATGAGAATATGATCAGTCTTTATCTGGACCCTGAAATCTGAGAATGATTTAAATATTAACCCTCTCCCCCCACAATATAGAAAGCACTAACATAGCTTTCCAAACTAAAATGAATTGAAGAAACATGAAATACCATGAAGTCCTGGCAGAACTAAGCTGTCAACTATCCTGCATCTTGCGTCGTTTCATGGACAGTATTTTTCTGAAGATGAATTAGGCAATTTTTGCACAGTGGCTACCTTGCCATGATGAATAACTTTGCCTGGATGTGAAGATGCTCAATATCTTTTTTGATCCAAGAAGGAGGTGCTTTCAGGAACAGATATATCTCAACAACAAATGATTCCATAATATTTAATGTCACATACTTTGGATTTTTGAAGTTTTTGAAAACTATCCATCTATGTAAAGTATATCTAAACTGTTGCCCTTGAAATACTCTTGGATATTTCTAATTAAAATATCTCAAAAATACCCTTCTATCATTAACTGAGTATCATGAGTTTTCTATCTGGCCTTTAGCTCATACAGCTTAATCATCTAAAATCAGTTTATAATAGCAGTTATAAAAGGACCGGGTATAAGTTTTGTATTCTTAACTTTTGGTATTAATAAAAGAAATTCATACCAATGAAACCTCAAATCTATATCAAAATAACTCCTGTACCAATGTAAGAAATTACAACTTCTACTCTGCATCAATTATAAAGATTTCTACCAATTAAGATTACAGCTCCATGACTAATTTCAGGATTTCCTCCATGTTCAAGTTAAAACCATTTCCAAGTTTTGTAGACAATCTTTATAATAATCACTTTCAGATCCTCAGACCCAGGGAATTGAACACCTGAAGCTATCACCCCAGTTCCACATACTGATAGCCCTTTGGTTGGCTAATTTGACCACCAATGACTTCTCTGCAGTTTCTGCCTCTCTCTTGCCCACATGACTCACCAAAAATGCAAAATAGAAGGCAGGCTTAATATTTAATAACTGCCAGATTTGTACCAGTAAATCTTCAAACCCAGTATGCCTGGGCAAAGTACACAGAACTACTTAGTTCTAATATTTATATGTAGCATGCCTAGATTAGGCAGATATACCACTATGCTACAATATTACCCAGTTATGAGATCCTTTGCTACATGAGGCTTCTCCAGACCACATGGCTCTGTTCCATCATCAACCTCTCCTTGCTCCATTTTCCTCTCTCTCTGTCCCTCTGTCTCATGTCCCTTCTTTTTCCTAACTCTTTCCTTTCTAAAACTTCCAGCACTACCTTTTACTTCCATGGCTCAATCCCAGGCTCTAGCCTTTATTTGGCCAATTAAAACGGGAAGGACTTTCAAATGGAATTGCCTGAGTATATGATTATCTGCTACTCATCAGTAGCAGGATTCACATCAAAAAAAGAAATAAAACAAAAACAAAACAAACAAACAAGCAAACAAACAAACAAACAAACCCAAAACCAGTACCAAGGCCATCCACAAGAGGATGGCAGCAGTTCCCACAGGAAAGCACCACACAATTTGCAAGAGTGAATGTTGCACAAATCAAACCCAGAAGGACAAGGAAGCCAAATGAGCAAAACAAAATGGGAACCCACTTTGGCAAATGGGTTATTCAAGTGAGACACAGAAGCTTAGAGAGGTCAAGAGCAAAATACTATAACCACATCAGCTCAAATTCATGTTCAGGTTACTCATAGTCTATCAGTGTCTATATACCTGGTCTTTGTAGCCCTCAGATCAGAACCCCTGGCATTTTCTTCCCATGTGTTACTCAGTCTTCTGTCACTGAGATGAAGTATCTGATAGATACCACTGAGATATAGTAAAGGCTCATCTTGGCTTGAGGTTTAAGCCAAGGGTTCCTGGATTATTGCTTTTAACCTGTGAAGAAAGGTCATGGCAGAAGAAAGCTGTTTACCTAATGATGGCCAAAAAACAGAGTGAGCTCAGGATACCCCCTTTAATACTTTATGGCCATTTTCTAATAATGCCGCCAAATTATGAACCTTTAGTGAATGATTTCTGCATGTGTGTGTGTGTGTGTGTGTGTGTGTGTGTGTTTACTTCATATGCAAATAACACCAACTAAGAAGTGATTTTTCATTGTTTCAGTCTCTTGCATGGCAGGTAAGAATGGTCAAGCTTTGATGTATTTTTGACAGGGCATACAGGTACCCAATGCTGGAACTGGGGAAATGGACCATGTTATTACCGGTTCCTTTAAAGAGGAATATCTGTCTACACCCTACAGGACTAATGCCTGAGCCATGGATCTCAGAACTCAGAAGCTTGGAGAAATCCAATCTCAGATTCAGTGACTCTAGAATGAATCTAGATTCTCACAATTCTCTCCTACAGAATGACATTTTTTCCCCAGTGGTGAAATAGTTTAAAGAAATAGTTTCAAATTTATAGGTTCAAATGTGTATTCTGCTTCCATAGACAACCAGATACTAAGGATTTTGATTAATTACATTAAATATATATCTTTTAAATATTTGCAGCAATGAATGAAATATGATTCCACAACAATTCTTGCCTTGAAGGATGTCAGTTTGCTTCTAGAAAGAGACAGGTAAGAAGATTAATATCAGTAAGGTTGTTGATGTCAAAAAAGACTTGTAGTCAGTTCAGTTAGAGGTTAAGGTGTGAGATAGCCTAAACTGGGGATGGAACATAAACACTTTCTGGAATAGGGTTTTCACATTCCTCAAAGGCATGTGTCTGGTGTATGAACTACAAACAGATGTGTCTATTAACTTAAGAGAGAAGAGCTAAGTTGTAAGCTGTGCTTAGTCATCTTGGAACATCCTCTGGGTAGGCAGGTGTGCTCACCAACAAATTAAAGTTTGAGAAGTTTCTTGGTAACAGAAACATTAGGAAAGGAATCTTGAATATTGCACAGATGATAACATGTGTAAGCCATTTCGTTGTTCTGTGAACTGCCATCTTTAACCCACGGCAGGCAGCTATTTGAAGGACAATGGTTTGTTTGCATTTTAATATTTCTATGTGATACCAAAAGATTCTTTAAAGAAATACAAGTGTCCACCTAGACTTTCAGATGAAGTCTTCATATAGGAGTATACTGTTGTTAGCTTCAGTCAGACCAGAAGAGGGCATTAGATCTCATTAGAGCTACCACGTTGTTACTGGGAATTTAACTCTGGAACTCTGGAAGAGCAGCTAGTGCTCTTAATCCCTGAGTCTTCTCTTCAGCCCCATAGATGAAGTCTTCAAAAGCCCGAGTTTATTTAAAATTTCTAGGCCACAAAACAAGTTGCTTGTAATTAATCATTTCTTCAAAGAATGTTATTTTATGAAACAAAGTCAGTAACATCAATTTTTATGTTTGGGAGAATTTGTATTTTAGTAACTGAAGGCTTTGGTCTGGTCTTGAGGTCAGTGGTTCTCTAGAGATCAGCTGTGTATGTTTTGTTTTAAAACTACATCAAGGAAGATGTTCTTTAGACTCCATTACTGAACAGTTGAGTCAAGTCAGTGAGTGTGAGCTGGGGGAAGGGGCACTCCTCTTTCTAGTTTAGAACACAGTGGGGTGGTTAAAAGATGAGCAGAAGGGTTAGAGAAGGTCAGAAGGTCCTTCCTGCTCTGCCAACCTGCATTTGAAGTACAGCAACAGAGTTGCTGAGCAGTCATGTGGTCAAATCAATCTGAGAACTTTCTCATTCTCACACAGCTCTAAAGTTCAGGTAGACATCCCAGATGCCCCACTTCTGGATGCTGTGCTGTGGTGATGCAGTTTCTTTAGCATTCCTGCAGAGATAAGGTAGATTTATTCACACATGCACTGGTTATTATTTGTTCCTTGTAGAAACACAAACCATGTCACACTCTATAGATGGACTGAACCTTGTAACCACCTTGTCTGTTATTGTTAGGAGTGAAAACCATTTGTTTTCTCTTATAGTATTTTGGGTTCAATCTTTCCAGTAATTTCCATTCAACCCAAGATTAGATTTAAAATTTGCATAGCTCTATTTTAACCGTTAAAGAGTCAACTCATCTCATCTTTACTTACAAGGAGCCCTCTTAAGGTACTGATGTTAATTTTTGTCATGGAATTATATAGATTCTTAAGCTGAACTGTTATGTGTTCTGTGGTGATGGAATCAGAATGATAAAAGTATTGAAAATTCCATGGTATAGGGTACTACATGCTAGCCACATCAGCTAGTGCTGAAGGAAGTGGACAAATTGCTTAAAGTGTCCTAATTTAATTAATTTTGATGGCAGCTTTTTAATGAGTATTATATTGTACATCATGGATCTCTAAAGATCTCTCACTAGGGCTGCTGATATAAGAAATTCTATTAATTCTAATACATTTCAATTTTTTCATCTTTTTGAAATTGTTCTTTCACACTGTAGCATTTAAATTTTTATTTGTGCTGGAGACATGGCTTAGTGACAGATAACTTATCTGGTATGAAAGAGACCGTGAGTTGGATCCCTGGTACTACAATAAACATGCTGTAGATCCACATAATCTTCTTGCTCTTAGAAAAAAGAAAGAATGAGTATAAATGTATTTGCACACTCTCCCAGATTTCATATAATGAATTTGCATTTAACTTTCCCTACCTGAATTATATTAACATATTGCAGTTGAAAGGATGATAAAGTAATGAATAAGTTGACAAGATCATTATTTTATTGAAAACAAATTTTGTGTAATCACAACATATATAAGCTTATGAAATGTGCAGATATCTTGTAATGTAACATGGATGCATAAATTAGTAGTTTAAAATGAACATATTTTCTTTAGCTCCCTTGACAAAGCTCATGTATACATTTTAGATTAGACAGAACTATACTAAAATATCTCCTCATCTTTTTGTGAAATATTTTTTTCCAGAGAATGTGTGGATATATAGGAAAAAACAAAAAAGAAAAAAATTAGAGATAATATACTAATGCTTCCCCAACTAAGCATTCTTAGCGGGGACTTTGTGATGGGAAAGAAAATGAAGGAATGGAAACTTGCTTTATGGCCTCAATTAGCTGCAGCAACTTTTTCAACTTTTCTGGAAACTTTTAAGGGGAAGACATTCTGCCAAAGAAGAGGATGGTCTTGGTGGTGTTGTGCTTGATGAAGTATAGGAAAGGGTGATCACAATTGAAATATTGAGCCATCTGCGCTGATGTCACACTGACTTCCACTCCCGTGGCAGCAGCAGCTTCTGTCCCCTCTTCATTCACCTCCACAAAGGACTTGTGTATAACATTAGACACCACGAGACCTCGAGTGCTGCTCATGCCTGAGAAGTCAGCCTTCTGTGCATTGAAGGGGTCGACCATCCCCATGTGTTGCAAAGGACCTGGGAGGTCATACTTCTCTTCTACTTTGAACCGAGGCAAGGATAAATACAACTCCATCATGTGTATGTTCTCTGGGTTCGTCCATTCCAGTAATTTGTCAGCAGTGAGTTGTTCTTCAAGCTATAAAAGTACAAGAAAAGAGATTGCCAAGATTCACTGAAAGACTGAAACTTACATGAACAATGATTTGAAGTGGAACCTTTAGCGATAAATAAATATTGATTTTTTTGGTTTAGGTATTATTTATTTAGATAGTTTAAAGATAGATTTTTATCTCTGATATACAAAACACCAGAATCATTGTTTTATTCAAAAGAAACTGTATACATAAATAATCACATACACTCTCACCCACCTACTATATTTTTAATACATTTCTTTATATTTTGTATACATAATATTACATTTTATCATTATCATTTAATGCACTAGGTTTCTCTTTTTCATCCAAAATACTTTCTATATTGCTACATATTTCTTTCAACAAAGTTTGACTTGTTCAATACTGTGGCATCATGTTAATATTTAATATTCAAAATTTTGCTTAATTTCTGATTTGTCATGCAAGCTGCATGAATCACTCTGTGTGTGAAATACTTATACTACAGGATAAAACACAATATTTCCCTTTACATTTTTTATTATTGTCATGTTTAATTAATTTCATTAGTGTCTTATTTAAATTTGATATGGTAATAGAAGAAAGAAGACAGAAGCCTTACCTCTTTCAGACCATCAATTTCCTCTGGAAGCAGGATATACATACTTAGCTCTTTGCCTTTGTATGGTATTTCCACAATCTTAGCCTTCACATCTTCCAGAAAGATGAAGTTAAATTTATTTTTTTGTGTCATCATCTGGACCAGTTTACTTGAATTCTGCAAGAAATCTGCATGTGAAACACATATCAAGGGAGACATAGGACAACACGGATAATAATGTCGAGATACCAAACACATAAGCATTCTTTGCAAAGATAACCCTGTTGTTTTGTGAAGTCTAGATAAAAGTTTCTTTAGTTATTCCCAGTTAAGTTACAAAAAGAATAACATGACAAGTTTTATTTTGCACTTTTTAGAATCAGTTTTATTTAAATTAAGTCATCCACACATCACCAAATGGCATTATGTAAATAAACTGCCAACAGTACCTTGTTCAGCCAAAACTTTTCTTCTTTGGTATGCTTTTGATCAAATTTGTGATTCCATTGTCCTTTGAAATACACTGCATTCACCAGAACCAGTATAGTGGAACTACTCAGGCTCCCACTGGGAAATAAGTCTTTGATTTTTCCTTCAAGGGAAAGTACAAAGTAACTATCATCAGTACAGGGAGCTTTTCTGGGGGGTGCTTTACAAGAGTCCCCATTGATCACTGATTACTGTTTACCTGGACACATCCGTTCTTGTCATAGGAAATGCTGTCAGGCTTTCTTTCTGGGTGATTATGGACAACACACAGTGAATATTGATACACTGTTTGGATCTGTGCTGTAAACTTAGCTCTTTTCCTTCCTCTTTTAGCCTTCTGCCCAAGGCTTGATTAGTTCTTTAACAGACATGACATGAATTCTATAGTCTGAAGCACATTCCTGGAAATGTCAGATACCACTCTTGCTGGGTCCTTCTATTGTCTTTCATATAGGATTGATGCAGGCTTGGCTTATAAACAGACTTGTGATATGGGATAGGTGTTTACAGAGATCTCTGCCCTCGTGGCAAAGACAATGTGATCAATTCTTTCCAAATGTCTGGCTGAGAAATGTTCTTAGATCCAGCAGTGGTGACAAGAACTGCCTTGATTTTCTGTCTGTTAAATGGGATGGGGACTTTTTTTCACATTTACTCTTACATTACATAATTGGCTGCAAATTAAAGATACTGATATGATTGACATGATATGAAAATATATCTGGGTCGAAACTTCAGATTCTCAAAGATATCTCTAACAAAGCTATATATAAACAAATGTCCTGTTGCATTTAAACTGATTAGCTTTTTGTCAACTTCTCCATAGTTTTTCTTGTCTCACTTCATATCTATGGAGACCATCCCATAATCTCTGATGTTTCCTCCAGGGACCCTCCCATACAATACCATTTGTTTGTCTTTCCACCCAGGAATTGATCTTCTTTTGGCTTTCTTCTGCAGCATGTGCAAAATCAAGTGTTTCCACGTTAGCTTGGTAAAATTTCTTAATGTCTTCTAAAAATGTCTTTGAGATGTGAAGAAGCCAAAAAGAAGTAATGACAACATAGACATCACTCACATTTATTAGTCATGATTATACTATAATCTGACTGCTCACACAAATGGTCACTGTTTGTCTATGGAAACACAGGTGTTTTACTCAGGTCATATGTAGGCAATATGAGAACACAGTGAACTGAGGACAACATGACACTAATATAGCTTCTCATAAATGGCAGGTGGAAAAGAGGGTCTGATTTACAAATTTCATAGTAAATTGTGCTGAGAGATCTGATTGGCTAATGAGCTATTCTACCTCTAAGTTCAATCACTGAATCACTTTTCTACATGTGTTCATTGGAGGAAATTTTATATATTCTGCTACCCTCCCTGTTCTTTTCAGGATTTCCCCAACCTTGTCCATTCCAGAATCATCCCACTTGCAGTACATCTCTTTCTGTAAGGTCTGTGAGTCAGTGCTGGTTCATTGCTGACAAGTTCTGGCTATCTACATTCTCTCACGGAAGAATTCACAAGTGTGTGGTTCACACATAAATCACTAGACTCTTGGACAATCCAGTGGGTTAGAATTTTGACTATGAGGCTTGTGCTCCCTGAGCAAGCGCTGCCTATGTCAATCTGCCTGGGCTTACTTTCATGTATGACCATTCAGATGTGTAGGACCTAGGATGCATATTAAAGGGATGCAGAGTCAGGTGCAACTTACCTTGAGAAATGGAAAATCCTTTGCTCCATAGATACCATTGGAAGCCTTCAGGTCATAAGCATCATTGGATTTGTTTAACTGAGTTATAAGCTTTTGGAATTGTTCATTGACATTTTCTTCATCCTTTAATGTCAAATAGGCCTTCATTAAATTACTCTCCTAATATAAATTTTAAACCTACAAAATCAATGCCCAAACATTTGTAATCTAAATGAGTTTTTGAACATTTTCTGGTAATTGTTATATTTTATCTTATATATCTCTAGTTTACCCTCAACTTCTTACAGAAATGATTTTTTTTTCTTTTTTTCCCCATGTAACCCAGTTTGTTGTCTATTGAACTAAATATACAGTAATTTTCGTTGATTTGGCTTAAGTTCTTCAATACTATAGATCACTTATCATATGTGACAATCATCAATATATGGTTATTCTATGTTTTCTTATTTAAAATATATTATTATATAGCCCTAATATATGGCCTTCAGTGGTTTTGTCTATGATAAATCAAAGCGAATTCTTCCCTCATGGTGGATATTCTCTGCTTATAAGAATGCACATGCTTATAATTAATAAAAGGACTGGACTATATATGAATATTATCTGTCAGCATACCATCTATATATAAACAGCAAGGTTCAGAGAATTTAATGATCTTTTCAAAAAAATATTACAGAGGAAAATAGAGAATCTAAGAGTGCTTGAATTAGAACACTTTTCTTTTTCTTCTTAGAAGGTAGCACAGTTGAGGTGCTAAATATATATTGGTGGGATAGCAGTCATTTTTTTCATGATGTACTTATCTTCTTAATCCAATCCTTGAATCAAAATAAAATTGTTTACATAACATTATTCTAATACTTAGAGTTGCTCTTATCTTGCAAAACTCATGTCTAACATTCATATGGTTTCTTACCAAGCTGGACATGTTTGTGTGTATACATTGTATCATATTCCTTATTACTCCCACTTTGCTAGAATGCAGCATCAGGACATCAGGGTAGAGCTTTACTTTTGTTTCTTATCAGTGAGAGGCAAAGCTAGAAGTGAATCTAGGCCATTCCCTTCTCCATCTAATACTGAACTTCTGTAGTTAATGATCTTAACATCTATGAGATATAAGCATGACACTATGCTACATCCAAATCTCTTTTCTTTGGAAATTTCCCTACAGAGTTCATTTTTTTAATGTAAAATGTTCACTTTCAATTATAATGCTGTCAAAAACCTGAAGCTCTTCTAAACATAGGTACAGTGCACTTACATGACAGTCTGCAGATTTTTCTGTTTTCTTTTTTGTGGTTTTATTGAATTGAAGAACCTGGGAGAGACATTAAGTGCAACAATAAAAGTTCACTTAAAGTTTGTCTAATGTTCACTGTTTTTTCAAGGAAACAGAAACAGAACAAACACCTCAAAAATAAAGGCAAAAACCTTAAGAATTTGGAAAAAAACTCTAAACATTTGTACAAGAGTTTGTAAGAAACACAATAAATTTGATCCATCACCAGACACATAACTATATGCCCAGCCAGTCAGTGTTCAGGGAACACCTCAGTTCACATTCTTCGGATATGAGAAAATCCATTTCTTGTGTCAATAATCTTTACCGTTTAAGATAATTTCTTGTTGTTTGACACTAGAAGGCAATTATCCTAACCTAGCACCCAACTGGTTTCAGGAAGCACCTATGTTTGGGAAGGGTGTGTCCCTCCATAGTTCCATGTTCACAGTCATGGTATTGCCTACTCAGCATTTTGTGCTTCATCCCAGGCATCAAAATTTATTGTCCTTTACCTGTACATTGACAGAGTGCTGGAGAGACAAGTTCAAACTGGTCAACCAAATGAAGCCTACACCTACCTTCTTAATTTGTTGTTCAGTGTTTCCTTTGGTTCCAAGCTGGAGCATTGCTAATGCTGTCATGATGCTGAATGGAGAAAAGAAGATGTTGTCCTCTGATTCTCTGAGCAGCCTGTACAGCTCAAGTGTGAAGTTTGTAGTTGCTTTAGCAAACAGATGCATGGTGGCTTAGTGTGACACAAAGTCCTAGATGAATATAAATTCAGCAGAAAGGTTAGAATGACTTCACTCAGTAAAGCATCACTCTGTAATGAACATTTCCTAGAGAAAATGATATACCCATGCTGCCCAATTCTGGCAAATAAATTTGTTACTATTACTTTTGAGAGCTTTTGCAATGTACATGTCCTAACTGGAAAGTAAGAAGTCCATGCCTTTAAGACTTGCAAATACAATTTCTACATGCATCAGAAGATACAAACATTTAACCAAAAACAAATTACTTCAATAAATAACAAAGTAAAGGAGGCATTTAACTTTTCTTTAGCAGATCAAGAGAAGTACAATCAGGCAAAATGTTACATACACACGATATGATAAAAACACCATTGCTATCCTCAAACTTAGCTCATTCTGCTCATTGATAACAACTGGAAGCACTTACTTGTGTTTCTGAAAGCAGAAGTGTTCAGGAAGTATAAGAGCCTGTGCATGTCTGACTCTGAGAATCGAATTTATACCTTTCCTCTTACCACAGCTGCCTCGTCATTTCAGTTGTATTTCAAGTAAATCAACTTCAGATTGCATAACCAGGTTAGTCTTTTTAGCCTTGCAAATTTGGGAGAAAAGACTGGCTTCACATCCTACAGTCTACTTCTTTTGTCCATAGGTCACATAATTGATGGTTTTCTAACCCTTGTCAGCATCTGACTCATCTGAAATGAGCACAGGCACTTTCCCAGTAGCAATGATATTACTTTAAACTTCTAACCTTGTTACACTCCTGACTACTCTATTGTTGTGTATGACATATCTGATTGCCTTATTTTCCACTGTTGAATTGCTTTTAAGGAACACCTAAACTACTAAACAAATAAAAACTTACATTAGGTACTTTTTCTTTATGAACGATTTAATTAGTCCTATTTAATTTCATGTCTCTATCAGTTATTTCATGGAAATTGAAAAATTGTTCTAAATATATTTCAAAATGATAACCAAAATTCTGCAAAGCATTTATAATTTTTGTTATTGTTTTCTTAAACTTTTTGTTTTGTTTTTTTTGTTTCTGCCTTTTTATAATATTCTTTTGTCACAGTTACTTCCTTTTTTAAACAATTGAGCTACTTTTATTTAAAATGTCATTAATACAAGTGCTTTCCTTGCAACTATACAATTTTTTTTTACTCCAAACCTTTTATCAAATTAAATTCTTGTAAGATAAATGTCAGGTAAACTCGCAGACAAATGCCATGTTGTTAAAAAAAACTTTATTTTTTTCCCTTTGATATAGGACACATAGCTCTGGCCATCCTCCAAATTTGTGTATAATGGAAACTGGCTTTAAATGTATGATCTTCCTTTCTTTTTTCTTTCATGATTTTATTGGATATATTTTATTTGAATATTGAATATTATCCCCTTTCCTAGATTCCCCTCCATATTCCCTATTTCATTACTTCTTCACCTACTTCTATGAGGAGGTTCACGTACCCATTCTAACAGTGGCTGGACCCTCCTGTAAGCCTGTGTGTCAGCACTACTGGAGGACCAGTTCTCTCCCAGCCATGTCTCTGCAAATATAGCCTTGGCACAGGATCAACACAAGGTAAAGAGAGAAATCTGAAGGATCCTGTCCCAGACTGCTCCTCTGATCCTGTGTCCTGAGGGTTCCAGGAATGTCTTACAGAGCAGAAGTGGTGGTCTTATTTGTGCTCTCAGGTGTTCTAGCACTTGTGGGGAGCAGCTTTTTCCCAGCAAGGTCTGGGAATAGAGAGTTGTCAACTCTGGGTACAGGAAATAACTGGTACCACAGTTACTTCTTAATCTTCCCTAACCTGACTACCATGGACTATTCTGTTGCTTAAAGAGTGAGAGAACATTACTTATCTTTGGAACTGACATTATAGTAAGAAAAACAATTAAAACAAAAACATTCATTTGAATGGCAGCTTTCTAATGCTTTACATAAAAAGGAAACTGAAAAGTGATTGTTTAAAAAAATAAGTTATCTGAATTGTCAAGACACAATCTCCTTACTTCTCTGTTTTTATCCCAAATGTCAGGGTCAAAGACATGTAAGAAATGTTGGTACCATCTTATCTTCTCTCCTGAAGACATCAAAGTCTGAAGGCCTCCCAGGAATTCCTCTGCATATAAGTAAGGTAAGGAGACTTCCCTCTTCAACAACTACATCAGCTGGGAATCCTGAGAAGCCCAGTGGACTTGGGAGTAATCACCTCCCAAACCTTGCCCTTCCACTCTCTTCCTTCCTGTGCCTTTTCCAGGGAGGATCACCAGCTCCTCTGTCCCTCTAAAGACACCACAGTCTGAAGACCTACCAAGAATTCCTCTACACACAGGCCAACTGGCAAGGGACCCCCCTCAAAACAAAACCAAAAACCAACTGCAGTAGTTGAAAATTCTAGGGAGCCTAGTGGACTCAGGGCCCATCAACTCTTGCTCCCTAAATTCCACTTTTCTGTCTTGTGCCTTCTGTCAGGGCAGATTAGCAGCTTGTTTGTTCCTTTGAAGGCCTCTCAGGAGTACACCTGCATTCAGGGCAACTGGTAAGGGATCCATCTCCCCTTTCCTCAAAATTTTACTTCTTTTTTGGCTTGCACCTTCTGCCTAGGCAGATTTTCAGTTTGTCTGCTCTTCTGAAAGCACCAAAATCTGAGGCCTCTCAGGAGGTCCTCTGCATGCAGGGCAACTGAGCCAACAGTCTGAAGGACTCCCTGGATTTCTGCTTCACACAGGGCAACAGAACCCACAGTCTGAAGGCCTCCCAGGAGAACAGCTACTCTCAGAGACACAGTGTGATTGCTCCTCTGAAGATCTAAAAGTCTGAATGCTTCCCAGATATGCTGTGGCCAGGGTAACATATCAGCAGCTTGTCTGCCCCTATGTAGACCTCAAAGTTTAAAGGTCTCCCAGAAGAGTTGCTGCAGCCAGGATAACATGTAATCAGTTGTACATGCCTCTCTGAAGACCCCTCAACCTGAAGGCTTCACAGGAGATTTGCTACAGCCAGTTTTGCCATAGGCAAATCAGGAGACCTGTAGCACCCAGGAACACAAGAGTCGGGCTCCAGATAGACATACTCAGACCAGATAACACCAGGGATAACCAGATGGCAAGAGGTAAGCACAAGACTGTAAGCAACAAAAGCCAATATACTTTGGCATCATCAGAACCCAGTTCTCTTATCTTACCACAGCAAGTCTTGGATACACCAATATACCTAAAAATCAGGAAGCTAATCTAAAATTCTATCTCATAAAGACAAAAGAGTCATTTAAGGAGGATATAAATAACTCATAGAAAGAAGTACACGAAAACACATGTAAATAGGTAGAAGCCCTTCAAGAGGTAAAAAAACAAATTCCTTTTAAAAAATATAGGAAAATGCAATCAAACAGGTGAAGAAACTGAATAAATCTGTCTAAGACCTAAAAGTGGAAGTAGAAACAACAACAACAACAACAATAATAAAAACACAAATGGAGGTAACCATTAAAATAAAAATCCTAGGAAAGGGGTCAGGAATTACAGATGAAAGCATCACCAAACAATATAGAGACTTAGAAGAGAAAAATCTCAGGTGTAAAACATACCATAGAAGATATTGACATGACTGTAAATAAAAATTCAAAACCCAAAAGATTCTGGAAATCCACAATGAAAAAAGTAAATCTAAGAATAGGAACAGAGGAGAACAAAGATTCCCAGGTTATAGGACCTGAAAACATCTTCAACAAAATCATAGAAAAAAACTTTCCAAACCAAATGAAGAGATAGATATAAAGGTACAAGAAACTAATAGAACAACAAATAGATTGGACCAGAAAAGAAGTCCTCTAATCACATAATAATCAAAACATGAGATGTACACAATAAAAAGACATAAGCTAACAACAGGTGGATAGGCAAACAGGACCCAGCCTTTTGCTGCATACAAGAAACACATCTCAATGAGAAAGATTGACATAACCTCAGAGTAAATGGCTGGAAATAAAGTCTTCTAAACAAACAGTCACAAGAAACTAGCTGGAGTTGCCATTCTAATACCCAATAAAATAGACTTTAAGCTAAATGTTATCAAGCATGATGAGGACAGACACTTGATAGTCATCAAAGAAAAAATCCACCAAGAGAAAGTCTCAATTCTGAACATGCCCAAATGTAAGAGCACACACATTCATAAAAGAAACTTTACTAAAGCTCAAAATACATACTAACCCTCAGAGCATTTATCCAAATTAATAAAATCAGAAGTGAAAAGGAAGATATAACAACATAAGGTGGGGAAATTAAGAAAAATATCAGATCCTACTACAAAAATCCTATATTCAAAAAACTAGGAAATGAAATGGATGATTTTATAGACAGATACTAGGTACCAAAGGTAAATCAAGAACAGATAAAGATAATCATTGCAGTCACTAAAATCTCCTAACTAAAAAAAAAAAAAAAAAAAAAGACCAGGTATAGATGGCTTTAGCATAGAATTCTACCAGAATTCTACCTCAAAATGTTCCACAAAATAGAAGCAGAAGGAATACTACCTAATTCAGTCTCTGAAGTCACAATTTTTCTGATACCTAAACTACACAAGGACCCAACCAAAAAGAATAAAACTTCAGGTCAATTTCACTTATGAATATTGATTCAAAAATAATAAAATTATTGCAAATGAAATAAAAAAACACATTGAACAACAATTCACCATGATCAAGTTGGCTTCATCCTAGGATAGAAAGGTTGGTTCGTATGAAAATCCATTAATATAATCCACTATATAAACAAACTGAAAGGAACAAACACATAATCATCTCATTAGATACTGAAAAGGCATAGGACAAAATAAAACACCCTATCATATTAAAAGTCTTGGAAAGATCAGGAATTCAAGGCCCATATCTAAACATAATAAAAGCAATTACTGCAAATCAACAGCCAATAGGAACTTAAATAGAATACATTAAGCAATCCCACTAAAATCAGGGATATGACAAGAATGCCCATTCTCTCCATATCTGTATCATATAGTGCTCAAAAGTTCTAGCTAGAGTAATAAGAAAACAAATGTAAATCAAGGGGATACAAATTAACAGAGAAAAATTCAAGGTATCACTATTTGCAGAGGATCTGATAGTATATATATAAGCAATCCTAAAAATTCTACCAGAGAACTTCTACAGCTGATAAACAACTTCAGCAAAGTGACTGGATATAAAATTAACTCAGACAAATTAAAACCTTTCCTTTATACAAATGATAAATGGGCTGAGAAAGAAATTAGAGAAACAACACCCTTCACAAGAGTCACAAATAATATAAAATATCTTTGAGTTACTCTAACCAAACAAGTGAATGATCTGTCCAGCTCCTGCAGAAATACAAAACATAAAGTAAAATGATGGGGTTGCCATCCCAGAATTGCTCTTGTCTGAAAGAACTGCAGAGACAAAAATGGAGAAAAGCCTGAGAGAAAGGAGTTTCAGTGATAGTTTCAAATTGGGATTCATCTCAAGGGGGACCCTCCAAGGCATGATATTGTTACCTATGTGATGGTGTACTTACAGACAAGAGCTTAGCTTGACTGTCCTCTGAGAGGACCATCAAGTAGCTGAAAAAGTCAGATGCAGATACTTATACCCAAACAACGGACAGAAGCTGGGAACACCTGTGGTTGTAGTAGCAAAATGCTGGAAGAAGCTGAGGTTAAGGGTGACACACAGGAAGACCAGCAATCTCGACTATGCTGAACCCTCAAGATCTCTCAGACACTGACCCACAAATCAGGCAGCATACAGGAGCTGATATGAGACCCCTGATACCTATGCATCCAAGGACTGACTGCCTGGTCTGGCCTCAGGGAGAAAAGAGGCACCTAATTTCTGGAGACATTTGAGGCCCCAGGGAGTGAGGATGTCTAGTGGGTTGGAGGTGTGGTTAGTGACATCTTCCTGGAAAATGGGTGGAGGTATGGAATAAGGAACCATCAGAGTGCAGACCAGGAAGAGGATATAGCCTATACTGTAAAAAAATTAATAAATAAGTCAGTTGTTATGAAATTATAACATATACTACTCTATCTAAAGTGCATCCAGATATTGTATTTAGGTTACTTTTTACATTATACTTGATTTTAGTTTTATATATTAAACGTTTTCTTTCAATTTTTTAAATAAGAATTACACTATGATCTATCTAAAAACAAGAAATTATGGAAGAAACTTGACCTGTATCATTAGGTTATTAATATGTGGTATTAAAGATTATTCAATATATATATATTAATAGCTCTAAACACTCCTTTTAAATTAACTATCATTCTATCCTACAGAGGCTAATATGTTGTATATCAATTGTCATTTGATGTTAGGAGTTTTAAAATTTTCCTCTTGAATGACTTGGCAAAATACTAATGGTCCGAAAATATCATTTTCACTATCTATGTGTTTCTGTCTTTTCTGTAGTTTTCCCCTGCTGTTGATTTTTAGTTTTAATCCACCATTACTCAATAGAATACAAGGAGTTATTAAAATATGTTCATATTATTAACACTTGCTTATGTCTTCTTATGAATAAAATTGAATGGGATGAACCAGATAGATTCTGATACTGCTACTGTAGCTATATTTTAAATTTCATGATCCAGTTCTAAAACTAGTAGAATAAAGAAATAATATATTCCAGAGCTTAAATTAGTGAAATGGAATACAAAAGTAAAATAAAAAGGATTAATGACTAAACAAAACTTGGTTCTTTGAAATCTTAAACAAGTTTAACAAGCTCTTTCCTAAACTAGTCAAAGAAAAGAGATGGCTCAGTATAATTACAAACAAAGAGGATGTATTAAACAAATACTTGTGAAGTCCAGACAGTCATTAGAGAATGTTTTAAAAGCTTACTGTCTTAGAATTTTTATTGGTGTGATGAAACACCATGACTGTATGCAACACAGGAAGGAAGGGTTTATTTGCCTATAGGACAACATCACAGTTTGTCATTGAATGGGATTTTGTCAGGGATGCAAGCAGGTCAGGAGCTGGAAACCAGGAACTGGTGCAGAGGAGTGCTGTTTGAGGGAGTGGTGTTTCCTGTTTTGCTTCTAGGCTTAGGCTGCTCAAAGTCACAGCTTCTCCTCTTCTAGGTGGTTATCCCATGCAATTGGCATCTCCAAAAATTTTGGGGCTCCTGATGCAAACTGCACTGCAATTGCTCCAATAAGCTCTCTTGGACTTCAGTTACTTTGATCCTGACACATGGCACTGAGCCTCAACTTCTCCTCATGAAGCTTTCAGCTCTGCCATTCTATGGCAACTGAGGCTGTACCTTCACCCATAGTACCTCCTAATACCGAGTCTCAGCTGTTCTTCATGTCCCTTTTTTCTCTCCTGTACAATGTATTCAAGGACTCTACCTACTTTCTCTTCTAACAGGTTAATTGTATCTGGTTTTATGTTTAGGTCTTTGATACATTTGGAATTGAGTTTTGTGCAGAGCGATATATATAGATGTATTTTCTGTTTCCTATATGCAGACATTCTGTTAGAGTCACATCATTTGATAAGGATGCTTTTTCCCATTGTATATTTCTGGCATCTTTTTCAACCATTTTGTGTCCATAAGTGTATAGATTTATGTCTGGGTCTTGGTTTGATTCATTATCAATATAATTTTTCCTCCAATCCCATGTAGTTTTTATTACTATTGCTCTGTAATACAGCTCAAAATCAGGAGTGGTGCCAGGGTTATACCACAGAAGAGGAGGAAAGATTGTAGGAGCCATTAGGGTAGAAGACATCAGGAGAAAATAGCCCACAAATCCAATTAAGTTGCACTCATAGGAGATTAGAGACTAAAGAGGCAGTTGGTCATGAATCCCATATGGTTTAAGCTAGGTCCTTTGCATATACGTTATAGTTATGTAGCTGGATGTTCTTGTGGTCACTTCTAAAAGAGGGAGTGTATTTGTCTCTGACTCTTTTATCTTCTTGGGAACCTTTTACTCTTACTGACTTGGCACATACAACTTTGACAAGAGAGTCTGCACCTGTTATGCCATGCTCAGTTGATAGCACTGAGAGGTCTGTTTTTTGAAAAGGAAAATGGAAGAGTAGATCTGGGGGATCGTGGAGGTCAGAGGAACTGGGAGAAGGAAAGGGAGAGGAATGTTGAATGAGAGAAGAATAGATCATAAGGAGCTAGAGCTGTCACATTTGAGTTTTTGACAGTACTGCAGTGTGTCAGTTCTTTTCTTTGAAATGATGCAATCATGGATGCATGCTGGGTGTGTGGGGGTGTTTGCTATCATCATTTCTTGTATGTCTGTTTTTACTTTTCTACTTTCTGTGGATATTTTCCTTATTTTTAGTATTCAATTTTATTCTCATCACTGCACTTACTGTGGGCAGTGAGTGATATTCATGGGTTATTTTAGGGTACATAAAGTTGTTTAAAGATATTTCAAGACCATGTTCTCAGCATAAAGTGTTTTTGTTTGCCCCTGAAGGACCAAGGGCAGGAAAAATGGACAGACAAGAGATAAAGAAAGGAGAAGGGAATGGAAACAATAGAAGAGGAACAAAAGGGTCAAGGTAAAATGGGAGATGGGTATTTGATCTGGAAGGATAAAGGATTGTCTCTGAACAGGGAGGAGTCAGATTCAGATTATGTGACTCAGAAAAATGGTAATTTATAGAGGTAAAAGGAAAATTTATGTGTTAGGATGAGGTGACTAATTTCAATTTGGCCTGTAAATTAAGTGAACAAAGGGGTCTTTTGATTTCTGGACTTCAATACTTTGAAAGCACAGTTTTAGTAGTCAGCCTCAGGAGGAAGAAATAGCCAAATAAGTATACAGACCTTGGTGTCTAGCTTTAGAAATGTAATCTAATGGTTTCTAGTGAGGCAGAGGGAATCAGGGGAAGGGCAAGAAGGCCTGCCATAGCCATGTTTGTCATGCTCTGGATGGCTAGACCCCCTTTACTTATAACAAGAACATCAAAATAAAAACAGTGCCAAGACAATGAACAACATTTTCCCCTAATTGTTCAATTAAAAGGCTCTTTTCTCTCAGATATAATTTGATCACAACTCTTACCATTATATAATTTATAAAGTATAAAGTACACTTAGTACCCAGTCCATCAAATTTGTAAATTTAGAAAAGCCACCCTACCATCTTTCCTAAGTAAAAGGCTCACAATTTATACCCGAGTTATGTCGTGGTTTTACCTGGTATACATGAAAATCATCCTTTCAATCTGAACAGCTTGAATTGGCTATGAGAATAGGACCAGACTGAATATGGAGCCTGAAATCTGAGAGTGATTTATATATTACCACAAAACATAGGAAACACTAGCATATCTCCCAAAACTAAAACAAATTGTAGAGATGGTTGTCTACTTGGATTTCCCCCTATTACTCAAAATGTTAGAGCAATTGTTGTTCAGCCTTCTGGCCTAAACATTCAACAGACCTTAAGTGAAACATGAAATATGAAGAACTAGCTTATTCTGTCTTGGCAGAACTAAGCTGTTGACTATCTTGAATATTGTGTCTTTTCATGGACAGTATTTGTCTGTAGATTAAACAGGTAATTTCTACTCAGTGGCTACCTTGCCATGACGAAATGCCCAATATCTTCTTTGAACCAAAAAAGGGGTGCTGTCAGCAGATATGCCTCAATATCAAATGATTCTATAACATTGAAGGTCACATACTGTGGATTTCTGAAGTTTTTGAAAACAATCTATCTATGTAAAGTATATGTAAACTGTTGCCCTTGAAATACTCTCAGCTATTTTTTGACTGTTTTGTACTTTATTCTATTCACTTAAGTATATTGGAACCTTCCCTGTCAGCCCACATCACGGATCTACCAGTCTTATAGCTGTGTAGTATTCCATAAAATGAAATGACTTATTACTTCAACCACAGGCTTTGTCTGTGCTTCTTTGCAAACTTTCCAGTATATCTGAAGCGAAATTAGTCATCGAGTATATGTGCCTTTGATATTTTGATATCACATTTCAGAAAATATTGTGCAATTTTTACTTTCTAACCAACTGCACAAAAATATCTTGGGACAGAGGCACCAAGGGGCCGGCTGAGAATAGCACTGCACTGCTGTGTAGGGCAGCACCTAGTGGCCTGCTTCTGTCTGAGCATCTGCAAGCCAGGGGCCCAAGGGTGCCTTGGGTCACAGCTGAGTGGGATCTTTAGGGGCACTGGGAGTTAAGGGCAGACAAATGTGGTTGGGGTCCTGCCTGAATGATTTCTTGAAGCCATTGTCTCTGTCCCGCCTGGCCCCCTTAATAGTTGAGGGGGGAAAGGGGGTGTGGTGGAGGGTGTATGCAATTCTCACTACAGGCACCCAGGAATGTGTCATAGGAAAAAGAGAAAGTGGAAGGGGAAAACCCATCCTTGGGAGAGGCAGGACCTTCAAGAATCCCTGATTGATGAATAGCAAGTGGGCCCTTGAACCTCACTGGGTTTCACTGTTCTCAGGCACAGAACAAGAACCTTGAGACACATCGAGCCCAGCTGGACAGGGATGGCGATGGCTCATCTCAGACACTTTGACAGGCTGAGTCTTTTCCCTGCATAGCTCTTATCTGCTTCCTAGCTCCCCTGGCAACAGCACAGCAGCATGACTCCTGGTTCCAGACCGAGGGGAGGACAGCTGGGGAGAAATGTTGTTAACTCCTGGGAGGCTGAAGTTCCTTCCTTTGGCAACGCTGCCCAGCTCTTTGGGGGTGGAAATTCTGGAGATGAAGTTTTCATTCCCCAAGTGCCTGAACAGAGTGTTTGTCCCACAGCACATCAGACCCAGAACAGGCCTGAAAGGTGTGGCACAAGCAGAAATGAAGGAGATCCTAGGCACACAGGTCAGTGACAATGGTTCTCAAGAAGGGTTGTGGAGCGCTTCCCTAGTCTCTGGCCAAGTTCCTGGCAGCAGGATTGCTCCTTGAACAGCAGCCTCATGATGGTGGCTATTGTGGTTTCCTTTCCTCCTAGATTTTTCTGGTTCAGGTTCTTGGCTTTGTATTCATCCTGGGACTTTGGCTGGAGTTTCCATTTCTCTGTTCCCAGAAAAGCTGATCAGAGTCTGTCCCATCATTTCCCTTCACAGGACAATTAGAAGCCATTACTGTCAAGATGCACCTGTCCAGGAGAGGCAGGAGTCTCCAAAATCCTGGGTCTGTCTTGAGGCTAGAAGCTTTTTCTTCGGAGACATAACATGGCTTTGTTCCACCTCCAGCATCACACTCTCAGACAACAGGAGCCACTGACCTCCCTTGTGCCCACACAGCCATCTTGCCGCTACTTGTTCACTCTCAAAATGGCCTCCCGGCCCCTCAGAGCACCCCGCTAAAGTCTTAGCACAGGCCCAGGGGATGCAGCAGCTGGTCCTTTGGGTCTCCTCTCAGCCCGGGGCATCCGGTTTGAGTGTGCAGGCCGTGCTCTGAGGGCCTTCCTCGGCCGGCTTCGCTGCGGGCGCCCAGTGCTTCCATAGGCCCGGAGAGGTTTGTGCTGGGTGCCAAGGAGCCTCTGCTTGAGCTCTCACCGCATGGGCTCTGAGAGCAAGGGCGGGGGACCAGACCCTGAGCCCCACCGTGGGGCTAGCCTGACCCCCCGGGCAAGCCGCCCCTTTACCAGCGGAAGCTCCTGGTCACTGCTCACGAGCCAGGCTCAGGCCAGAGGTGTCCAAGAAGCCATTTTGGAGACCAGAATCATTCTGGCACCCCAGTGTGCTCTGCCTGCGGGGGCCCCCCACTCTCTCAGCTATTTCTAATTGAAATATCTCTAAAATACCCTTTTATCATTGACTGAGTACCATGAGTTTTCTATCTGACCCTTAACTCATACTGCTTAATTTTCTAAAACTAGTTTGTAATAGCAGTTATAAAAGGACTGGGTCTAAGCTTTGTGTTGTTAACTTTTTTATTAATAGAAGAAATGGATACCAACGAAACCTAAATCTATATCAAAATAACTTCTGTACTAATGTAAGAAGTTATAACTTCAACTCTGAATCAATTATAATGATTTCTACCAATTAAGATTACAGCTTCTCAACCAATTTTAACCATTTTCTCCATGTTCAAGTTAAGAACATTTCCAAATTCCCTAGAAGGAAAACCTTTATAATAATCACTTCCAAATCCCCAAACCCAGGGAATCAGAATGATGACTCTCCACAACTTCCTGCTGAATATGGGCATTGAGATATTTTTAAAGGGAAGGGGAGAGAAAGGGAAAATAGAATGCTGTGTTAGGTCTTAGGAAGGCCATGCCAGCAACTGACATCCAGTCACTGATGCCTAAAGTTCTAACTGGATCTGTCTGAAGGGTTGAATGAGACAAGACGACCTGGAATCCATGACACCGGAGTTGAGCAGGTCAGTTCAGCATGTCTGAGGATGAATCTCACCAAATCATACACTCCGAGTTACACAAATCTCAAAACAGACTTTGAATAGCATCAAGATATTTGCTTGGGTTGTATTAGTCTGTATAGGGTGCACAGATTAGTTAAGAGTGAAATTCTGCTCCTTGTTTGAGCATGTGAAAGACAGTCTTTTCTATGAGCCAGTTTTAATAATAACCAATCATAAGTCTTCATTTGTGCCATGTGAAGGGTAGTACAAAAAATTCGAATTTTTCTACTTGATTCTCTTGATCTTTTCTGATTCTTCAGAGGTTTTCCCTCTGTCATACCTAATCCATATAAGGAGTTCAGAGACCAATCACCTTTTCTATAAACACACACAAAGTGTTTTTCCCAAATTAGCAAGTCCTTTAGTTAGTGACTAGAAAAAACTTTTTTTACTTCTCTCCCAGAGGAATACTAAGATAAGCAGAAAACTGAAAATCTTTTCCAGTTTGATAATTAACACCATTCAAAGCAAATGATGTAAACTAAACAAATGCTGAACGAGCCTATCTGAGTCTATCCCTGTTTTTTTTTTTTTTTTTTGTTTATGGTTCTCACACTGAGTCACCATGTGACTCCTCCTCTAAATGAGAAACCTCTTTTTCCCTCCTTTCAAACTTGTATTAGTGTGTCTGAATCAATCCAAGAATCCTACATAATTGATTATTTTCTACCATGTCGGACGTTACCTATTGTGTGTAATGTTAATAACTCCACAGTAGCTTCAGCTAGACTCTAGCATTGGTAGCCACCTGCTTCTCTTTGCCTGATACTGAAAATGGCCATTCAGCCCTAGTTCCCATGGCTGGCTTGCTAATCTACCCAAACCTGTATTTCCTGTGACTACTTGGACCTATCACTCAAGTTCCACAGACTAACTATTTTTTGCTTGGCTACACTGAGCACCAATGACCATTCTGCAGTTCCCCCCTCTCTCTTGCCCACCTAAATCATCAAAAATGGAAAATAGAATGCAGCATTAATATTTAATACCAGCCAAATATGTACCAGTAAATATCCAAACCCAATATGCCTGTTCAAAAACATACAACTCAGTTATAATATTTATAAGTAGCACGCCTAGATTGGGCAGATATACCACTACACTACACTATTACCCAACTATGAGATCCATTGCTAGATGGGGCTTCTCCAGACCACATGGTTCTGTTCCATCATGAACCTCTCCTTGCTTCATTTTCCTCTTTCTCTGTCTTTCTGTCTCATGTCCCTTTTTCCCTCTATAAAACTTCCAGCACTACCTTTTACTTCCACTACCCAATAATGGGCTCTAGTCTTTATTTGCCCAGTTAAAATGGTGATCATCTGGATTCAATGGAATCATTCAAATGGAATCACCTGAATATGTGATCCCATACTCATCAGGGGCAGCATTAGCATCAAAACAAACAAACAAACAAAAACCCAACCAAACAAACAAAGAAACAAACAGCACCAAGGCCATCCACAACAGGATGGCAGCAGTTCCCACAGGAAAGCACCACACAATTTGCAGGTGTAAATGTTACACAAATCAAACACAGAAGGACAAGGAAGCCAAATGAACAAACAAAATGGGAACCCAGTGTTGCAACCCTTTTGTTCAAGTGAGACACAAAAGCCTAGAGAGTTCAAAGGCAAAAAATATTACAATCACATCAGCTTTAAATTCATGTTCAGGTTACTCATCTTCTATCAGTGTCTATATACCTGGTATTTGTAGCCCTCAGATCAGAACTCCTGGCATTTTCTATCCACGTATTACTCAGTCTTCTATCACTGAGATGAAGTATCTGATAGATACCACTGAGGAGAAGTAAAGGCTCATCTTGGCTTGAGCTTTCGGTCGATTGTCCCTGGATCATTGCTTTTAACCTGTGAAGAAGGGTTATGGCAAAAGAAAGCTGTTTATCTAATGATAGCTATTAAACAGAGCAAGCACAGGATATGCCCTTTAATACTTTATGGCCATTTACTCCATTCTGACAGCACTTCCTAATGCTGTCACCTCCTAATAATGTCACGAAATTATGAACCTTTAGTGTATGATTCCTGCATGTTTGTGTGTCTGTATGTGTGTGTACATTTACTTCATATGCAAATAACACCAACTAAGAAGTGATTTTTTACTGTTTCAGTCTCTTGCATGGCAGGTAAGAATGGTGAACCTTTGATGAATTTTTGACAGGACACACAGGTATCCAGTGCTGGAGCTGGGGAAATGGACGATGTTATTACCATTTTCTTTGAATCAGAATATCTGCCTACACCCTACAAGACTAATGCCTAATCCATAGGTCTCAGAACACACAGGTTTTGAGAAATCTAATCTCAGATCAATTCAGTGATTCTATAGTTGATCTGGAATATATTTCACTAACAGGTACTCAATATTCATGCATCTCATTTTCCACTTAGTTGTATTAGTCTCACTACCTGGGAGTATGTTTTGCAGAATTCAGGAATTCTAACATCTTTCCCCTATAGACTGACATTTTTTCCAGTGATGAATTATGATGTTTAAAGACATACTTTCAAATTTATAGGTTCAAATGGATTTTTCTTCCTGCTTGCGTAGATAACCAGATACTAAGGATCTAGCTTAATGACATTCAACACATATCTTTGAAACACTTTCAGCACAGAATACAATATGAATTCAGGACTTTTTTTTGCTATGAGGGATGCCAGTTTGCTATTAGAAAGAGACGGGGAAGAAGGTTAATATCAATAAGGCTGCTGATGTCAAAAGACTTCTAGTCGGTTTAGGTAGTTGTTAAGGGGTGAGATAGCATAAACTGGGGTTGGAACATAAACACTTTCTGGAATAGGGTTTTTTTCACGTTCCTCAAAGGCATGTGTCTGGTGTATGAACTACAAACAGATGCATTTATTGACTTAAGAGAGAAGAGCTAAGTTGTAAGCTGTGCTAAGTCATCTTGGAACATCCTCTGGCTAGGCAGGTGTGCTCACCAACAAATTAAAGTTTGAGAAGTTGCTTGGCAACAGAAACATTAGGAAAGGAATCTTGGATATTGCAGAGATTATAACATGTGTAATCCATTTCGTTGTTCTGTGAACTGCCATCTTCAACCCACAGCAGGCAGCTATTTGAAGGATAATGGTTTGTTTGCATTTTAGTATTTTTCATGTGATACTAAAAGATTCTTTAAAAAAAATAAGGAGTCCACCTAGAGTTACTGTATATTTAACTTCTTCCAGATGAAGTCTTAAAATGTCAGAGAATATTCATAAATTCTAAGCTACACAACAAATTGCTTGTAATCAACCATTTCTTCGAAGAATGATGTTTTATTAAATAAGATGGGCAACATCACATCATTTTACATGTTTGAGAGAATTTGTATTTTAGAAAGTGGTAGCTTTCATGTGGTCTTGAGGTCAGTGGTCTTTAGAGATGATATGTTCTCTGTTTTTAAACAAAATCAGGGTAGATGCTCTTTATGTTCCATCTTAGAACATGGAGTGTACCCCCAGTGAAACTGGCCTTTGTCTACCCATGACTTCAAACAACCAGCATTTCTAAGCTGAAATCCCATGAGTGCCTTGCATTATTCATGAACATATAGAATCAATTTTATAAACGTGTTCTGACATTGAGTCAAATTTGCTACTTGAAAGATTACTACAATAAATATACCTAACATTAAACATGCTTTATTGAAATAGCTACAAATAACTTTTATTTCCAAAATCAAAATAAAACAAAAGATGTGATGTTTATCAAGTTGTGCCTGATAGCTGTGACTCTTCCCGAGACTGAGCAGGTAATGTAAGATTTTATTCTCTTCTAAGCAAATGTGTCCCAGGCTCTGCACATTCCTAGTACACATGAGAGTTTTCAGGGCAATGAACAGGAACTTTATCTCCACTGCTTTTGAAAGTCAAAGTTTACCTGCCCTGGGACCATCTGGGGGTCAGAATATTTATATTTGCATACTTTTAGATAGGCCTAACTATTTTCTGCAAATCAGTGAGTATGAGCTGAGGGAAGGTATACTCCTCTTTCAAGTTTAGAACACAGTGGGGTGGTTAAAAGATGAGCAAGATTAGAGAAGGCCAGCAGGTAGCTCAAAGAGTCTGTCTATCTACAGAGTGTGTGACTCATGTACTGATTATTATTTGTTCTTTGTAAAAACACAAAACATGTCACACTCTATAGAGAACTGACTCTTGTAACCACCTTGTCTGCTGCTATTAAGAGTGAAAACCATGTTTTTTCTCTTATAGATTTTGGGTTCAATCTTTCCAGTGATTCTTATTCAACACAAGATTAGATTTAAAATTTGAATAGCTCTATTTTCACTTGTAAAGAGTCAACCTCTTTTATTTTTATTTACTAAGACCCCTCTTAAGGTATTGATGGTAATTTTTGTCATAAAATTATTTAGATTCTTAATCTGAAATGTTATGTGGTTATGTGTTCTGTGGTGATGGAATCAGAATGATAAAAGTATTGAAAATTTTATGATGTAGGGTACCACATGATAGCCACAGGGAGCTAGCGCTGAAGAAAGTGGATTAGTAGCTTAAGGCATCTTCATTTAACTTATACATAATGGCAGCTTTCTAATGATTATTACATTGGACAACATAGATATCTAAAGAACTCTTAGTAGGGCTACTGATGAAGGAAATTACATTGATGTTAATGTTTCTAATCTGTTCATCCTTGATGAAATTGTTCTTTTACATTGTTGTATTCAAATTTTTACTTGGGCTTGAGACTTGGCTTAGTGATAGAGAATTTATCTGGTATGCAAGGGGCCTTGAGTTAAATCACTGGAACTACAAAACGACCTAAGCATAAATGCACACAATTTTCTTGCTCTTAAAAATAAAAAAGGCATGTGTAGAAATAAATTACCACAGAACTCCAGATTTAGCGTATGTGAATTTACTTTTAATGTTCCCTCCAAATTCCTTATGAATGATTAAAATCTTGCAGTGAAAAGATGATAGAGTAATGGTTAAATTCAAAAGATAACTATTTTAGTGAAAATGTATTTTGTAAAATTAAAATATGAAGTGTCCAGATATCTTCTAAAGCAATGTGGATGTTTATATTAATCAGTTTAAGAAGAAGATATGATTTTTCTCTAGCTCACTAAAGACAGGTCACAGATGGATGTTAGATTAGAACAAACTATATTAAAATATTCCTATGTCTTTTTGTTGAACATTTTCCACAAGAGAATGTTTATACAGAGAAACCAAGTTTGCATGGATGTGTAGAAAAGAAAGAAAATTAGAAACAATAGCGCTATCCTGCTCCAACTAATGCATTTTTTAGCAGGGACTCTGAGATGGGAAGAAAATGAAGAAAGGAACTGTTGCAGGTCTCAATTGGCTTCAGCAACTTTGTTAACTTTCTGAGCACAAGGCAGAGTCACTGCACTTAAGGGGAACACATTTTGCCATAGAAGAGGATGCTATTGGTGATCTTGTGCTTGATGAGGAATAGGAAAGGGTGATCACAATTGAAATCTTGGGCCATTCTTGCAGATAATTTACGGATTTCCACTGCTGTGGCAGCAGCAGCTTCTGTCCCCTCTTCATTGACCTCCACAAAGGACTTGTGTATAACTCTAGACACCATGAGACCTCGAGTGCTGCTCATGCCTGAGAAGTCAGCCTTCTGTGCACTGAAGGGGTCGACCATCCCCATGTGTTGCAAAGGACCTGGGAGGTCATACTTCTCTTCTACTTTGAACCGAGGTAAGGATAAATACAACTCCATCATGTGCATGTTCTCTGGGTTTGTCCACTCTAGTAACTTGTCAGCAGTGAGTTGTTCTTCAAGCTATAAACGTAGAAGAAAAGAAATTACCATAATTCACTGAAAGTCTGCAACATACATGAAATATAAATTGAAGTGGAACCTTTAGTAATTAATGAATATTGATGTTTTAGTTTAGGTATTATTTATTTAGATAATTTAAAGTTAGATTTTATTTCAGATATCCACAAACCAAAATCATTGATTGTACAGAATAAACTGTATATATTATTGTTTATGCTCCCAGCAACCTATCTTATTTATAAAACATATTTATTTGTATATTTCTCTTCATAATATCACATTTTCTAGTTATCATTATTGCCTTAGGTTTGTCTTTTTCATTAAAAATACCTATATATTTATTTCAAACAAGTTTGACTTGTTTCATACTGTGGCATCATGTTAATATATAATATTCATGATTCTGCTTAATTCCTGATTAGGCAAGCCAGCAGCATGATTCACTCTGTGTGTAAAATACATACTTATAGGACAGGAGAAAACACAATATCTTCCTTTAAATTTTTCATTATTGTCATGTTTAATTATTTTCATTAGTAATTAAATTTGATATGTTAAGAAGAAATCTGGTAATAGAAGAAAAGAAGACAGAAGCCTTACCTCTTTCAGACCATCAATTTCCTTTGGAAGCAGGATATACATACTTAGTTCTTTGCCTTTGTATGGTATTTCCACAATCTTAGCCTTCATATCTTCCAGAAAAATGAAGTTAAATTTATTTTTTTGTTTCATCATCTGGACCAGTTTACTTGAATTCTGCAAGAAATCTGCATGTCAAACACATACCAAGGGAGACATAGGACAGCACAGACAATAATGTCAGAATACCAAAGGTATCAGCATTCATTGTAGAGAAAACCCTGGTATTTTGTGGAGTCTAGACAAAAGAATTTTTTTGTTGTTGTTGTTGTTTTATGTTTTTTTTCTTTTTAAAATATACTATTCCTAGTTTTGTTACAAAATAAAAGCATGATACATTTTATTTTGGACTTTTTAAAAAATATTTTATATTTAAATTATATCATCCCCACATCACCAAATGGCCTTATGTAAATAAACTGCCAACAGTACCTTGTTCAGCCAAAACTTTTCTTTGTTGGTATGCTCTTCATCAAATTTGTGATTCCATTGTCCTTTGAAATACACTGCATTCACCAGAATTAGTATAGTGGAACTACTCAGGCTCCCACTGGGAAATAAGTCTTTGATTTTTCCTTCAAGGGAAAGTACAAAGTAACTATCATCAGTACAGGAAGCTTTTCTGGAAGATGCTTTACAAGAGTCCCCATTGATCACTGATTACTGTTCACCTGGACACATCCGTTCTTGTCATAGGAAATGCTGTCAGGCTTTCTTTCTGGGTGATTGTGGACAACACATGGTGAATATTGATACACTGTTTGGATCTGTGCTGTAAACTTAGCTCTTTTCCTTCCTCTTTTAGCCTTATACCCAAGGCTTGATTAGTTCTTTAACAGACATGACATGAATTCTATAGTCTGAAGCACATTCCTGGAAATGTCAGACACCACTCCTTCTGTTTCTACCTGCTAGCTTTCACATAGGATTCCTGCAGGCTAAACATTTAAATATAGGCGAGATAAGGGATAGGTGTCTACAGAGATCTCTGCTCTTGGTGGCAAAATATGTGATCAAATTCTTTCCAATTTTCATGATGAGGAATGGCCTGAGATACAGCAGTGGTGACAAGAACTGCCTTAATTTTCTGACTGGCAAAAAAGAAGGGGTCTTTTTCTAACATTTACTCTTTAATCTCTGGTGCTTCCTTTAGGGACCTTCCCATACAATACCATTTGTTTGTCTTTCCACCCAGGAATTAATCTTCTTTTGGCTTTCTTCTGCAGCATGTGCAAAATCAAGTGTTTCCACGTTAGCTTGGTAAAATTTCTTAATGTCTTCCACAAATGTCTTTGAGATGTGAGGGAACCAAAAAATATATATATATATATTAAGGACAATTCAGACATTACACGAATTTCCTTAGATGTGATGATACTATAATCTGACTGCTGATCTTGATGGCTACTGCCAATCTAAGAACATGCAGAGGTTTTACTCAGAGATTATGTAGGCAATATGAGAGCACAGTGAAAGTTGGTATAAGGGAAATTCCTACCAGCACTGCATCTGGCAGAAGGCATGTGGAAAAGAGGGCCTGACTTGCAAATTTTATAGTAAATTTTGCTCTCTGGTTTGCTGTCTTTTGAACTAAATATACATTACTTTGGTTTGTTTTGGCTTATGTTCTTCAAAGGTATACATTATATGTCATTTACAACAATCACCAATATATGGTTATGGTATGTTTGCCTATAGTAAATTTGCTGAGAAAGCTGATTGGCACCTGAGCTGTCCTACTAATAAGTCCAATCACTGAAAATCTCCTTTTATCATGTGTTCGGTGTAGAAAATGGTATATTATCTGCTCCTGCACTAGTTCTCTTCAGGAATTTCCTGAGTCTGCCCATTTCAGAATCATCCCACTTGCATTACATCTCTTGCAGTAATTTCTGTGATCAAGTCAGTGATGGTTCATTAGTAATATTGTATGATGAGTTCTGGTGACCTACATTTTCTCATGGGACAGTTTTCCAGCCTATGCTTCACACATAAATCACTAGACTCTTGGACAATCCAGCGGTTTAGAATTTTGAGTATAAAGCTTGTGCTCCCTGAGCAAGCGCTGCCAATCTGAATCTATCCAGCTTTACTTCCACTTACAGCCATTCAGATATGGAGGACCTAGGATGTGAATTAAAAGAATGTAGAGCCCAGTGCCCCTTACCTTGAGAAATGGGAAATTCTTTGCTCCATACATACTGTTGGAAGCCTTCAGGTCATAAGCATCATTGGGTTTGTTTAACTGAGTCATAAGCTTTTGAAATTGTTCATGAACATTTTCTTCATCCTTTATTGTCAAAAGGGTGTTCATTGAATTACTCTCTAATGTAAATACTAAACTCACAAAATAAACCCCTAAACACTTGTAACCTCAAAGACAAATTTTCCAACATTTTATGATATCTGCTATATTTTATTTGAAATATTTCTAGTTTACATTCAACATTTTTCAGAAATGAGTTTTTCTTTCACATAATCTGGTTTGCTGTCTTTTGAACTAAATATACAGTACTTTGATTTGTTTTGGCTTAAGTTCTTCAAAGGTATATATTATATGTTATTTGCAACAATGACCAATATATGATATGGTTATGGTATGTTTGCCTATTTAAAATATATTATTATATGCAGCCCTGGTGTGTATATATATATATATATATATATATATATATATATATATATATATACACATATATATATATATATATACATATATACATATTTAATGGTATTGTCTAAAAGAAGTTGAATGTGTGATTTATGGTTCTTCTATCATGGTAGATATTCTTTGCCTATAATATAGTATATGCCCATGGTTTCTCTAAGGAATGGACTACATGCCAAAAATATCCATCTGAATACTTTCTAGATAACAACAAAAATAGATTCAGAGAATTTAATAATCTCTCCTAAGAAATGCTACAGAGCCACATTTTGAATCAATGTATTTCTGAATCAGAACACTTTTCTTTTTCTGCTAGAAGACAGCGTGTTTAAGGCACTAAGCATATATAGGAGTGATAACTATTATTTTCACATGTGCTTATTCTTTTAACACGTGAATATGTACTTATTTTTCGTTTATCCAATTATTGAATTAAGATAAAATTGTTTGAGTAACTTTATTATGATAGTGAAAATTTTCTACATTCATATGGCTTCTTACGTTTAGCAAGCCATAGATTTGTGTAAGTGTTGATATGTTGAATAGTATTCCTTTTTACTTCTACTTTAGTAGAATGTCTCAGTGCTTCAGGGAAGAGCTTTGCTCATGTTCCTTATCTGTGAGTGACAGCTGAATCTAGACCATCCTCCTCTCCATCCAGTACTAAACTTCTGTTGTTAATGACCATAATGGCTATGAGAAGGAATCATGACACTAACCCACATCCAAATCTCTATATTTTGGAAATCCCCCTACAGAGAGATTCTTTTAAATGTAGAATGTTCACTTTCAATTAAAATGCTGTCAAAAATCTGAAGCTCTTCTAGGCATGAGATACCCTGCACTTACATGAAACTCTGCAGATTTTTCAGTTGTCTTCTTTGTGCTTTCATGGAATTGAAGAACCTGGAGGAGACATTAAATATAACAAGAAAAGTACACTTAAAATTTGTCTAACTTTAAGTGTTTGGTCAAGGAAACAAGACTAGAACAAACTACTGAAAAATGTAAAAGCTCCCAAAACTTGGAAAAATATACTCTAAACATTTGTACAATAGTTTGTAAGAAACACCATAAAGTTGATCCATCACCAGACACATAACTATATGCCCAGCCAGTCAGTGCTCAGGGAACACCTCAGTTCACATCCTTCGGTTATGAGACAATCCATTTCTTGTGTCAGTAATCTTTACCATTTAAGATAATTTCTTGTTGTTTGACACTAGAAGGCAATTATCCTAACCTAGCACCCAAGTGGTTTCAGGAAGCACCTATGTTTGGGAAGGGCATGTCCCTCCATAGCTCCATGTTCACAGTCATGGTATTGCCTACTCAGCATCTTGTGCTTCATCCCAGGCATCAAGATTTATTGTCCTTTACCTGTACATTGACAGAGTGCTGGAGAGACAAGTTCAAACTGGTCAACCAAATGAAGCTTAGACCCACCTTCTTAATTTGTTGTTCAGTGTTTCCTTTGGCTCCAAGCTGGAGCATTGCTAATGCTGTCATGATGCTGACTGGAGAAAAGAAGATGTTGTCCTCTGATTCTCTGAGCAGCCTGTACAGCTCAAGTGTGAAGTTTGTAGTTGCTTTAGCAAACAGATGCATGGTGGCTTAGTGTGACACAAAGTCCTAGATGAATATAAATTCAGCAGAAAGGTTAGAATGACTTCACTCAGTAAAGCATCACTCTGTAATGAACATTTCCTAGAGAAAATGATATACCCATGCTGCCCAATTCTGGCAAATAAATTTGTTACTATTACTTTTGAGAGCTTTTGCAATGTACATGTCCTAACTGGAAGGTAAGAAGTCCAATGCCTTTAAGACTTGCAAATACAATTCTACATGCATCAGAAGATACAAACATTTAACCAAAAACCAATTACTTCAATAAATAACAAAGTAAAGGAGGCATTTAACTTTTCTTTATCAGATCAAGAGAAGTACAATCAGGCAAAATGTTACATACACACGATATGATAAAAACACCATTGCTATCCTCAAACTTAGCTCATTCTGCTCATTGATAACAGCTGGAAGCACTTACTTGTGTTTCTGAAGGCAGAAGAGGGCAGGAATGATAGGAGCCTGTGCATGTCTGACTCTGAGAATCGAATTTATACCTTTCCTCTCACCACTACTGCCTCGTCATTTCAGTTGTATTTCAAGTAAATCAACTTCAGATTGCATAACCAGGTTAGTCTTTTTAGCCTTGCAAATTTGGGAGAAAAGTCTGGCTTCACATCCTACAGTCTACTTCCTTTGTCCATAGGTCACATAATTGATGGTTTTCTAACCCTTGTCAGCATCTGACTCATCTGAAATGAGCACAGGCACTTTCCCGGTAGCAATGATACTACTTTAAACTTCTAACCTTGTTACACTCCTGACAACTCTATTGTTGTGTATGACATCTCTGATTGCCTTATTTTCCACTGTTGAATTGCTTTTAAGGAACACCTAAGATACCAAACAATAAAAACTTACATTAGGTACTTTCTCTTTATGAAGGATTTAATTAGTCCTCCTATGTCTCTATCAGTTATGTCATGCAAATTAAAAAAATTGTTCTAAATATATTTCAAAATGATAACCAAAATTCTGCAAAGCATTTGTATTTCTTGTTGTTTTTTTTTAAATTTTTTGTTTTGTTTTGTTTTTGCCTCTTCATGATATTCTCTTGCCACAGTTACTTCCTTTTTTAAACAATTGAGCTACTTTTATTAAAAATGTCATTAATACAAGAGCTATCCTTGCAACTATGAAATTTTCTTTACTCCAAACCTTTTCTCAAATTAAATTCTTGCAAGATAAATAGGTAAACCATCAGCCAAACTGCCATTTTGTTTTAAATAAAAAAGAAAAAAGAAAAATAATTAAAGTTTTTTCCCTTTGAGATAGGACACATGGCTCTGGCCATCCTCCAAATTGGTGTGTAATGGAAACTGGCTTTAAATGTATCATCTTCCTTTTTTTTCCTTTTATGATATTATTGGATATATTTTATTTGCATTTTGAATATTATCTCCTTTCCTGGATTCCCCTCCATATTCTCTATCTCATTACTTCTTCACCTACTTCTATGAGGAGGTTCACACACCCACCCCCCTCTTCCACCTCCCTACCCTGACATTTCCCTACAAGTTGGCATCAAGCCTTGACAGGACAGAGGGATTCTTTCCCCAGTGAAGCCCAACAAAGCCATCCTCTACTACATGTGTTGCTGAAGCCTTGGGTCCATCCATGTGTATTTTTTGGATAGTGGTTTAATCTCTGGGAGTTCAGGTTGGTTGGTATTATTGTTATTATTGTATTGTAAAACCCTTTCAACTTCTTCAATTTGTTCTCCAACTGTTCCATTCAGGACCCTGTTCTCAGTTCTATTGGTTGGCTGTGGGCATCTGCCTCTGTACTTGTCAGGCTCTTGCAGAGCTTCTCAGGAAACAGCTATATCAGGGTCTTGTTAGCATATATGCCTTGGCATTATTAATATTGTTTGGGTTTGGTGGCTGAATATGGGCTGGATCCCCAGGTGGGGCAGTCTATATATATATATGCTTTCCTTTAGTTTCTGCTCCAAACTTCATCTCCATATTTACTCCAGAGAATATTTTTTTGTTCCCCAATCTAAGAAGGATTGAAGCATCTTCAACTTTGTTCGTTGTTCTTCTTGAGCTTTATCTTGTCTGTGAATTATATCTTGGGTATTCCTTATCAGTGAGTGCATACCATGAGTATATTTGGTGATTGGGTTCCTTCACTCAGGATATTTTCTAGTTCCATCGGTTTGCTTAAGAATTTCATAAAATCATTGTTTTTAGTAGCTGATTAGTACTCCTATGTGTAAATGTACCACATTTTCTGCATCCATTCTTTTGTTGAAGGACATCTGGGTTGTTTCCAGCTTCTGACTAGTATAAATAAGGCTGCTATGAACATAGTGGGGCATATGTCCTTGTTGTGTGTAGGAGCATCTTTTGGTTATATGGCCAGGAGTGGTATAACTGGATCCTTAGGTAGTACTATGTCCAATTTTCTGAGGAACTATGAGACTAATATTCAGACTGGTTGTATCAGCTTGCAATTCCACCAACTAAGAATGAGTGCTCATCTTTCTCCACATCCTCACCATCATCTGCTGTCATCTGAATCTTTGACCTTAGCCATTCTGAGTGGTATGAGGTGGAATCTAAGGTTTATTTTGATTTGCATTTCCCGGATGACTAGGGATGATGAACACTCGTTTAGGTGCTTCTCAGCCATTCCATATTCCTCAGTTGAGAATAATTTTCTAGCTCTGTACCCCATTTTTAATAGAGTTATTTCATAGATGTTACCTTTTTAGTTTTATGTATATACTAGATATTAGTTCTCTATTGGCAGTAGGATTGGCAAAGAGCTGTTGTCAATATGTTGGACACCTTTTCTCCTAATAACTTTGTCGTTTGCCTTACGAAAGATTTTCAATTACTTATAGTTTACCTCTTTACCAGCCCTGAGTTCTCACTCCTCAGGCCTGACCCTGATAAAAAGCTACACACACCTCTGGCACTTTGTCTGAGCCCCGACCACTGCCCAATTTGTCTGTGCAACTCCTTTCCCTTAGATGTTTACTATTGCCTGTTCTCTGTCTCTGTCCCGGGGTATTTCTGTATCCCTAAATCTAACACAAACACGTCTCCTAAGACCAATAGCATCTCATGCAGGTTTACATATTCAACTCTCAATCCACAAATCCTCTACACAACAATATTGCATCAAATAGACAAAGATACAAACTTCCCTTCTATATGAGTTATTAGACCTTTATATCTTTAATGTTCATAGCTTTTTAACACCACTAAATCTCACCTGGTTCCAGCTGGTCCTTGGGAAACTCCATGATGCCAGGATGTCTAACCTCCATTCTCTGCCCTCCACAGAGCTCTCTGCTCTCTCTACTTCTCTTGCCCTGTCCAGTAACTGGCTTTCCTTTATTTTACTCATTAAAATGTGAAGGTTCAGTTGAAGTCATGTGACTAGCCAGCCCTTCTTGGGGAAGTGGAATTAACATTAAAATAAAAACAGCTTCAGGACAATCTACAACATTAGTTTATTCTTGATCTTAGAACACAAGCTACTGGTGTTCTGTTCAGGAAAATTTCCCAGTGCACATGTGTTCAATGCTATTCCCTACTTTCTCTTATATTCACTTCAGTGTACCTGGTTTTATGTAGATATCCTTGATTTAATCAGGACTTGAGCTATGTACAGTGAGATGGGTATGTATCAATTTCCATTCTGCTACATGCTGACCATCATTTGGACCAGCACTATTTGTTGAAAGTGCTATCTTTTTCAACTGGGTAGTTTTAGTTCCTTTGTCAAAGTTCAAGTGAGCATATGTGTGTGGGTTCATTTCTGAGTCCTCAGTTCTGTTCCATTGATCTACCTGCTTATCTCTGTACAAATACCATGCAGTTTTTATCACAATTGTTTTGCAATATAGCTTGAGATCAAGTATGGTGATTCGCCAAGAAGTGTTTTTATTCTTAAGAATCCATTTCACTAATCTAGGTTTTTTGTTATTCCAGATGAATTTTCAAATTGCCCTTTCCAACTCTATAAAGAATTGTGTTGGAATTTCATTGGGATTGCATTGATTCTGTAGATTGCTTTATGTAAGATGTTCATCTTTACAATGTTGATCCTGGAATCCATGAGCATGAGAGATCTTTCCATCTTCTGAGATCTTCTTCAATTACCTTCTTTAGAATCTTGAAGTTCTCGTCATATAGATCCTTCACTTGCTTAGATAGGGTCACCCCAAGGTATTTTATAGTCTTTGTGACTATTGTGATGGATGTAAAGTCCCTAATTTCTTAGCCTGTTTATCTATTGAGTAGAGGAAAGCAGTTGATTTGTATGAGTTAATTTTATAACCAGCCAGTTCACTTAAGTGGTTTATTAGTTTTAAAAGTTCTATGGCAAAATTCTTGGGGTCACCTAAGTATACTATCATATCATCTGCAAATAGTGATATTTTGACTTTTTCCTTTCCAATGTGATTTCTTTTGTTTCTTTTTATTGTCTAATTGCTCTCACCAGGACTTCCAATACTATATTAAATAGGTAGAGGGAAAGTGCTATGCAATTCTGGCAAATAAATTTGTTACTATTATTTTTTGAATCCTTTTGCAAAGTACATATCCTAACTAAAAGCTAAGAAGTCACTAGATTTAAAACTTTGCAAACTACTAACATGGAACCCTTTTCTTGTTCCTTCCACACCAGCTGTGCTAGGCTTGGTTGGAAAGATTTAAAGTGAATTCCAAAATAAAGATTTTTAAGGCTTGCAAGCATCTAAGTGCCCAAGGTCACTGCTCAACTGTTTCTTTAAGATTCTGTAGTTGTGGGAGATTCAGGGACGCAGGCCTGGTGAGACAGCATTTGAAATAGCTAGAGAACAGAGAGTTCTGTGCCTAGCACTCAGAAAGTGTGCCCCCCATTGGTTCAGGGGAGCGAGAACCCTGCCTTAGGGTGTCTGTTTCCACCCAGCAGCCTGTGCACGCAGAACAGGTGCTCAGTCCATCTGCCAACAGAAACAGCAGAGATCCAGGGACACAGAACTGGTGAGACAGTGCTCTGAGTAACTGGGGAGCAGAGAGGTCTGTGCCTAGCACTCAGAAACTGCGCCCCCCTCTGATTTGTACAGGGGAGCAGGAAGTCTGCCTTAGGATCTCTGTTTCTATCCAGCAGCCCATGCAAGCTAAACAGGCGCTCAGGGTACCTGCCAACAGAAACATTGGAGATTCAGGGACACAGGCCAGGTACAAGAGAGAGACAAGAACCAATAACTGACAACAAGCTGGCGAGAGGAAAGGGAAAGAATGTACCCTAGGAAAACCAAGACAACCTGGCAACACCACAACCCAGCTCTCCCATCACAGCAAACAGCAGAATGCCAAACACTCCAGCAAAAGAAGACTCAGACCCGAAATCATACCTCAAGATGATGACAGAAATTCTTAAACAAGAATAGGAAAAAAAGTATAATAAAATTGAAGCTTTTAAAGAGAAAACACGAAAAACACTCAAAGAACTCAAAGAACTAAAGGAAAACAGAACCAAAGAGATGAAGGAATGGAAGAAGGAATTTAAAATAAAAATGGAAACAATAAAGAAAACACTGAAAGAGACAAGCTTAGAGGTAGAAAACCTAAAAAAGAAATCAGGAGACACAGAGGTAAGCATCTCTAACAGACTACAAGAGATGGAAGAGAGAATCTCAGGGGCTGAAGACAACATTGAAAACATAGACAAAACAGTCAGAGAAGATGCAAAAGCCAAAAAGCTCCTAACCCAAAATGTCCAGGAGGTCCAGGATATAATTAGAAGACTAAACATAAGGATAATAGGTATAGAACAGTTCTAAGAATATCAACTAAGAGGCACAGTAAATATCTTCAACAAAATGGTAGAAGAAAACTTCCCTACTTTTAAGAATGAGATGACCATGAGCATAAAAGAAGCCTAGAGAATGCCAAATAGAGTGGGCCAGAAAAGAAATTCCTCCTGACACATAATAATCAAAATTCCAAGTGCCCAAAGCAAAGAAAGAATACTAAAAGCAGTAAGGAAAAAGATCATGTGACATATAATGGCAGATCAATCAGAATCACACCCAATCTCTCAACAGAGACTATGCAAGCTGGAAGAGCCTGGACAGACATCATGCAGACCCTAAGAGAACACAAGTGTCAACCTAAGCTGCTATACCCAGCAAAACTCTCAATCATCATAGATGGAGAGACGAAGATATTCCAAGACAAAACTATGTTTACACAATATCTGACCACAAACCCAGCACTACAACAAATTATAGGTGGAAAACCCAATACAAGGGGGGGGAAACTACATCCTAGTAAAAACAAGAAAATACCTAAGCAAGAAAACCAAAAGAAAAAAGACACACAGGCACAATTCTACCTCCAAAAGCAAAATTAGCAGGAAACAGCAACCACTATTCCTTAATATCTGTTGACATAAATGGATTCAATTCTCCAATTAAAAGATATAGGCTATCAGATTGGATATATAAACAAAACCCAGCATTTTGCTGCATACAGGAAACTTATCTCAGAGACAAATATAGACACTATTTAAGAGTAAAAGGTTGGGAAAAAAACCTTTGAAGGAAACGGCCCCAAGAAGCAAGCTGGAGGGGCCATTATAATATTGAATAAAGTAGATTTTCAACCAAAACTTATCAAAAAAGATAAGGAAGGACACTTTTTACTCATTACAGGAAAAATTTGTCATGAGGAACTCTCAATCCTTAACATATATTCTCCAAATACAAGAGCACCGATATTCATAAAAGAAACATTACTAAAGTTCAAAAAATGCATTGCACCCCACAAAATAATAGTGGGAGACTTCAACACCCTCCTCTCACCAGTGGACAGATTATGGAAACAGAAACTGAACAAGGACACAGTCAAACTAGCAGAAGTTATGAATCGATTGTTATTAATAGATACCTACAGAACATATCATCCTAAAACAAAAGAATACACCTTCTTCTCAGCACCTCACGGCACCTTCTCCAAAACTGACCATGTAATTGATCACAAAATGAGCCGCAATATATATAGTAAGATTGAAATACTCCTATGCATTCTATCAGATCACCATGGTCTATGGCTGGTCTTTAATAACAACCAAGACAACAAAAAGCCCATATACACATGGAAACTAAACAATACTCTATTAAATGATAGCAGGGTCAAAGAAGAAATAAAGAAAGAAATTAAGGATTTTCAAGGATTTTCTAGACTTTAATGAAAACCAAAACACAACATACCCAAACCTATGGGATGCAATGAAGGCAGTACTGAGAGGATACCATGTCCCTACAGCAGAGTTCCTGTTCCTCTGAACCATTTGGGGGTGGGGGTGCTTTCTGTGCACTCAGCCCAGACCTCTCTGCACCCTGGCTACTCGTAGTGCAGTCTCACCAGGCCTGTGTCCCTGGATCTCAGCTGTTCCTGGTGACAGATGGCCTGAGCCTCAATTCTCCACTTTTACTAATGGACAGTTCATTGATACAGAAACTAAATAGAGACATAGTCTAATTTATAAAGGTTATAAATAGATTTATCAGATATATACAGAATATTTTACCCTAAAACAAAAGAATACACCTTTTTATCAACACCTCATGATACCTTCTTTTAAACTGACCATATAATTGGTCACAATACAACCCTCAATAGATACAATAAGATTGAAATAACCACATGTATCCTATATGATCACCATGGAATAAGGCTGGCCAATTATAACAAAAACAACAAAAAGCCCACTTACACATGGAAGCTAAAAAACTACTCAGTGACAATTTGGTCAGAGAAGAAATAAAGAAAGAAATTAAAGAGTATTTAGAATTCAATGAAAATGAAGGAACAACATTCACAAACTTATGAGACATGATGAAAACAGTGCTAAGAGGAAAAAAAAATCATAGCTCTAAGTGCCTCAAAAACAAAACTGGAGAGAACATACAATAGCAGCTTGACAGCACATCTGAAAGCTCTAGAACAAAAAGAAGCAGATACACCCAAGATAAGTAAATGGCAGGAAATAATCAAACTCAGACCTGAAATCAACCAAGTTTTAACAGAAAGAACTATAGAAACGAGCAACAAAAGCAGGAGCTGGTTCTTTGAGAAAATCAACAAGATAGACAAACCCTTAGTCAGACTAATGAGAGTGCATAGAGACAACATCCAAATTAACAAAAGCAGAAATGAAAAGTGAGTCATGACAACAGAAACTAAAGAAATTTCAAAAAAACTATCAGATCCTACTATAAGAAACTATTCTCAACAAAACTGGAAAATCTGGATTAAATAGACAATTTCTTAGACTGATAATAGGTATCAATGTTAAATCAGGATCAGATAAACTGTCTACACATTCCCATAATACCTAATAAAATAGAAACAGTTAATAAAAGCCCTCCCCTTCCAAAAAAAAAGTCCTGGACCAGACAGTCTTAGTGCAGAATTCTTTCAGATATGCAAAGAAGACCTAATACCAATACTCATCAAACTGTTTCACAAAATAGAGAAAGAAACATTCCATATATGGAAATGAATCAACATAATCCACTATATAAACAAATTTAAAGGAAAAAACGGCAACATGATCACTCATTAAATTCTCAGAGCTTGAGAAAATTCAACACCCCACCATGTTAAAAATTTTGGAAAGAACATGGTTTCATGGCCCATACCTAAGCATAGTAAAATCAGTATCACTGTACAGCCGACCAGTAGCCAACATTAAATTAAATGGAGAGAACTAAAAGCAATTCCACTAATTTTTTTCTATTTATTCAATATATTACTTGAAGTTCTAGTCAGAGAAATTAGACCACAAAAAGAGGTGAAAGAAATGCAAATTATAAAAAAGATGCCAAAACATCACTATTTTCAGCTATGATAGTATACTTACGTGACTTTAAAATTTCCACCAGAGAATTCCTTCAGCTGAAGAACAACTTTAGCAAAGTCGCTGGGTATAAAATGAACCTAAATTAAATTGAAGCCTTCCTCTACACAAAGAAAGAAATTATGGAAACAACACCCTTTACAATAGTTACAAATATTATGAAGTATCTTGGTGTGACTCTAACCAACCAAGTAAAAATCTGTATGCCAAGAACTTCAAGTCTCTGAAGAAAGAAATTTAAAAAGACTTAAGTAGATGAAAAATCTCCCATGCTCATGGATTTACTAACATAGTAAAAATGGCCATCATACCAAAAGCAATCTATAGATTCAATACAATCCCCATCAAAATTTCAATTCAATTATAGAAAGAATAATTCCCAAATTCATTTATAACAGCAAGATACCCAGGACAGTAAAAACTATTCTCAACAATAAGAGAAGTTTGGGGGTAATCACCAACCTTGACCTCAAGCTCTACTATAGAGCAATAGTAATGAAAACCACATTGTATTGGTACAGAGACAGGCAGGTAGATTAGTGGAATAGAGTTGAAGACCTAGAAGTCAACCTGCATACCTAAGGTCACTGATCTTTGACAACCAAGCTAAAACCATCCAGTGGAAATCAGACAGTATAATTAACAAGTGATGTTGGCTTATGTGGTGATAGGCAAGTAGAAGAATGCAAAATAGACCCATTTTTATCTCATTGTACAAAGCTCCCGTCTAAGTGGTTTAAGACCTCCACATAAAACCAGATACACTGAATCTACTAGGAAATTGGGAAAGAGCCTTGACAATATTGGCAAAGGGAAAATTTTCCTGAATATAACACTTAGAATATAAGAAAAACAATTTATAAAAGAGATCTCATAAAATTGAAAAGCTTCTATAAGGCAAAAAACACAGTCAATAGGAAAAAATGGCAACCTACAGAATGGGGAAAGATCTTCACCAATTCTATGTCTAATAGAGGGCTATTATCCAATATATACAAAGAACTCAAGAGGTTAGACTCCAGACAACCAAATAATACTATTAAAAATGGGGCACAGAGCTATGTACAATGAGTTCTCAATTGAGGAATATTGAATGGCTGAGCAGCACCTAAAGAATATTTCAACATTCTTAGTCATCAGGGAAATGCAAATCAAAACAACCCTGAGATTCCACCTCATACTAACCAAAATGGTTAAGATAGAAAACAAAGGTGACAGCAGATGCTGGCAAGGATGTGGAGAAAGAGGAACACTCCCTCTTTTTGGTGGTTCTACAAGTTGATACAACTGTGGAAATCAGTCTGGAGGTTCCACAGAAAATTGGTCATCTTACTAACTGAGGACACAGCTATACCACTCCTGTGCATATACCCAAATGACACTCTGACTTATAACAAGGACATATGCTCCACTATATTCATAGCAGCCTTATTTATAATAGCCAGAAACTGAAAAAAAAAAAAACAAAAAACAAAAACAACAGTTGCCCTTCAACAAAGGAATGGGTACAGAAAATGTGGTACATTTACACAATGGAGTACTACTCAGCCATTAAAAATAATGGCTCCATAAAATTCACAGACATATGAATAAAACTAGAAAATATCATTCTCAGTGAGGTAACACAGTCAAAACAGAACACACATAGTATGTACTCACCGATAAGTGGATATAAGTAAAAAAGTTAGGAATTCCCATGATACAACTTACAGACTATATGAAGCTCAAGAAGAAGGAAAAACAAAGTGTGGATGCTTTAGTCCTTAGAAGGAGGAAAAATAATCACTGGAGGTAGAGGCTGGGAGGAATTTGGGAGGAATAAAAGAAGGGGAGAGCAAAAAATTGGGCAGGATTGGGTATGTGAGGAGATAGGGTAGATGTACAGAAGGTTAGGAAGTTAACAGATGCATGCAGCAGTGAGGGATGGGGAACTTGGGGTAGGCAACAGAATGTCCCAGTAATCAGTAAAGCAAGAGGCTCCCAGGATCTAACGGGGATGACATTAGCTGAAATAACAAATAATGGAGCTAGAACCTGTACAGACAATATCCAGAGGTTAGGCATGGCCCTTGGTTGAGGGATGTGACCACCAGCCCTTCTCAGAATTTAACCCAAAATAACTTCTGTGTAACGAAAATGCAGAGACAAAGAGTGGAGCAGAGACTGAAGGAAATGCCATAAAGAAGCTGCCCCACCTATGGATCCAGCCCACATGCAGCAGCCAAACCCAGCCACTATCGCTCAGGCAAAGAATTACTTGCTGACAGGAGCCTGATTTGGATGCCTCCTGAGAGGCTCTGACAGAACCTTACAAATACAGATGAGGATCCTTGCAGCCAACCATTGGAGTGAATGCAGGGACCCCATTGGAGGAGTTAGGGGAAGGACTGAAGGAGCTGAAAGGAGCTGAAGGGGTTTGCAACTCCATAGGAAGAACAATATCTACCAACCAGACACTACCCCTAGTGCTTCCAGTGTCTAAAGCACCAATCAAAGAGTACACATGGAGAGACCCATGGCTCTAGCTGCATATGTAGCAGAGGATGGTCTTATCTGGCATGAATGGGAGGGGAGACCTTTGTTCCTGTGAAGGCTTGCTGCCTCAGTGTAGGGGAATGCTCAGATGGTGAGGTGGGAGTGATTAGGTCAGTGGGGGAGCACCCTCAAAGAACCAATGGAAAAAGGAGTGTGATAGAGGATTTTCAGATGAGAAACCGAGAAGGGGGATAACCTTTGGAATTTAAATAAATAAAATAATCAAAAATTAAAAAATAACAAGTTATCCATATATGCTTGCATTATTAAAATATGCTTGCTTTATGACTTATTATGAACAAAATTAAATGAGAGGAACCGATTATATTCTGCTACTGCTTCTGTAGCTATATGTTAAATTTCATAAAGTAGTTTCAAAGCTAGTAGTTAAATAGATAATAAAGGCCAGAGTTTAAATTAATGAAATGGAAAGCAAAAAAAAAAAAAAAAAAAAAAAAAAAAAAAAAAAACAAAAAAAACAAAACAAAAAACAATCAATGAAACAAAGAATTGGTTTCTTGAAAGCATAAACAAGTTTAACAAGCCCTTTAAACCAGCCAAAGAGTAGTCTCAGTACAATTACAAACAAAGAGGATGCATTATGTAGACACTGCTGAAGTCCAGACAATCATTAGGAAATGTTTTAAAAGCTTACTGTCTTAAATTTTCTGTTGTTGTGATGAAACACCATGACCATATGCAACACAGGAAGGAAGGGTTTGTTTGCCTACAGGTCAATATCACAGTCCTTCACTGAAGGGAGTTGTGTCAGGGATGCAAGAAGGTCAGGAGCCTGACACCAGGAACTGGTGCAGAGGAACCTTGCTTGGAGGAGTGCTGTGCACTGGTTTGCTTCTAGGCTCAGGTTCCTGAGCTTCACTGGTTCTGCTGTCTTTTGTTATCCCATGCTGTTGCGGTCTCCAAAATGTCTGGGGCTCCTGCTGGAACTGCACTTCAATTTCTCCAACAGGCTTTCCTTGGGTCGCTTCAGGTTCTCTGATCCTGACACATGGCGCTGAGCCTCGGATTCTCTTTAGGACTTTTATTTTTTGGTTTTAGATTTAATTTTTATTGGATATTTTCTTTACTTATATTTCAAACATTATCTCCTTTTCCAGTTTCCCCTCTGGAATTCCCTTATCTCATGCCCACTCCTCCTGCCTCTATGAGAGTGCTCCCCCACCGAAATACCCACTCTCTCTCACTTTCCTGCCCTGGTATTCCCCTAAACTGGGGTATCGAGTCTTCGCAGGACCAAGGCCCTCTCTCCTCCCGTTGATGCCCAATAAGGCCATCCTCTGCAACATATGTGGTTGGAGCCATGGGTCCCTCCATGGGTACTCTTTGGTTGGTAGTAAAAGCCTCTGAGAGCTCTGGGGTTCTGGCTGGTTGATAATGTTGTTCTTCCTATGGAGTTTCAAACCCCTTCAGATCTTTCAGCCCTTTCTCTAACTCCTCCTTTGGGGACCCTAAAAGCTCTGAATACCCAAGATACAATCCACAAACCACATGAAATTCAAGAAGAAGACCAAAGTGTGAATGTATCAGTCCTCCTTAGAATGGGGAACAAAATACTTACAGTAGGAAATACAGAGACAAAATGTAAAGCAGAGACTGCCTTACCTGGGGATACACTCCATGTACAGTCACCAAACCCAGACACTGCCAAGAAGTGCATGCTGATGGGAGCCTGATATAGCTGTCTCCTGAGAGGCTCTGCCAGAGCTTGACAAGTACAGAGGGGGATGTATGAAACCATGACCCTTTCAACCATGCCTTTCCACTACAGCTAAGTCTGCTCCTTCACCCATGGTCTCTCCTAGTACTAAGTCTCAGCTGTACTTCATGTCCTCCTTTGCATTCAAAACCAGTACCAGTTGTATGATTCTTATATTGTATTACTAAGTTTGGCTATAAGCATGAGGTGCATCATTGTCGCCATCTTGAATCACAGTTTATGTGTGCTGACCTTAAGGAAAAAAATGCCAAAATTTATGTTCTTCAGTGATGCTGCTCTTTTCTTAATCATAGCAGATTCCTCAGCGCCAGCTGACCAGACATTACAAAATGTGTTTTCTTCATTTTTTTAAAAATTGGATATTCTTTGTATTTACATTTCAGATGTTTTTCCATTTCCCTCAATACCCTCCCCTCTCATTGCCTTCATGAAGGTGCTCCCTCTTCCAACCACCCTCTCCCTCCCTCAATGATGCGAAGTATCATTCAAATGGCTTTGTAAATAGAATCCTTTGGAGACTTTAAACCTTCACAAGTAGACCTTCATCTCTCAGCATTATCTTCTAAGTTCATACAACTGATTAGGCTCCAAGCACTCAATGGTTTTTCTGACCCAAGTTCCAAATGCTTTCAACAGTTACATTCCAACACACTGGAAAATCTAGAGGAAAGAGGTAACATTTGCACATACCCATTTGCACCCAAATGACTTACTGAAATTGAACAAGAAGATAAAGACAAGTATGGAAAAATCAGTTGTAAGCAATGAGCATACACAGTAATTTGGAGTCTCTCAATGAAGGAAAGCTTAGTACTGGATGGATTCTCTGATGAGCTGTACATACATTTAAATCAGTAACATAAAATAACCCCATACCAGTATAGGAAATTGAAGTTCCAGAAGCTGGAGGGATGGCTCAGTGGTTAAGAGTCCTGGTTTCAGTTCTTGAGTGCCAGGATTTGATGCTCTGTTCCCACTTGTCAGCTCACAGCTATCTGTAACTTCAGTTCCAGGGAATCTGAACACTGAGCACTGGGGAAGGAAGAACAAGATTCATACACAGGAATCAGCTGCCCAGGAGTAATAAAGGAGCTAAAAATACAGGAAACAGTAATTCTGAGTGAGAAAAGAAATAATTACTAAAGGAAGAGACAACAACATGATGAAAATCCTCACCAGCTAATAATGGGATAAGACATTAATATCTGTAATATTAAGACCTCAAAGCTTCTACATCTAAAGAAGAAATATCAAGTAAGAAAAAAAATTTTCTAATTGGGCTGGAAAAAATTATTGACTGTTCAGAGCTTAATCAGTTGTGTGAAATTAGAAGATAATGCTGAGGGTGGTTGGGAGAGAGAGCACCTTCATGGAAGCAAGTGGAGGGATTGGGGGAGGGGAAATGGGAGTGCAGGGGAAGGGGATAACATTTGAAATGTAAATACAGAGAATATCTAATAAAAATTAAATTAAAAAAGAAGATAATGCTGAGAGATGAAGGTCTGACTTGTGAAGGTTTAAAATCTCCTAAGAACTTTATCTACCAAAGCCATTTCCTTGAAATATCTATATTTCAAGATTAAGGAGAGAGGGAGAGAGAGAGAGAGAGAGAGAGAGAGAGAGAGAGAGAGAGAGAGAGAGAGAGAGAGATAGAGAATGTGTAGAAGATAGGGGAGTAAATATAATCAAGTGCCATCTATGTATCTATGGATCTATGCATGAGACATAATAGAATTCTGTGTTTTAAACAATTCATATAATATATACTAATGAATATATTATAATACATATTTACTAATGTATATTATATAAAGTAAAAAATAAAAGAGGAAATGAGAGAAAGAGAAACATACCAGAAAGAAGAAGGGCTGTCCCTCAGTGACACAGTAATGTCCATTTTCCCTATAGTACTGTTGTATACAAATGCTTGGATTTCCTGTTGATAGTCCAATATTGCTAAGTGTTGGCCTTATTGAGATAGAACATTCATTTGCCATTTATAACTTACAAGTCAATAAACTAGGTGCGTTGGTCATTTCTCATGACACAATCGAAGCAAACAGTAGTTAAACTCTTGGTTTTGTAGCTATGGAATGCTAATGAACAACTTCTGGGTAGGTGATCAGGTTAATGAACCTGAATGTGAAGCAGTCTTCACATTTGTAAATAGCGCAATTCCTTTTGTCAAAGTTATAAGACCCTTTACTCAATTCTCCGAAGGGTTTTTAGCTCCTAAATCAGAAGAATCAGGAGTGGTGAAGTATGTTCCCCCTGAACCTGTCTTCCATGAAGTCATCCACAGGCAAGACTAGGAACACTGCGCATGCAGAAATGAGTGGGCTGGAAGCAGGTTGATCTCTGAGTGTGAAGCCCAGAGCAACAATAAAACTGCCCAGCTGGATTAATCAGCTTGGCCACACTATAAAGAGCGACTTAACAGTCTACTTATGAAGTAAAGGGAAGTTTCTTCTGACTCACAGTTCTGGAAGTTCAGGTCCTAGGTTGGGGATTCCATTTGCTTGGACCATTGGCAAGGTTACCACAAGGTGCGGTACACTGCTCTAGTCATGAACCAGGAAGCAGAAAAGATAAAGAGACATGATGCTCTCTCAGAGCAAAGATTTCAAGATCTCTCAAAGTGTCAACAGGTTAAAGATTTATGGCATCTCAATTACCACCATTGCAGTGACCAGACTTACATAGAGGACTTAGGGAACACTCACTTTCAAACTATACTACCAAATTTTGTTTCTCCAAAGGGTTTCTCTGTCTGTTTGTTCCTTTCTTTCTCTCATCATGCTAGAATGTAGGAGAGATTTTAAGAGAAAAATGTCACAGGGGAAGGAAAACAGTACTTTTACTGGACTACTTTGTAGCTGGAGTAGTGTCTGTGACCAGGGAGAGTTGTTTCTATTGTGTACTTTTGAGGACTGTAGTGTATTCACAGTGTAGAATGTAGTATATTCATAATGTAGAGCAACATGATGACATCACAACAATTTTATCATATCTAGAAAGTAATCTACATATTTTCTCACTACTCTCTGGATAACAAAAAGTATTAATGTACCCCCCCTGCCTGAACTACTTAACTAATTCTAAACAATGTGCACAGAATCATGCATTATTTATCCTTTTTAAGTAGCTTCTTCCACTTACTATACCTTCGAGGTTAATCAATGATGTAAGAAGAATCAGTAGGCTTCTCCTCTCACAGCAGGACAGGTGTCCCACTCTATCAGTTCCATAATGGTTCACTGTATCAATGCCACCGTGTTGCACTGTGTCACTGTAGCAGTGTTCCACTGATCAACGATGCAGTGCTCCTCCGTATTGATGCTGTAATGTTCCTCTGTTATCAATGTAGTGGTCCAATGAATTGATGTAGCACATCTTTTGTTTACCCATTCATCAGCTGATAGAGATTGGCACTATTTTCACTTTTGGTGTTATGAATAATGGTGATCTTTCAGAAGCATTTGGGGATAAGCATATCTTTATCTTTTCTGTGACATATATAACCCAAAGCATAATTGCCGGTTGTATTTCTCAGTGAGTATAGTGTTTATTATTTAGGCATGAAGCCATAACTCCAGATCCTAGTACTCATGTAAAAGTGGGGCACTGTGGTGTCACTGTGGTGCTTGGGAGACAGAGACAGGCAAACTCCAGGGGTACACTGGCCTTCCAGTCTTTCTAAAATGATTTCTATGTCCAGTAAGAGAGTGTCTCAAAGGTCAATCTAGAAAGCAGTAAAGGAAAGTATCTCAGCTTTGACCTCTGGTCTATTCATATACACCCACATGGTCAAACATAACTGTACACTTACATCCACACAGGAATACACACATAACACACAACACCCCCTCCACACATGTGCACACACATGCATGTAAGCTAGCACACACAAATACATATATACACTCACACAAAATATAATGATGAGAACATACAGTAACTGTATTTATGAATATGGAAATGCTGTAGTCTTCGCTACACTAAATGGGTCAAATTTAGCATTTTAATTTTGAGATTATAGTTACATTTCCTCTTTCCTCTTTTCCCTCTAAACCCTCCCATATACCCCCTACCCACATATTTTCAAATTTGTGGTCTCTATTTTCTCTATTTGTTATTGCCTGCACATGTTTATAGGTATAGCCATAGCCATAGGCACTGGCACAGGCACAGGCACAGGCACAGGCACAGGCACAGGCACAGGCACAGGCACAGGCACAGGCACAGGCACAGGGATAGAAATAGGCATATGAATAGGCATAGATATAGGAATAGGTCTAGGCACAGGTGTAGGTATATGCAGTTCTAAATACAAATCGTTCAGTCTGTATAGTGATCTATATATTTCCAGTATGACTGGTGTGATCTTACATGGAGAATACCATCTCTACTTATTTTAGTTTACTTTAGTTGCCTTTGATTCTTTGTGTATTGTTGAGGCCTCATGAGCTTTTCCCCAGCTACATCTTTTTCAGTAGGGTTGTGGTTTCTATATATTTTTACCAAGCTATGTAAGTATCTTGTTAGTATTACGGATCCTTTAAAACACCAGCTTTAGCAAGACTGCATCACAACACTATAGGAACATTCATTCACAGCAAGCTTTGAGATATGTGGATTGAACTTTGGGGATGGAAAGAAGAACTATAGTAATGTTTCAAAGTAAAACATTTTATCTTCTTTTTAATTCAATTCTGTAGTTATGTATCTAGAGCTTATTAATCAATAAATATGTGTTAAGTCCTTAAATGGGACATAGACTAACTAAAGGATTAATCCAAAAATAGAAGAGGAGGAAGCAAAGTAGGAGAATAAAGAGGAGGAAAGTAAAGAAAGGAAGAAGGAGAAGGAGGAAGAGGAAGGAGAAAAGGAAGGAGGAAGAGGAAGAAACAAGAAAGAAGGAGGAAGAAGAGGATGAGATGGGAGGAGGAAGAAGGGAAGAAGTAGAGGAGGATGAGGAACAGGAGGAGAAACAACATACTGTTCAAGATGAGGCATTTCATACAGGAAGACCACACTTTTACCAAGTGGGGCTTCATCAACAGCCACAAAACATAAGCAAAGTTTCCTCTGTAGAGCAGGATGGGTTTACCTGAATCCTATATATAGCGAGGTCTGATTTTGCCATGGGAGAGAAAGCCACAGTTCATCCTGAAAACAGAGAAAATAATAAAAATATGAACTACGACAGAGGTTTTGAGGGGCCAGTCTATGGCAGAGATTAAATTAGAAGAAAACAGAGAATGTTTAGGAGTTTTCTTAAATGTAGACAAACCTTGCTTAATTGAAATGAGAATCCACCCCATGCAGTGATTGCATTCCTGTAGACTGCCTCTGGGAACCACAGAAAGGTCTATGATGTACATCCTGTTGCTGTCACAGAGGACTCAGCTATCCTCAGGCACTTTTTCAATAAAGACCTACCAATTGTGTCAACTGCTCTTTCTCAAGTTTTGAAATGTAGGAGTTGTACTTTGAGGCTCATCTTGCATTGCTAACAGACTGATTGCCAGGCTGATTAAGAAATGTCTGCTGTAATGTTTGAACCCTTTACAGCAAAAGGTGTGGAGTATTCCCAGCATTGTCAGTTGCAAATCAAAGAGAATACTTTTTATAGCTTCCTTCTTACTGACAATGTGTTTGTGCTGGAATAACAGCAATGTATTCATGGGAAAAGGCATCAGTACCACCCTTGTCAATTACTGCAACTCCAAGGTCTGTCTCCAGGTACTATATGGGCATATGTGCAGAGCAACCTCAGCCATACAAGTTAGCTTTCCTTTTTATTTCTTTCAGGATAAAAGAATGCCAGGAAACTGAAGGGGACTTAGAGAATTGATGCTACCTGTGAATGTTCCATGGTTAAATACTGCGTCCTGGTGACAAAGAACAAAAACTTGTTTCTAGAAAGATTTTACATGACTTACTGATTTATGATATGTCATGTAATGATTGTTATATAATCCTTCACATATATTTGTAAAATTGCTATAGGAAAGATTGAGGAGAAAAGAAAATTCCCTCTCCATCTCTGGTAAGGCTAAAATTAAAGTATTTTTTTTTTTTATTGATTTTTGCTTTCTAACTTCTTTACAGATACAGGGAAGCTAGTGCGTGTGGCAACATTTTTACTCACAACACAATACACAACAGGCATCATTTTCTGCTCTCATCCAGATCTGATCTTTTGTTCTCTCTCATCTCCATCATTCCTCCTTTCTCACTTGTGGTAGTTTTATACTGTCAAGAATTACTCATATAGATACTTCTTTTTCTTAAAACTCTTTCATTATCCATTTGTATAAAATACAGATTCCCCCAATAACTATGTAAATGTCGGTCTCCTTTCTCCAATGTGGCATTGGTCCAGGAAACACAGTGTTATGTAGCCATTTCTCCTAAGTTGGAAAATTCCCTTCTGGAGGGAGGAGGAAGCTCATAAGACTCAGGAAACTAGGGGAATTTACAAGGCCCAGGAAGCTTACAAAATTTACCAGATCTAAAAGGCTACTACCTAAAGATATATAATCTTCAACCAATTGCTAGGGTTAGAAGATTGTCTCTGGTAGAGGAGACTGCAGGTATGAAGCTGATTGTGATTTGGGCAGATCACTAGATAGATGAAACATCTGAGTGTTCACCCATTCTGAAGTGAACTTGTTTAATGACTAAGTATCCAAACTACTAAAAGTAACTTCAGTGAACCCATAATTCCACCAAGCTAGAATTGGTGGAAGAGTTTTTGTGTTCAGCTGGTAGTGCCCTATCTGGGTTGAACAGACATTCGTTCAACTATCTACAAGTATTTATGTAGCACATGAAGATTTATTTTAATCCACTTTCAATGCTTTTTCTAGCTGCTATACTTTCTCTAACTTTATGTTGTACTCAAATTTTCTGTACATGTGAATGCAGCACCATGCACACACCATGCCCTTCATTACACGCTTCTGTCCACTAAGTTGTGTACCTTGTCCATCCTTGAGAGTTTTCCCCACACATCTCACAAAATAATGAAAATGAAATTCAAGTAGTTCCTCAGCTATTAGAAACAACAACTTTATGAAATTCCTAGGAAAATGGATGGAACTAGAGACTATCATCCTGAGTGAGATAACCCAGTCACAAAAGAACAGACATAATACGCAGTCACTGATAATTGGATACTAGCCCCAGAAAGCTCTGAACACCCCAGAAACAACTCACAGGCCATATGAAGTTCAAAAAAAAAAAAAAAAAAAAAAAACCAAAACCAAAACAACAACAACAACAAAAAACAAAGGCCTAAAAGTGGAAACCTCAGTTCTTCTTAGAAAAATAAAATAAATATATAGCACCCTCTCAAAGTGGGGTACGTCTAGACTTTAAATCATTAATAACTCAAGAACTAAGAAGATAGCCTTGTGGCAATTTTTGGTAGTTAAAAATCATTATGTTTAATCTTTACACATCTAGAAAACTTTGACTATTTCAATTTTACATTTTGTTTTCCATATATATCATGATCAGTGTAAACAGTAAGATTTCAATGCATACTATAAAACCTTTAAAACATCAAATACTGACAAAAATATATTCATAGAGATTTGTGCTAAAATGCTTTTAATAATCTGTACATGTATCTCTGATTTTTAAAAATAAAGTTGTAAGGAAGAAGAAAGAAATTCAAGCAGTCCTTTTTCCTTTTCTTTTCAAGTAGTTCGTGATTATACTAAAATAAAACTATAAATTAACAACAGAAAGATAGAAACTCAAGACTAGAAATTTAAAGAAAATGTACTACAAAGTTATAGCAACATAAACAGCATGGTGCTAGCAGAAAAGAGCCACAGGGATCAACTGAACAACATAAAAAGAAATAAATGAACATATATAAGCAAGGGAGAAGCGAGTATGTACACTGGAAAGAAGAAATGGCATCAATAAATGATTGGGAGAAGGAGGACCTGTGAATGGAGGACATAGGGAAGGGGAATGTGGGGAAGCTGGACATGAGGAAGGGGGTCGTGAGGAAGGGGGACATGAGTCAAATGAAACCATGTCTGTGAGTACTTAGATGTGGAATGGAGCCACTAAGATACAGATACTTCATAGAACCATGTGGCCATATGAAAGCAGTACTAGTGTGGGGGTAAAAGGTAACCACTATTTAATATTTACTGTGACAAGGAAGGAGACTTCATACTCATCAAAGAAAAATTCAAAAAGATGAAATTTCAATTTTATATATCTATGATCCAAATACAATGGCATCTACATTCATAAAAGAAACTTTACTAAAGTTCAAAGTGCACATTGAACCTCACACAATAATATTAGAAGACTCCAACACCCCACTCTCGCCAATGGACAGATCATGGAAACAGAAACCAAACAGCAACACAGTGAAACTTATAGAGATTATGAAACAAATGAATTTAACAAATACCTATAGAACATTTCATCTTAAGAACAAAGAATATAATTTCTTCTTGGTGTCTCATGCTAACTTCTTCAAAATTGACCATATAATCAATCACAAAACAGGCCTCAACAAATTAAAAAAAATCCCATTTATCCTATCAGATCACCATGGACCAAGACTAGTCTTCAATAATAACAAAAATGACAGAAATCCCATATATACAATGAAACTGAAAATACTCTACTCAATGATAACTTAACTAAGGAAGAAATAAAGAAAGAAATTAAACACTTTTTAGAATTTAATGACAATGAAGGCACAGCACACCCAAACTTATGGAAAACAATGAAAGCAGTGCTAAGAGAAAAACTCATAGCTCTGAGTGCCTCCAAGAAGAAACTGGAGAGAGCATGCACTAGCTGCTTGACAGCACACCTGAAAGCTCTAGAACGGAAAGAAGCAAATGTACCCAAGAGTAGTAGACAGCAGAAAATAATCAAACTCAGGGCTGAAATCAATCAAGTAGAAACAAGAAGAACTATACAAATAATTAACAAAACCAGAAGCCAGTTCTTTGAGAAAATCAACAAGAGAGATAAACCCCTAACCAGATTAACCAGAGGTCAGAGAAACAATAGAAAGTATTGAAATTAACAAAATAAGAAATGAAATGGGAGACATAACAACAAAAATTGTAGAAATTTAAAGATATGATCAGATTCTATTGCAAAAGCCTATATTCAACAAAACTGGAAAATATAGATAAAATGGACAATTTTCTAGACAGATATGAGGTTCCAAAGTTAAATAAGGATCATATAAACCATCCAAACAGCCCCATAACCCCTAAAGAAATAGGAACAGTCATCAAAATCTCCCACCCCCCAAAAAGCCCAGGACCATATAAGTTTAGTGGAGAATTCTATCATATCTTCATAGAAAACATAATACTAATACTTTCTAAACTATTCCATAAAATAGAAAGAGAATAAAGAATACACAATTCCTTTTACAAAGCCACATTATGCTTTGCCTAAACCAAACAAAGATACAAAAAAGAAAAAAAATTCACACCAGTTTCCCTTATGAATTTGATGCAAAAATAATCAATAAAATTCTCACAAATGGAATTCAAGAGGAAATCAAAATGATCTTCCATCATGACCAAGTAGGCTTCACACCATGTATGTAGTGATGGTTCAATATACAGAAATCCATCAATATACTCTAGTATATAAAGAAACTAAAAGACAAACAAACAAACAAATGAACAAACAAAAACCACCTGGTCATCTCATTCGATGCTGAGAAAGCATTTGACAAAATTCAACACCCCTTCATGTTAAAAGTCTTGAAAGATCAGGAATTCAAGGCCCATACCTGAACATAGTAAAAGCAATATATAGCAAACCAGTAGCCAACATCAAACTGAATGAAAAAAAAAAATCTTGGAGCAATCCCATTAAAATCAGGGACAAGACAAGTATGCCCACTCTCTCACTATTTATTCAATAGAGTAATAGAGGTACTAGCCAGAACTATTAGACAACAAAGGATGCCAACAGGATAAAAATTGAGAGGGAAGAAGTTAAGATATCACTATTTGCAGTGATGAAAATTCCAAAACTGACCCCACAAATTCCACTAGAAAACTCCTTCAGCTGATAAACAACATCAGCAAAGTGGCTGGATATAAAATTAACTCAAACAAATCAGTAACCTTTCTCTACTCAAAGGACAAACATGTGGAGAAAGAAATTAGGGAAAAGATACCCTTCACAATAGTCACAAACAATATGAAATACCTTGTTGTGACCCTAACTAAGCAAGTGAAGGACTGGTATGACAAGAACTTCAAATCCCTGAAGAAGAAAATTCATGATCTCAGAAGATGGAAAGATCTTCCATGCACAAGGATTGGAAGGATCAACATTGTTAAAATGACCATCTTACCCAAAGCAATCTACAGATTCAATGTAATCCCCATCAAAATTCCAACCCAATTCTTCATAGAGTTGGAAAGAGCAATTTTCAAATTTTTCTGGAATAACAAAAAACCTAGAATATCGAAATCTATTCTCAACAACAAGAAAACTTCCGCAGGAAGTGGTTTCCTAATTGGATCTTGATTTTATCAATAAAGAAGGCCTAGAGCCAAATGCTGAATACAGTACAAATGAGACTTCCAGGTCCCAGGTAGAAACGGGAGAGGCAAGGAAAGAGAGAGGCTTTTTTTTTCCTGCCATGCCTTAGAGGGAAAGGGACACTACAATCATGTAAGGCCTCAGATACAGCTAGGGCTAGCAACTTCTGCTATTGGTGGGTGGCCAAGAATGTGGAGGAGAGACAGGGAAAAATAATTGATGGGGTGGGCTTTTCCAGGCACAAGATTCTGTGCCCAGTAATTGTGCCACAAAAGGCAAGCTGTAAAGTGACAAGCTGAGTGTGTGTATTTTATCCGTAAATTCAAAGGTTTCAGGTAGAGCAGGTAACCTACCCCTTCTGGGGCAAGGGGCACCACATCGAGCTGGTGGAGAAAGAAATGACTCCTGGAGCAAGGATAGGGGATGGGGGGAGAAAGAGGGAGAGAGAGAGAGAGAGAGAGAGAGAGAGAGAGAGAGAGAGAGAGAGAGAGAGAGAGAGAGAGAGAGAGAGAGAGAGAGAAAGAGAGAACGGGGGAGACAGAGACAAAGAGAGGCTGGATAAGTGCTGGCTGCTTGGTGGAACTAAGATGGGAGGAACAAAAAAATGGAACCAGGGAACCAGGAGGTGCCAGAACTCCATCATAACTCCCTGGAAAGGTGGTGGTGTGGTTTTAGAACAACATTCAACAAAGCCTTACCACATCCCCAAATCAAGAATATAGAATATCAGGACATTAAGTAGAGGATCTAGATGAAATAAAAAAAAGAAAGAACAAAGAAAAATTAGAAAAAAGAATAGGTTAGTTATATACACAAAATGTGAAACAATTAAAAGACAAAATCTTTAAGTTATAGGCATAGAGCAGGAAAAGAACCACAAGGCAGTGACATAGTATATCTGTAACAGTATCATAGAAGAAAACTTCCCTGAAATATGGAAAAATCACCATAAAGGTATTAAAAATACACAGAATCCCTACTATATAAGACCAAAAATGAAAATAGTACACAGCTCCTTTGTCAAAGATTGAAAATCTTGTCCTACAGAAAAATGATAGCATTTTCATCAAATGGTAATGGTTCAACTGCCAGTCAGCATGTTGAAGAATTCAAATAGATGCACTCTTATCACCCTGTACACACACACACACACACACACACACACACACACACACACACATATATATATATATATATATATATATATATATACATATATATATATATATATAACTCACAGCTAACATTATTTTTACTGAATAAAATTTAAGTGATCATGTTAAAATCAAAAATAAGACAAGGCTCACCACTATTACACTTCTTTTCACCATAATGCTAGACTAGCTGGAGCAATGTCAAGAGAAGGAAATTAAAGGGATAGAAAGAAGAAATCAAATTATTCCTAGATACAGTATTATACAAAAGAAATCTAAATTCTGTTATAAACCTCATAACAATAACTTTAGCAAAATGAAAAGGTATAAAATCAACTTATAAAAATCAGTAGACTTTCCATATACCACCAAAAAACACACCAAGAAAGAAATTGAGGAATACTCTTACTTATAAGAGCATGTGTTACAAGACAATAACATATGTTAGAATAAAGCTAACCAAAGAAGTGAAAGACCAGAGAGCTTCAAGTCTCTGAAGAGACTGAGAAAGATACTAGAAAATGCAAAGACATTCCATGCTCGTGGACTGGTAGAATTAGTGTTATAATAATGACCACCCTACCAGAGTCTGTTTACATATTGGTAGGGGATATTTTTGAAATAAGCACTCTTACCACAATTAGAATAGAAGAAAGGAGGTGTATTTACTGGTTACCTTAAGCCAGGATCATCTCTGATCCAGTTGGCATTCCCATTTCACATTCTAAAATTACAAGGTGGGGTGAACAGGAAAGTAAAATTTCACAGAAGTGTATGTTATAATCAGCAGGTTGTTTTAAAGGCATATATTATAGTTGACAAGTATCACCTTATATGGTCAGGTTTTTAAGGGCAATACCCCATTGTTTTAGCTATTTCTCTAGCCCATTCTATTTCAAGTAGCAAGTGAAGTCATGCTTAGAAATGGGCAGTGTACAAGCCACTAATCAAGTCAATTAATCAGTATTTAATAATTGGGTTTTTAAAGTCTTATACTACTTCATACTCAATGAAATTCCAACCAAAACACCCATACATTCTTCAGAGAAATAGAAAAAAAAAAAAGCCCTAATTTATGTGTGTGGTGGTTTAAATAAGCTTGGTCCAGGGAGTGGCACTATTAGGAGGCATGACCTTGTTTGAGTGGGTGTGGCCTTATTGGAGAAAGTGTGCTGCTGTGAGGGTGGGCAATAAGACCCTTCTCCTAGCAATGTGTGATCCAGTCTTCTCCTAGTAGTCTTCAGATGAAGATGTAGAACTCTCAGCTTCTCTTGGATCATATCTGCCTGGATGCTACTGTGATCCTACCTTGATGATAATGGACCTCTGGAAACTGTAAGCATTCCCAATTAAATGTTGTCATTATAAGAGTTGCCTTGGCCACAGTGTCTGCTCATAACAGTAAAACTCTAACTATGCCAGCATGGAACCAAAAAGACCACAGGTATCTTAAGTAACCCTGAGTAAAATGAAGAACAGTAGAGAGATTGCTGTTCTCAACTTGGAGGTAAGTAACAGAGCTACAGAAAACTTAAAAATATGGAACTGGTAAAAAACAAGAATGCATACCAAGGTAATAAAATAGAAGACCCAAATGTTAGTATTTGTGATTACAGCTATCTGAGAGCTGATAAAAGGCACTGAAATAAAAGACAAAACCTTGAGCAAACAGTGCTCGGGAGACTGAACATCCAGAGGCAGACAAATGAGCTTAGACTCTCATGTATGACCTTACTCAAACATTAGATCCAAGTACATCAATGGCCTCAATTTGAAACCCGAAAAGGCAAAACTACTAGAAAAAAACATCTCTACAAGAGACAGGATAGGAAAGAGCTTTCTGAACAGGACTCCATTAGTGACGGAATGAAGGCCAGCAACTCCTGAAAATAAAAAGCTTCTGCACAACTAAAGAGACAATCAAGTGTAGAGGAAGCCAACGGAGCAGAGACTCTCCTAGCTCCATCAGTGAGAGAATTAGTATCAGAGTATACAGAGAACTGAAAAACAAAGTCAAGGAAACATGTAACCCAGTTTAAAAAAATGTAGTAGAGATGTCAAAAGAGAGTTCTATAAAATGATAAAAAACTACTTCACAAAAGTTCCCTCTGTCATTAGAAATTTGAGAAATGTAAATTAATACAACTCCAATATCTCATCTATCGAAAACAGAATGGCTAAGATCTTCAACATCCCTAGCAACAGATGCTGGTGAGGATACGCTGAAGAAAGAACACTAATTCCCTGCTGGCAAGGATGCAAATTATTGCAGCCACCCTGAAAATAAATGTGAAATTTTTTCAAAAAAATGAAAATAAATGTATGATAAATCCAGACAATCATACCTTGGTATAATCCCAATGGACCTAGTATTCACTCCACAGTAGCCAGGGAATGAGAACAATCTAAATACACAACAGAAGATTGTGTTGTGGATTGCCCTGGTGCAGTTTGTATTTTGATGCTAATTCTGCTTCCCCAAGAGGAGCTGCCTGGGATGAGAGTGACATCATGTGAACCTTTTCCCCATTTTAACTTGTAAAATAAAGTCTATAGCCTGTGATTGGTAAGTGGAAGACAGGTAAAGCTAAAAAAAAAAATTGGGGGAGAGAAGGAGAGAGAGAGTAAGGGGATAGAATAAGAAGGGGAAGGAAGAGAGGAAGACTGAAGAGAAGGAGGTGGAAGGAAAATGGAGCAGAAGCATGTGGCCTGGGGAAACTGCAAGTTATAAGGGACCTCATAGCTGAGGAATATAGTAGTGTAGTGGTAGATCTGTCCAGTCTAGGTGCACAGCTTGTATTCATATTAACTGAGTTATGGTTTCCTTGCATGGGCTTATTTGAGTGGGAGATATTGCAATGTGAATGGATAATGAAAATGATTAACATAAAGAAAGGAATGCCACTCAGTTGAAAAGAAAAATGAAATCTGTAGTTAATGGACAAAAGTAGAAAATATATTATTTGAGGTAACACAAACACAGAAAGACAAAAAAGCACATGCCCTCCATCTTTTGTGGTTCTTAACTCCAAATCGTATGTGAATATCTAACATTGAGTAGCAAAAGAAAACATGGACTATAAAGAGACCTCATGTTAAGAGGTGAGTGGGAGGGGAGTAAGGAAGAGGAGCTTCCAGTGTGAAGGATTGAGGGAGGTCAGCATAGAAAGACAGACAAGGGGAAAATAATACCAAAGTTGTCTGATGAGGACTCATGGAATCATATCATTCTATACTTATGCAGGACATATACGCATGTACCACACAGACACACCTTAAAACACGTTAAGCTATTTTTGATCTGACAAGGCTTTACACAAGAACCATAGAGTAACAAAATTCCTAGAAACAGGCAAAAGAAAGCACTTAGAGTAGTTGGTCAGGGTAGTTCAAATGACAATATAGATTATTTTTGTATCACTTGTTTGCCTCCCAGGGTTTGAGGGTGGGCCGATATTACTGGAGGCATGGCACATATAGGAACAGGACTTAGCATCTTTAAGCTGTATCTGCCTCTTTCCACAGCTGTTCTAGGAACCACCTAGATTCTTAAGAAAGGGAGGATCCTGGGAGAGAGGCTGATATGGCCAATTGACAGAATTGGAATGAATGCAAATTGACCTGATTGTGCAGAAGATTTGGCCCTAACTTAGAAGCACTGAAGGTCAGCATTCAGGTATTCTCCTAAAATTGTTTCCAAATATTTTATAGCTTTGGCCTAACTCCCCCTTGATTTCACTCCAAAAATTCTATAAACTTTTTTCTTTTTTTCTCAAAGAACTTTTGTATTCTACCACTTTCTCATGTAAATTTGACATTCTTACTACATATATATTACAGAAAACAGGAGTATTTATTTGTATTTCTTTGAATCCTTGCTGACATCTAATGCACAGATTCAATGTCTCTAGATTTTCAGGAGACATGCCTTATCGGGTATAAACCCAAAGTACTATTTTGTCTTCAGTCTACATCAAATAATTCCCTAATCTTGAGAATAACCAGCCTACCTAACAGCCAATGACCATTCTCTTTTTATTCCTTTTTAATAACTATTTTTATTTATTTATTATTGAATATTTTATTTCTTTCAAATATTATCCCCTTTCCTGGTTTCTCCTCTGCAAACCTCCATTCCATTCCCCCTCCACCAACCTCTATAAGAGTGCTCCTCAACCCACCCACCCCCTCCCACATCACTACCCTGGCATTCACTTACACTGGGGAATCTAGGTTTTACAGGACCAAGGTCCTCTCTTCCACCCTCCACAATGATGCCAGACATGGCCATGTTCTGTTACATATACAGCTGGAGTCATGGCTCCCTCCATGGGTACTCTTTGGATGGTGGTTTAGTCCCTGGGAGCTCTGGGGTTCTGGTTGGTTCATATTGTTGTTCTTCTTATGAGGTTGCAGACCCCTTTAGATCTTTCAGTCTTTTCCCTAGCTCCTCCATTAGGGTTCCTGTGCTCAGTCCAATGGTTGATTTTGAGCATATTTGTCAGGCTCTGGGAAAGCCTCTAAGGAAGCAGCTATATTATGCTCCTGTTAGCAAGTACTTCTTGGCATCTGCAATAGTGTCTGCTTTAGTGACTGTATATGGGATGGATCCCCAGGTGAGGCAATTTCTGAATGGCCTTTTCTTCAGTCTCTGCTTCACACTCTATCCCCTTATTTCCTTTAGAGGGGAATATTTCTGGGTTAAAAAATTGCAGTTGAGTGTGTGGCCCCATCCTTCAACTGGGAGACTTGCCTAACCTCTGGATATGCTCTCTATAGGTTCTGGAGATAATGACCATTTCTCATACCCATTTTTTACTCCCTACCATTCTATTCACATTTTTCTGTGTCATCCAAGTTTTAGAGTCTAGACTCAGTACTTCTTCACAGTACTCTTTTAATTTGACTTCTTTATCAAACATTCAATGCAGTGTTTCCCCCTAAGGTTCATCATAGACTTTCTGACACTACAAGGTTACAGTCATTTTATAATGGCAGGAATACATTTATCTCCTAACATGCTATGATTTGCTCTGATGGTGCTCAGCTGGTGGGTAAGCCATTAGCAATATAGCATGAAACAGAGGTTTGGTTCCAAACAAGACCAAAGGTCATGTATTTCTCGTGGTCAAACACATGGTAGTATATGAAGTATCATTTTCCATTTGACTCATAGCAGAGTATAAAAATTATGAACTGTATTAATATTCAACCTAATTTTTTATTTATAAAATTGGTTAATTTTATGTCAACTTGATACAATCTAGAGGCATTTAGTCATTTGCAAATGAGAAAACGACTTCATAGGATTGGGCTATGTGCAAGTCTATCAGGAATTTTCTTAATTAGTGATTGATGTGACAGGATCTAGCCCATTGTGGGTGGTACTACCCCTGGGCAGGTGGTCTTGGGATGTAGAAAACAACAGGCTGAGTGAGCCATGGGGAGAAAAACAGCATGCATCATTCCTCCTTGGTTTATTCTTCATTTCCAACCTCCAGGATTCTGCCTTGAGTTTCTACCATAACTTGCTTCCATAACAGACTGAGAAGTTAAGTGGAATAAACTCTCTTCAGTTATTATATAGAAACCCCAGTAAGATAACACATATATGGCAATGAGAGGACAACTTGCAAGAGTTGGTTCTTTCTTTCCATTGTGTGGTTCCCAGGATTGCAAGGAAATCTGAAGATTTGGCTATAAGAAAATACAAGCTCAGTAGTCTGAGCTTTGTACTCACTGGTTCCTAGCTGTTGATATTCTGAGAATTCAGACAGCTATATATCCACAAAAACTTGCCCAGAACTGTTCAAGGAAGTCATAAGTACTTTTCTATCTGACTTCCCATAGCAATGCTATACAAAAATAAGTGATAATGATTCTGTTTAGTTTAAAGTGCAGAAAGGGATACTCAAAGTGGAGATGAGGGTATAAGGAGAAGATTGTCCAGTTACAAATATCTCCTGTGCCATGGTGGGATCTGGGTTCTCTTCCAAAACATCAGGGGCTCTTAAATGGTTTGTAAACACCTGGGGGACATAAATGTATCTACATTTCGAAGTGATAACCATAAACTCATCTTGATTAAGAAGTGCAAGTAACAACGAGCACATTGGGAAAGTTTGCAATGATGTATGCCAAGAGATTTTGAATTAATGAGGCAGATGGAAGGATAGATAAGAAGAGAACTTCCAGAAGCAGATAAAAAACATACATTCCCAGGGTAGGTCATTGAAAAGGTTGGCAAAATTCAAAGGATTCAACTATTTCTGACTTAGGTGACAGGATTTAGTGTGCATATGATCCACACATTTGTTTAGGGAATATTTAAGCTTTAATTTGTCAAGATGCATAAAAATCTTAGATGACTGGCATTACAGGACTATAACGTGGAGAATCAACTATATTAGGATCCAAATTTGAGTGTACAGCTGAAAAATTGCTGATATAATAGCTGAGAAAACAACTAATATCAACAGTAGTTCAAAGTATACAGGCCAGATGTAAAGCTGGTGGAAAAAAAGGAAGAAGAATGAAATCAAACAAGAACCACAAGAAACAAGATCAATCAACACCGCACCATCGAGTCTGTAGGACAAAATTCATAGTTAAGTATCTCAAAGATATTCTGCATACTTCTGTTTTTCTAAGAATATACATTGCAGAATGGTTTACTATAAGTACATTAAAAATATAATGTATGTCAAACTAACTCTGAGAAGTCATAATCTTTCTTAGTCTCCTGAATGTCAAGATTACATTAGATTAAAATAACATAATGACATTAGAATAGTGCAAACATTTTGTGCATGTATAAATTATGTATTTTTATTATAAGTACTCATTTCCCCAAACCAAAAGAAGTAGTGGTAAAAAAAGGTCTTGACTTTGATTTTTGCAAATCTTTTTGATCTTTTACTTAGTATAATGTCTGACTAGATTCACATATTTTATGTGCATTCTGTGTGCTAGAATATATTGTTTTGATTGAAATATATAAAAAAACTGCAGGCTTCACACTATCATATAGTGAGAAAATAAAATATTTATATCCTTTTCAAGTACCAATCATAGTTCATATTTTGTAGCTCAGAAATATTTTATTAAGAATTTTCATCTTTTGTTCATGTATACTATATATTTTGCTCTCTTTTTCCTACCCTCTCTCATTCCCCCACTCTCATTTCAGTCCTCCACAGCCCTCATCGTTATTCCCCTACCCTCTCTCATTTCCCTTCCCCTACCCGTTAGTATTTTTTCTAGTCTTTGCCCCACAGTTATGTGGCAACAGCCAAGTATGCCTGACTCAGTATAAAAGGGGCTGTTTGCTCCCTCCTCATTCTCTTCCTCTCCTCCTCTTTTCCTTCTCTGTCCCTTCTCACCTCATTACCTTCCCCCTCTCTCCATGTGTTCATGGCTGGCCTCTACTCTTCCTCCTCCTCCTCCTCCTCCTCCTCCTCCTCCTCCTCCTCCTCCTCCTCCTCCTCCTTCCTCTCTCTCTCTCTTTCTCTCTCTCTCTCTCTCTCTCTCTCTCTCTCTCTCTCTCTCTCTCTGCCTGTCTCTGTCTCCACTCCCTCAACTTACCTCCTCATGCCCAAAATAAACTCCATTTCATAATATATCCCTGTGGCTGGTACCTCAGGGGGAAGAGATGCCTTAGCATTGGCCCACAGAAGTACCCCATTACCTCTCACCATACTGTTCCTCTACAAAACATATTCCTGGTTCTTTCTTTTTTAATAAAACACAAGATTGGTGCCACATGACATTATAGCCATCAGATCACAGATTAATAAGATTCCTGTTCTGGTCAGTGGGCAGTGCTCCTTCTCCCAAAGAAGTTTGGGCACTTTCTATATATAGGTTTAAGGGAAGACTTTCCCCTATGTCTGGCACTCCATCTAATGCCCCAGTTTAGGACTTCAACCCTTGGTTGACCCCCTCCCTCTTGGAAGCAGTTTTCTCTCACAGCTGAAGAAAAATCCTAAGCTTAGTTAAACCGTTCTCCCACAGGCCCAGGATCCACTCAGCCACTAACTTCTTTGTGATGACCTGGTAAGTCTAGATTTGGCTGCCTGCTTGTAGTTATTAATTTACTTTGGGATGCTAGTAGGTATATTTTAATAATGTTCCTCACCCAAAGAGAAGGTCTTTCCTTTGGCTGCCTTTTAACTATAGACATAAGTTATTTTTCATAATGAACAATGTGATCAACTATTATATTCAGAAGGTCAAGATATTACAGTTAAAAAAAAAAAAAAAGAATCGACAGCTACTGGTCCTGAGCATCCTCACTTTACACAGATCCGAAGATGACACCCTAGGAGGGAGCCTCAGACCACTGATCAGGTTCTACTAGGGCCGGCTGCTTTTCTATGATGTAGTCTTCAAGCTGCCTCCTCCCAGCTGTCTCCCTGCCAGCCAGGATCTTAGCTCACATTCCCGACAGGCTGGCAAAATCATGACTCAACAATCAATAGTTTATCAAACAGAATTATATGTCAAATTCTCAATTGGCAACACAGCCACACAATAAGCTTACAACCATTTGACAGAGATGAAAACTGCCCCTGGATAAAACAAATTAACCCATAGAAACCCTTAGAAATAATCAAATCTACCTATAGCCAATTAAGATCACCTAGGTCTACATCTTTACTCTTTCACATGCTCCGTGTTGATTCTGCCTCCTTTCTCCCCTCTCCTGTTTTACAGAAACTTTGTTTCTTCCCCTCTCTCTACTGTCCAATTATGTATTGTCTTGACATCAACCTATACATCACCTTTATGTTCAGTTTTTTAAAACTTTTCTGTCAATGTAAGTTGTGCACAACTATTACCATTTGAAAAATCATCTAAATGACTATGTTTTCTCAAAGTTAATTAGCTTGGGTAGGCTATGAATATAAATTAGTCTTCAACTCTATCAGAAATCTGAGAATGGCTAAATATCTATAAACTATTTTTGGCTATCTCTGATGAGAATATTTTTTAAAACACCCTAAGAGTGAACTAGGAGCCATGAAATTGTTTTTGTCCCTTAATTCCTATGTTTAATCAACTTAGAAGTTTGCAAAGGCATCAATAGAAGCACTGTGTCCAAACCTTGTACTTTAAATATTTTTGTAGCAAATACGTTCTATATCAATGTAAAGATATGACTTCAGCTTAGTTACTAAATGAGATTATCCCTGCACAAATCAATCCAGTTAATTCCTTCCTGTTAAATTATGATCATATTTAATTCCTCATGAAACAACCTTAGAATAACCACCTTCAGCCCCTCCAAAGTTCAGTAAATTGGGGTGATGACTCTTCATTGTCTTCTTTAAGCTGTATATGTGTGTTGAGATATCCTTGGGGGTATAAAAATGGGGGTGTTGAATGGCTTTAAGAATGCCACCAAAGATTGTTGTGACCTCTGATGTTTGTCTTGACTGGATCTGGATGAAAGTCCCTGAGATCAGGAATCCAAGCAGGCCAGTTCAGCATTCTAATGATGAGGTTCACCAAGGTTGCACATTGTGCAATATATAAATCTCAAAACAACATTTTACCATCAAGATATCTTTTTGTTTGATTCTCTTGAATCTAGTTTTTCAGGTGGTTTCCCTCTATAAAATCTGATTCATATAACTCTGGAAAGCATACAGAGCCTAATCACCATTTTAAAAAACACAAAGACAAAACCTTTCTCCCAAAATAGCATGTCCTTTTGAAAGACTAGGATAAATCCTGATCCCCTAACAGGTAAAGTAGAAGACCCCTAGCAGGTAGAGTAGAGCCAAAAATGTAGGATAGCTGGTTCAGTGACTCTATTTCAGGAACTGACTGACCATAAAACCATAAAAGTTAAAATAACACCTTATAAACAATCATGAGAAACCGGCTGTTTCCCTTGTGATTCTTCACTGGTATTTTTGGCATTTTCCAATGACTTACTCTGTCCCACCTTGGGTTGAGTTTTTTTCCTTTAATAACCCCTTCTTGAAGTCACTTCGGGTCAGACTCCTCTACCCCTGAGTGGGATATGAGTCTCTACCTTAGTGCACTGGTTCATCAATAAACCTCGTGTAATTGAGGCAAGGACAGTCTCTTGTGAGTTCTTGGGAGGGGGGTAATGTTATCCGGAGACTTGAGTGAGGATCTCCTCTCTGTGGGGGTCTTTCACTTTAGCCAGCAACCAGAAAAGCTGGTATCTTGTATTCTCTCCCAGAGAAATAATATAACTACTAAACTCAGCATCACACCCATTTTGAAATTTAAAACAATATAAATCAAATGAATAAACTGAAACACTGTATGATCCTATTCTTAGGCCTCTAATAATCTATTATATCAGGAAATCACCCCAAAATTCTCATGGACCTCACATACAAAGAATAAGAGTTTTCCTACAGACTTTAATATACCATCTTTAAAATAAAATTTTATTATTTGCCTATAGAAAGTAGGCAGCCTTTCTCTATTATGCTCTCTGTTTAGAGCATCAGACCTTCACTCACCAACCACTTTTATAATATATATCTGTATGCACTCTGCCTGGCACTACAGACTTCCATTTTTAATAACCTTATTAACTTGAGAATATCACCACTCTCTATTTGGAGTCCGTGACTGATTTTCCCTATCTTAGTTAACCACAGGTGAAAATCCCCTCTTCTTCTAACTATAAAAAACAAACTTAATCACATTTCCTTTAATACCTGTCATTAAGAATCAGGCAGCTTGTCTAACAAGGATTTTAACCCAACATTTCCATGGAGCCCACATACAATGAATATGGGTATCCTGAAAGACTTACTAAAGTATTAATTCTTTTGACTAACTTTCAAGCAATTAGACGAAACCTAAGTTAAATCATTTTCTAAAAAACTTTTGCTGAAGAAGCAAGCAGCTTCTAATCTCTAACTCTCTGAGATGCGGGTACTTGGGTACTTACCACAGCAGGGAAACTATAGCCTGCAGGCCTAGGCTGCTTCTTTGTTTCTTTTGTTTAAGGTTCCTGCTTGAAACATCTTGTGACTCAACATGGTGCTGGCCACCTCTACTTAGAAATATTCTCTCAGGGTAATAATATTAAATTTCTAGTGAATTCTTGCCTAACACGTTGTTTTGCCACATGTTGTGGTATTTATGGAAAGAAGAATCTGTAGCTACTGGTTCTGAGTCCTCACTCCTCAAAGATTGGTGGGAACAGCTCCATCAGGGAGAAACAGGCCACCGAGCTGGATATGCTTGTCCTGGCTGTATCTCTGCCACATGGTCTGAGAACCACTCTCTCCTAGCTGTCTCCCTGCTAGTCAGGAACTTAGCTCACATTCTCCACAGCCAGGTAAAATCTTGACTCAACAATCAATAATTTATCAAACAGATTTACATGTTAAATTCTCAATAGGCAATACATTTACACAATAAACTTACATCCATTTGACAAAAATGTAAACCACCCACATGGATAAAACAAATTGACCGATAGAAACTCTTAGAAATAATCAAATTTACCTGTTGCCAATTAAGATCACCTAGGTCTACATCTTTACTCTTTCACATGCTCCGTGTTGATTCTGCCTCCTTCCTCTTCTCTCCTGCCTTACAAAAACTCTGTCCCAGCCCCACTCTTTACTGTCCAGTCATGTATCACCTTGACATCAACCTACATCAAGATGTGAAATTTCAATTAATCTTTTCAATGTAATATGTTTAGTCTCCTAGACAGAAGGAAAAAGTCCTTTTTGCTCCTTCTGCTTCTCAAAAGGTCTTTGTCTTCCTTGAGCTCATCTGAAAGATTGTTAGTGTTATTAACAAATTTATTTCTTTTTAAACTTAAAAGCCACAGGAAACATACTCAGATCTGCCTCTCATCACTTATCTGAACTCCATCCAGATAAGTATACCTGCCAATCAATAGCCTAAGCTCCCACTTGCTACCTATTATAGCAGGTGGGATTCTTCTCCTGTGCCCTGAGATTGTGACACTCCTTACCCCCAACCACCAAGACTTAAAGGTTTCAAAGGTACTTTCAAATGTACATCTAAGGAAAAAATGTTTTTTCTCCCAAATATACTTAATTTATTCTCTATTTCTAATGTGTGTGTGCACATGTGTGTCTATTTCAGCACTTTGCCAAGTCCAGGTGTTTATTACATCCAGGATAGCTCCATAGAAGTATCCCATAAATACTCCAAATTTCTCTCACAGACACAGATGCTTCTACTGAACCTATGACTTCCTATCTATCCACAGATGCTTCCACAGGTCCTGGACAGCAAGGAAACAACAAACTCTCCTAAGACTGGACCAACATCCCATCCCCATTTTCTTAGGTTTCCCAAAGACACATCCCCCTAAAGTCAGGAAGAAGTAACCAAAGATCATGATGACCTTAGTCCTGCTTCACCATCACCTTTTTCTTGTTTTTCTTTTTTTTAATTAGACAAAACAGGAATGTTAGAATTTCCTCTAGGCTCTGCTCCACAGTTACCTGGCAATAGCCAGATATGGCTAAATCAGTATAAAAGAGGCTGTTTGTCCCCTCCTCACTCTATCTCTCTTCCTCTCTTACCTCTCTGTCCCTTCTTTCTATATTCTCCTGTCCCTCTCTTTTCTCAACTTCATGGCAAGCCTCTCCTCCACCTCCTCTTCCTCCTTTTTCTCTTCCTTCTCCTTCTCCTCCTCCTCCTTCTTCTCCCCCCCTTCTCTGTCTCTACTTCCTCAACTCCATTCCCCATGCCCTAAATAAACTCTACCCCATACCATGTCTGTCATGTGGCTGGTACCTCATGGGGAAGAGATGCTTTAGCATTGACCCATAGAGGCACCCCTTCTCCCTCCCCAAATTACACCTCTACCAAACATATTCATGGTTCTTTTTTCTTTTCTATAAAACACAACCCTTCCCCACTTCCCTTTCCCCATCCTCTTTAATATTTCTGTTTCCCCACCTTCGATTTTCTCCCCACCCTCTCTCATTTCTCTTCACCCTCTCTCATTCTTCCCCCATTTCCTTCCCTCCTCTGCCATCTGTAAATCTTTCCTCTAGTTATTCATTTTGTTTTTACTTTGCATTCCAAAGATTCTAATCACAGTCATCTTTATGATCCTGAGTTTGGAACTGAACAGCCGAGCCTACTGGGGATCACCACTGGGTATACAACTCAATTCAATCCATGGTATATTAGTTGCCAGAGTATCAGGAGTATGTGATAGACCCAAGTGGTGCCTTTCTTCTTCATAGCTGACTGTTACTGCTTCATTAAAACTTAGATTGATGTAACAGAGTAACTGCATAAAACTTCAGTTCCTACTAGAACAATATGCTATCAGAATATTTGATTAGGAAAATAACTTATTTACACTGAAAGAAGCTGTAAACAGCATAATGATTTTGGGATAGCTTCTAAATAATAATGATCAATAATGATGATGGTCATAATGCAGAAATACACAATCAATAATAGTTGATGACATGGGTATACAATCGCTCCTTCAATTTCACTATCAAATATACAACAAAGAATGCCTTCTTTCTTTTTTAACTTTGTAAATGTTTTAAATGAGAAAGACCATAACTCAAAATTGCCTACAGGGGGTTTTTGGTTGGACACAGGCACTGTTGAAAATAAAGAACATCCTCTTTGAAAGGGAAATGGAGTGGGAGTGAATCTGGGGAAGAGGAGAGTGGGGCGCTAGGTGAAGTGGAGAAAGGAGAAACTGTGGTTAAGCTGTATTGTCTTAAAAAAAAGAGAGATTACTCCATTTTGTAATAAAAGATAAAAGAAAGAAAAGAAAATGTAGGCACCTAAACCAAGGCAGAGAAGTCCCATGAGTGTAGTCTGGTGGAGCCTTTGTTTCCACCATTTAACTAACATATTTGATCTAGCCCTCAGTAAGCTTTTCTCCCTTATGTGAAGTGAGCAGTCTGGTCCCTGTGAAATTTGAATCTTTTAAAACTCCCACATCAATAAGCTGAAATACTTCCTTTTCTGTAAAGTAAGTGAAAAGAATGTACTAAGTCTCTTCCAGAATTTTATGGCAACTGAGGCAATTTGGTCTGGGGACAGTGCAGCCAGCTATGGTGGGTCACTTTCATTCAAATCACAATGTCATCAGTTGCTCTTTTAGGCCCTTGCTGCTAATTAATTGTTTTGCACACTTACAGCATGCCTGTATTGGTTACTTTTTGTAAACTTACCATAAGTTAGAGTCATCTAGGAAGTAGAAACTTTAATTGATGAACTTCCTTTCTAACATTGGCCTATAGGGAACTCTGCAAGGGGCATTTTCTTAATTAGTGGTTGATGTTGGAAGGTCCAATCAATGGTGGTGCCACCCCTGAGCAGGTTGTCCCAGGTTTAGCAAGCCTTATGAAACAAGCCAGTAAACAGAATTCCTCCATGGCTTTTACTTCAGTTCCTATCCAGGAACAGCCTTGGGCTCTTGCCCTGACTTCACTTTAGGATGAACTAATTGTAAGCTAAAAGATGAAACCAATCCTTTGCTACTCAAATGGCTTTTGCTCATGGTAGTTATCACAGCAACAGAGAGGCCATAACAAAGTGCCAATGAGTGTGTACTGTAAAGAAGATGAATAAAACAAGATTGATCTTATGTCTGTGTGGCTCAATAATCCCTTTGGCAATATGTCCCCATGAAATAGCCATGAAATAAAGGGGAACTAAGGATCTTGAGAGGCAAAGACATCGGATGTGCTTAGGTTACTGAAGTGGCAGTGCTGTTCATCTGTGAAGCTGTTTGGGAATCAGGGACTATTGTCAAAACATAATCACAGCATATTAGTGCCCTGTGTTGTTTATCTGCCAAGAGCAAGCTGGAATTATTTTGAGACTCTTTGTTCTCTAATACACTGAGTAAACATAAACTCCAAAGGCTGCCTTGTCATCCCTGTTTGCTGTGCTATGTGAACCGAAGATGAAATTCTAGTTTGTGCCTTCCCTGTGAAATGATGAACTGGGAAACAGAGCAGTTTTCTGATATTGAACCTGGGACATGACAGAGTGATGGTTTGTAAATTCTGGTTGATAAGTAGCTTAGCATTTCACATCCTAGGATGTCCAGCTGATCCTGTACAGAGTGGGAATCAGTTCATTTAGGGTGTCTATGTTATTTGGACCTCAGACGCGAAATGATCAGCAAGCAGAAATGCAGTTAAATAATAGCTTTGAAGGGAGAGAACACGTTTATGAAACACGTGAGTAGCTGCTCTCTGGTGAGTTTTGCGAACTGCAGCCCAGACATGCAGACAACTTCAGGCCTCAGTGAAGGATTACAATGAAGGCAAAAATGCATTCCAGAAAAGTGTTTGATCCAATTGATTTCATTTGCCCCTGAATAAAACTGAGGCCAGAGGTATTTTCCCATGTTGGCTCAGGAAATGAGCCTGATAGTCTTCTCTGTCAAAACTCACTGAAAGACATTCACACTTTCCAGAGTCTGCAGGGGCCTAATGTCTGAGGGTCTTCTCTTTTCTTTGGGATCCATGGCTTCTCTTAGTTTGTGTTTGTTCCCCTCTTCTTCACATACCATTCACTCTTTAACTTTTAAACCCCCAACACTGATTCTATCACTTTATATTGTTTCTTTGGGGGTTGATTAGAATTTTTTTGCTTCCTCACTACTATTAACTCAAGTACCCTGCTCTGTAACTTTTTATTTTTAAGTGGGAATATTACAGGTTTTATATTTATCTTTCTAAATGACAACATAACCCCCCGTCTCTCCCTCTTCCCCCCCGTGTGTGTGTGTTTTATTATGACTATGCCAAGGATATAATTTTCTCCCTGACCCAAACTTTCCCACTCTCCCTCTATCAAGACTTTGTGTACACCAAGCTCAAATAATAGAAACACACAATGCTCACAATTTCACACTGATGACTATTCAGTCATGCACAGATTAAGCTTTTCTTTGAAATACTCAGTTCTCTGTTTCTCTATCCCACTCACATAAACTTTATGCGTACAACATTTAAGGAGCTGGGAAAGAACATAGCACAGGGATAGTGTGGGGGAGATAAAGATTCTCAAGATAATTGTCTCTGGTTGATAAATATAGAGAGAAGCTCATCCCTAGTAAGTAACAGAGATGTTTTTAAATGGAGGGTCTTTGTCTATGAGAAGACGGGAGTGATGTGGCTCTTCAGGAACTGCAAATATGCCTCATTTGGGCACTGTTGTATTTTATAAAGTGAAGGAGAAGCCAGGGATATTTTTGTCAAGGCACAATAAGGTGTGGGGAAAGGGGTGCCTCTGCAGGCCCATGCTGAGAAATCTCTCCCTCCACACACCGAGGTACAAGGCATGATGATATAGTAGAAAATAGAGTTTATTTAGGGCATGGGGAAGTGAGTTGAGGGGGTAATAGAAACAGAAAAAGGTAGATTATATATATATATATTTAGAGAGAGAGAGAGAGAGAGAGAGAGAGAGAGAGAGAGAGAGAGAGAGAGAGAGAGAGAGAGAGAGAGAAGAGTAAAGAATAGTCATAAGCTCATGGAGGGAGAAGGAGGAGAGGCTGTGGGGGACAGGAGTTAGAGGAGAAGAAAAGAGGGCAAGCAGCCCCTTTTATAGTAAGTCAGGCGCACCTGATTGTTGCCAGGTAATTGTGGGCAGAGCCTAGAAGAAACGTCAGCATTTCCCCATCTTTGTTTAATTACAAAAGGAAAAATTAGAAAGCAGTGATGGTGAAGTGGGAGTAGGGACATTGTGATCTTTAGCTACTACCTGTTGACTTTGAGGTGATGTGTCTCTGGGAATCCTAAGAAAATGCACTTGGGGATGTTGGTCTAGTCTTAGGAGATTTGGCTGTTTCCTTGCTATACAGGGTCTGTGGAGCCATCTGTGGATAGGAAGGAACAGGTCCAGTAGAAGAAGCATCTGTTTCTGTAAGAGAAGATTGGATCATCTGTGGGTTGCTTCTCTGAAGCTGTCCTAGGTGTAGTAAACACCTGGACTTTACAAGATGCTGAAATACATATGTACATATATACATATACATATACATGCACATGCACATGCACATACACATGCACATATACATATATACTATAGGTAGAAAATAAAGTTAAGTATGTTTGGAAGAAGAAATTCTTTCTTATGTTTACATTTGAAAGTCTTAGGTCTTGGTGGTTGTAGGTGATGGGAGTCCCAATGCCAGGGAACAGGAGAGGAACCCCACCCTCTGGGATAGGTAGCAAGTGAGAACTTAGGCTATTGATTGACATGTGTACTATCTGGATAGAGTCTATTTGGACTACAGGAGATAAATCTGGGTGGTTTTCCTGTAGCTTGTAGGTTTACAAAAGAGGTAAGTTTGTTATCAACATGAACAACTTTTCAGATGAGCTCAGGGAAGACACAAAGCTTTTGTGAAGCAGAAGGAGCAAGAAGGGCTTTTTCCTTCTGTCTAAGGGACTGAATATAAGTTTCGCATAATGAGAAACAATTTTATGTTTATATTTGAGAGGTAAAGGAAACTCAAAACCTTGACCTCGTGAATATTATAGTTGATCATATAGTTTAGCTAGAGAAACACCTTAAGTCTATAGTTAAAAGACAACCAAGAGAAACATAACTATTATAATTCATAGGTAGATTTAGCACAAGAAACACTTTAAGTCAGTTAAAGGCAATCAATGGAATCTTATATTTGTGCATGATATCTTATAGTGTAGACTTAGCACAGGAAACACTTTAAGTCTATCTTAAAGGGCAATAGAAGGGGCAATAGAAGGAAACTCAAAATTTGAACTTACAATTGTACAGTGGAATTGTATAGTGGAATGCTAGAGTTAGGCTAATTTATAAGAACTATACTGATCAGTGTTTGGACAGTGGCACAGCAAGAAGAGGAGATACGAGCTGTTTAGTCACTGGAAACTGAAGTAAGTAACAAAAGGTTACATCTCTGAAAGCTTATGTATGAACTTGTGTATTATTATTAAGATTGTAAGAAATCTGGTGGTCTTAGCTAATGAATCTATTAATGAGCGATTAAGGTGGATTACCTTGAGGTAAGGATCTAGGTCTTCTTCCTGTCATGCTAAAGTTAGCTTAGCTGTCAGTGCAGTCAAAAATCTGAGAAGAATAAATTATAATCCATGAATCATGTATAATTAAAATGACAGAGGTTGATCTATAGTCTACTACCTACACAGTTCCCAGGTCCCTGTGATCTCCATGGAAACTTGAATAGAGTCGGTCTGGCTGTAAAGCCAGAAGATGGAAGGCTGTTTTTCCCCTGTGGAGTAGATGTGTGTGAAATTTGAAATAACACACCTTGACTTTGTCAATATAAGACATTTGACTTCCAGGGTATCTTGTTTGTCTATGGTGTACGACATGAAGCAGGGCTTCTCAGGGTCATCATACCACAATCCAGGTAGTGGGTCAGTTGCCAGGTCTTTGGAATCTCTGTCATGAGCTTAAACACTATTACATTTAGCAGATTTCTGACAAGGTTGAGAGGAGGTCTGTTAAGGATAATCTGAGTTAGTAATCTGTGTTTGTTTAATTATTTGTTTGAGAATGTTTCTAGCAAATAGAGCACAGTATAAATTGGTGGCAATAGTAAAAACAAGGCATTGATCTTTAACTTTATACTGTCTAGAAATCTTCACCTTGTGGCTATGTACCAGCAGAGAAACACATACACACACACACACACACACACACACACACACACACACACACAGAGAGAGAGAGAGAGAGAGAGAGAGAGAGAGAGAGAGAGAGAGAGAGAGAGAAACCAGAGAGCTGACAATGGTGACATGAGCTGTGGGTAGGGACAGAAAGCAAGTGCATGCCAGTTCAGGCCCATGCCACAGACCCTGTGCGCAGTGGCAGAATCAAGGAGATATGGTATTGCTGGCACAATCAAGCAGGGCAGGGCTAGTGTCTAAAGCAGCATTCTTCTATTCTCCTGGAACTCTGCTCAGGTGGTGTGAAGATACAACTTCGGCCCATGCAAGCAAGTGCCAGATGGCCAGGCAGGAGCAGTGGCAGCAGAGGCCAGTGGATACAGGCAGAACTCCAGAGCGTAAGGGTGCAGAGTCCTGGGCAGAGTGCAAGAGAGCGTAGGTGAAAGCGGGGTGGTGGGGGGACGGCATGGGGGCAGGATAGATAGCCACGGGAATTGAGCGTTTTGGCAGCATGGAGTCCGGAGCAGAATGTGGAAGCCCGGGTGGCGGGGTGATGGTTGCAGGGGTGGGAAGAACCAGGTGCAGAGCAAGTGTGTTGATTCAATAAGCGGGGAGAGGGAAAGGCCTCTGGGTTGCTAGGAAGAGAGTTGTTTTTAAAGTGCCAGTTAAGTGGCCATGTAGAGATATTGGTTGCTGGGTACTGTGAATTAGAACTGGAGATGCCCCAGTAAGTAGGGACAAGGCCGTGAAGACCAACCCTTTAGGTGTGAAAGTTATTAAAATGTTCCTACCAGCATCCTGAGAACTGTTGCCCTCTAACTGTGGGATGGAGCCTAGGGAAAATGCCAACAGGTACCCTGTACGTTCTGTTTGACTATAGACCCAGCGTCATCTTGCTATGGCCAAGATATTGGCAACTAGGCAGCTGAACAGGAAATGACATTTCCTAAGATGGATACTCCAGGGTCTCTAGGTGACAAGTGCTTGCTAGGGAAATGTGATTTCCTTGAGCTGCAGCCATTGGACCCCTGTGTGAGAAAGCATTTAGCTGTCAGTATAATTGGTGCAAACACTATAAAGGAAACCTGAATTGCAGCTCAAAATTCAAAATGTTCTCCGATTCGTACATAATAAGAGTTTCTTTATTACTATCTTTGCTTATTTTTCTAACACCAGATTCAAAAAGCCATCTGGAACATTCCAGTCCGAAGATAGAGAACCTACATGTGGTAAGGTCAAGGTGGTCTAGCTGAGTTCAGCTCAATAGCACCCGCCCAGTCACTAATGAGGTCTCTGGCCCTCTTCCTCTCCATCCCTTTCCTGCTTCCTCTCCCTTCCTCCCTCTTTCCTTGATTTCATGCCTGGCATGGGGGTGTTTTCCTTGGGTGTACTGATATAAATAAGAAAATCGACTAACACACGCCGTTTAGTAAGAAATTCTCAAACCGATTGGCTTAACAATAGTGACGATTGGGGCTGGAGAAATGGCTCAATGATTAAGAGCACTGACCATTCCCGTTCTGCGGTTAGTGGCGGCTGCTGCAGTTGGACACTGCCCTCTCACTTCTGTCCCTGATACCTGCTATCTACTAAGTGACCTGTAAGCTTGGGGCTTTTAAAAGTGGGCACAGGAGGAAGTGCCTGCTCTGTAGTTTTCGCCATCGGATGATTCCTTGGCTCTTGCTGCTATAGGACATCCTCACTGACCCCTCCATGGGATATCTCCATCAAGAACTGTGACTTTTACATGGTGACTACAGATTCCCTAGGATATAAAACATATGTTCTGCTCTTCTTAAACCAAAGGCTTAAAACAAGCCAAGGATCCCAGTTATTTTTGAATCTCTAGATCTTTTGTAGTTGTTTTAGACTTACAGAAAAATGAGCAAGAAGCAGAGTACCATGCACATTTTCTCTACCATGTAGGCACAGCTCCCTCTAGTGTTAGCATCTTGTTAGTATGCATCAAGTGCTAATATAAGCCAACGCAGAGGCGTCGTTAACTGAAGTCACATTTTTCATTAAGGGTCACTCTGTATTACACAGTTTTAGGATCTTTAGTAATTGCATGTTGCCTCTGTCACAGTGCCACATAGAAAGGTCTCATTGCCCTAATAGTACCCTGTACTCCATCTATCCACCTCTGCTTTATCTGCCCTCATTCCCTAGGCCCCCAGCAAATATTTGTCTTTCAAAGGTCTCTGTAGTTTTATCAAGTGTACTGTCTTCTCAGATTGACTTCTACTTTACCATATGCATTTAAGCTTCTTTGACTTCTTTCCAGAGCGTGGAAGGTTTTGTCTTAGTGGTGTGGAATGATTGTATAACCACTCTAGAGGGCATTTTATCACTTCCAACTTGTGACGACTATAAGAAAATTTCCAAAAGCTCTCTGAACAGGCATTTGTTGACTAACTACTCAACTTGATCTGAAACCCGAGCATATGCTGTTTGATTGCATGGCAACACCATAGTAAGTTTTGATCCTATATTGCCAAACTTTTTCTAAGAGAAGATACAGGTCTAACCTCCCATTAGCATGGAGTGGGCAGTTCCACACCCTCAGCAGCAGAGGGCAATGTCCATGGTTTCCTTTAACCCACAGCAGGGCAGCGTAGCCCTTGCTGTCTTCATTTGCAGTTCCATAGAGGGGCATAATGTTCACACTTTTCCTGTGCTTACTCAGAAGTGTGTGTTTCACCTTCCTGTTGCTCTGCTCAAAATGCAAGCACTATATTGAGTAAAATAAAAAGAGGATGTACCCTTCTTGTTCTGCAGTGTAGTGAAAATTTCAGTCCTCCAAAATTTAGTATAAAGTTAACTACATGTTTGATATGAATAGCTTTAATTCTGCTGATATGTGATCATTTTATTTCTCGTTTATGTGTGGTTTTTTAAAAAAAAAAAGATGAAAATGATTTACTCAATTATTTTTAAGGGCATCTTAAAAACAGTACACATGTTTATTCACGACACAGAAGCAAACTAGAAATCTCTGTGAACTGAGATTAGTGGTGGAATTGCTGGAGATCCTGATGAGCCAAGGCTGTTCCCAGTTCACTAAAGGACTCAGTCACAGGTTTAGGAGTAACATGTATCTTTTCACACAGTAAGAGGTACACCTATAATTGCATGAATGAGACAATGTATATCTGAGTGGCATTGGCTGATTCTCGTGAGTTTATTGGTTGGTTCTAATGCTGTTCTTTTCCTCTCATCTGTCACAGGATGTCATTGTTTCATTGAGAGGGACAAATATGAGTCTTTTATATTCACCGTTGGTTCATGCTCTTCTCATGACAAGTTCTTTCTTTCCTGATACTCCTGTGTGTCACTATTTTTATCTTTCCCATGTATTATTTCTAGAAATGCCTTAGCTAGTACTGGGTTAGATATCACAAATAGCGTTATTTAGACCCTTTTTGGAGTCATTGATTATTTTCTTTTTTTTTTTTTGAACAACTTTATTTTAAAAAACAAAGATAAATGTATAGATTTTAAGCATTTTTGCATAAAAGTATACAAATACATTTTTGTCAGTACTTGTTTTTTTTTTAAGGTTTGATAGTATGCATTGAGATCTTACTAGTTACAATGAGCATAAAGTAAATGTAAAACAAGATATAACCTGGAATTAGTCAAAGTTTTCTTGGTGTGTAAAGATTAAGCATAACGGTTTTTCATTTTCTTTTCTTTTCTTTCCCTTGAAGTTCATATAGACTGTGAGTTGTTTCTGGGGTGTTCAGAGCTTTCTGGGGTTAGTAAACAATTATCAGTGACTGCATATTATGTCTGTTCTTTTGTGACTGGGTTACCTCACTCAGGATGATATTTCATAGATACATTCATTTTCTTAAGAATTTCATAAAGTCATTGTTTCTGATAGCTGAGTAGTACTCCATTGTGTAAATATACCACAATTTTTGTATCCATTCATCTACTGAAGGACATTTGGGTTCTTTCCAATATCTGGCTATTATAAATAGAGCTGCTATGAACATTGTGGTGCATGTGTCTTTGTTGTATGTTGGAGCTTCTCTGGGGTATATGGCCAGAAGTGGATTAACTGAGTCTTCAGGTAGTACTATGTCCAATTTTCTGAGGAATCGCCAGACTGATTTCCAGAGTGGTTGTATCAGTTTACAACCCCACCAACAGTGGAGAAGTGTTCCTGTTTCTCTGCATCCTTGTCAGCATCTGCTTTCATCTGAAGTTTTGATCTTAGCTATTCTGACTGATGTGAGTTGGAATCTCAGGGTTGTTTTGATTTGCATTTCCCTGATGGCTAAATATGTCGAGCACTTCCTTAGATGCTTCTCAGCCATTTGATATTCCTCAATTGAGAACTTTTTGTTTAGCTTTGTACCCAATTTTTTAATAGGGTTATTTGATTCTGTGGTGTCTACCTTCTTGAGTTCTTTGTATAACTTGGATATTAGTCCTCTATCTGTTGTGGGGTTGGTAAAGATCTTTTTATTTTCTTGAAGGTGTCTTTAGCCTTACAGGAACTTTGCAATCTCATTAAGTCCCATTTGTCAATGTTTGACCTTAGAGCACAAGCCATTGGTGTTCTGTTCAGGAAATTTCCTCCTATGCCTATGTGTTCTAAAGTTTTCCCTACTTTCTCTTCAAATAATTTCAGTGTATCTGATTTAATGTGGAGATCTTTTATCCACTTGCACTTGGGCTTTGTAAAAGGAGAAAAGAAAGGGTCTATTTTCATTCTTCTGCATGCTGAGTGCCAGTTGGACCAACACCATTTGTTGAATAGCCTGTCCTTTTTCCATTGAATGTTTACAGCTCCTTTGTCAAAGATCAAGTGACCATATATGTGAGGGCTCATTTCTGGATCTTTTATTCTATTCCATTGATCCACATGCCTATCTCTGTATCAGTACCATGCAGTGTTTAGCACAATTGCCTTGTAATATAGCTTGATATCAGGGATAGTGATTCCCACAGATGTTATTTTATCATTGAGGATGGATTTTACTATTCCAGGTCTTTTGTAATTCCAGATGAAATTGCACATTGCTCTTTCCAACTCTATGAAGAATTGGGTTGGAATTTTGCTAGGGATTGCATTGAATCTCTAGATTGCTTTTGGTAAGATGGCCAATTTTACAATGTTGATCCTTCCAATCCATGAGCATGGGAGATCTTTCCATTTTCTGAGATCTTCTTAGATTTCCTTCTTTAGAGGTTTGAAGTTCTTGTCATATATGTCCTTCACTTGCTTAGTTAGAGTCACACCAAGGTATTCCATATTGTTTGTGACTATTGTGAATGGTATCTTTTCCCTAATTCTTTGATTTTTTTTCTAAAATTATACTTTTGAACTATTTTTAATTTCAATAATTTTAGTATCTTTTGATTTAGTTATTGAGGAGTAAGGATATTTGGTGTCAAATTTACATTTTATTTATACTTTTTATGTTAATATGCAAAAATGAATGAACACATCTGTTCAGATGAGGACCTTTTTTAATCTTTATTGAAAGTCACTGTCTCTTGAGGGCTCAAACTCCATCTTTTCTAAGAAAAGAGAGAACAACCTCAGGAACAAAAACAGTACCCAAGAAAGCACTCCTGTTGACTCTGCATGGACTGAAGACTAAGCCAGTCTAGGCTATTGGTTTCTTGTCTGTCATGCACTTCAGAGTCATCTCGGTTTTGCTTAAAGCATTCTTCATTTTGGGTCATGTCTTCTCTTTGTCCTTCCCAAGGGGTGTACTGTGTCTTCCCTCCATTATGATGCTGAGGTGGGTCATCCCTGTGGCTCTCATCCTCCCCACAGGTTGTCTGTGTCTGTCCTGCATGAGATGTTGTGGTAGACCATCTATGAGATCTTTTTCTCCTCTACAGGTCCTATATCTCTGTCACAGACTGTGATGCTGTTGTGGATTGTGTTGCAACTGCTCCCTGCTTTCAGGGTCCAAAGTAGCTCAGTCTAGAGAAATACGATCCTCTCACGATGGGAAAGGAATGGCCTCCCTTCTCAGGTGTCTTGTCACACATCTTCTGACACTCCAAATCTGCCAGGTGCTTAGTGAATTTAAGGTTTGGGAATAACAATGATTTTATTCATTGTGTAGGATTGTCTGTGTTACCTCTCGTTAGTGGCTTTGGCTTCTCTTACCTTCCTGGGAGTTAGGGTAAGAGCTGTGGTCTGTTTCCTGGTTTTCTCTGTGTTACTTTTCTGTTTTGTCCCCATTTGCAAGTACCCTTTACTGATTTTTTAGACTCCCAGGGCTCTTTCTCTCCTTGGAATCCATTTCTCTTTTGTTACTTTGATTCTTTACATCTATAGAGCCATACTGAGGAAGCTTTCAGGAGGGGTCCTTTTACCCTGAGTTGTTATGTAGATGCTGGGAATCAAACATGTATTCTTGGGGACAGCAGACATTGCTATTAATCATTAAGCTATCTCTCCAACTACTCATTTACTTATCTTTAACTTTTTAAAACTTCTGGGTTTTAAAAATATTCTGCACATAAACACTTTTCTAAATATGTATTGTAAATGAGTCTCAGACTGAAGATCATTTAGTTTCTTAATAATGTATATAGATGTGATTTATAGGATTTTTTTACAAAGCCCATTCCTGTTTTAGTTTGTTTTGATTTCTCTTGACTTTCCTGGGAAAACTTTTTCAAGTGCATAGATAAAAGTAACGAGGTTTGCACATTAAGCACACACCCTTGTCCACTCAAGTGCTCATTGTAGTTTAAAGGTTGTCTCTTCTGCTGGAAAACAAAACATTGACATTGTTGATTATTTCTCTTGGGTATGTCCTAGAACACGTTCTATTTCTGTTTTCTTATATGCGAGTCTTTGTTAAGGGTTAGTCTGACTAAATGGAAAGAACATTGAGTAGTTAAAACTATTCCTGCTTTTTATATGACACAGCTTCTTCAGAAAAAATTGTGTTATACAGGGGGAAGTAAAAGTAGCAACATATTATTGAAAAGCCCCTGTTTTAAATAATTCATCATAAAATGGCGAAAAAATTGCAGTTGGGTTTGAATATCACATTCTAAGGATCTAGGAAGTCTGAAATGTAAGAACTTTGCAAGTCTAAGCAAATATCTTGCTATCATCTCACTCTTGGTTTTCTTCACAGTGGGGTGTGTTCCAGCCTTTAGACAGTGAGGAAGATTGATTTAGGCTCAAAGTTGTCATTCTAACCTTTCACACCTTTTCTTATCTTAACTTCTTTTTTTATCCCAAATACAAAAGTTACTAGCTTTCTTTGACAAATGGTTATTTAATGTTTTCTAAGTGTCAGCTGTGGTCAAAAACATGGTCCTTGATCATGAGGAAATAGTCTAGTTTTCACATTCACCTTTGATATGTATCTACTGTTCTCTATTCCATTTTTTGAGTCTAAGAAAGTCTGTGTCTCATTTGGTTTTAAGTTGATTTCTTGCCTGTCTTGTGAAACTCTTCTTCATTATTTTCCTCCTCTTTCCACGTTTTCCAAATTTTGGTAACATTTCCAAATTTTTACCCTATTTTTTTAAGATTGGTGCTTATGGCTTTTTCTTAATTTCATGTGTTAGTTTATGAAATGCCATTAAGTGTAAATATTGCTATATTTGCCTCATTATATGCCAAATAAGCGAAGCTCTATAAAAAGTATAGTATACCAAGGCAAATTAGAACTTAAAGTAAATAGTATCTCTTGAAAGTTCTAAACCATGTATAAAAGTGGAGATATACTTATGTACTTAAAGATATCACAATTTCTCAGCCCATGGTGAATCCCTTTCCTTCTCTTTTTCACATCTGTATGTATTTTTTACCCTATGTTTAATGCTATCAAAACTGGGGATGATATGGATCAGCAGCTCCAGGTAATCATTCTTTGGAAAGTTTGGGGAAGAAATAGTGTTGAAATGCACCCTATCTATAGTTTTCTCCAATGGAGATATGTTAATGCTAATGTAACAACAGTCTTCAATTTTGTATTTTCTAACACCATCTACACTACAATATAACTTGTTTTCCAAGCTCTAAAAAGGTGTGTACACAGCCTACTGGATCCTAGGATGCTCTCATAGTGCACCATCAAAGACTTCTGTGAAGATCTATTGTCCCCACAGTTCACCTGGAAGTTCTTTTTGAAAAATTCTTTTTTAACAGTGTGACTAGGACTGTTGCTTACAACTAGTGCAAGTACTATCTGATCCAAGACAAGCAATGTCCTGAAAAAAAAATTGAGATAAAGACTAGGGTTACTTGTTTGGTTTTGGTGCTGGGGTGTGTGAATTCCTCTCAGGCAGATGAAACAGGAAGGCGCTAGTCTACAATCTATCCTTTCCACCATCAGGGCTTGAGAGTGGCAGGACATAGCCCAAGATGGAAGCCCTAGCCCAAGTGAGAAATGGTGCAGGCTGAGGCTGAGGAGATGGGGTTCCCAAATTCCCAGGCATCTAGTTGCCACTGGGATATGGGTAGAGTCTGGAACAAGGGGGGCATGCAGACAGGTGATGAGCCTGGTACTTGGGGCGAGGGGAAACTCCTCTTAGCTCAGAGGTGAGTGTCCCTGTTCACAGCGCAGAGGAGCCTTCTGCAGGGGAAGAAGGCTTTCCCCCATGGCTGTTCTTGATGAGGGAAACAGTTATTTTTGTCTGAGCTGTTTATTCCTTATTCATCACAGAAAATGGGTGCATATGACTGGATAGACTAGAGATTAAATACCTTTTGTAGGAAGGAAAGTCCTTTAAGGAAAGCTTACTAGCTAAATCCCTGGGCCAGTCCATGCAGATATCTCATTAGCATGGAGAACTCTGTGCTATTTGACTAGTTGTTACAATGCTCACATGGGGTTTTGTAGTCTGTGTTCCAAGACAGGAATCTACTATTTTCAGATACAAGAAATATCAGGGTTTCTGAATCTGTTCAACTTTCCCAGTTTTTGTTTGGTAACACAGTTCCACTTTCCCCCACAGTCATGTATCATTTAGATTAAAGACTGAGATCTATGAACTAGTCACTGTGATTATTGACATCTCAGTATGAGGGCTTCATCCTAGAGAAGCTCAGAGTAAGAGGAATAAATAAGGAACTACACCTCCTGCGATAGAACTCCTTTCTAACCCATAAAGAGGCTGTGCTGCAGAGCCTTGTTGGACACTTCAGGGTTTGTCTTCTGATGCGTTAGCGAAGCCGTGGTAGAGGCTACTAGTCATTTAAGGCCTTAAACATCTCATCACATCGGACAATGTCTCTCCTCATCCCTTGCTTTGAACTCTAGAGATGCTCTGATGCTGTGAAGCAATGGGCTAATACCCATCATGTACACACTGCAATGCCCTGTGGCATTTTGGATCTCTCCTTCTGGCATAGAATTGAAGGCAATCAATGAATTTTTTTTTTCTATTTTCTTCCTCTGTACAGATAGCTTTAGGGCCTTTTTTGGTAAGGATTCCCTGAAAGTTGGAGGCATTGGGACCCATTGGCAATTCATTGGCAATCATGTTGATGCTTTGCTTCTTTTCTTGCTTATTAAAATCACTTCACAAAGAAGTCACATGTCTGTGTTTTCTCTTTGGCATTACTTTCAAGGATTTCATATTAAGATCTTAGGACAGAAAAAGCAAATGACTTGTTAAGGGGAGAAGGGAGTTGGGTTAATGGAAATCCTTCCACCCACAAGGAAAACTCTGAAACAATCACTTCCTTTCTAACAGGAAAAATTATAGAGCTATAAGCAGGATGAGTAACAAAGAGACTTTTCTTTGAGGAAGCTAATTCTTAGACACTAAGAAAGGTTTATAAACTTCAATTATTAAAAAAATATGTGGTAATTTAATTTAGTTTCTATGTGCATGTACAAAATAGTGGGTTTCATAATGGCACCTTCACGTGTGTGTGTGTGTGTGTGTGTGTGTGTGTGTGTGTGTGTGTAATTATACTCTGATCTCCTTTATTTCTTTAAGCTGAGTTTTTAAAATATTTTTTAAATTTATTTATTTTATAAAATACTATTATAGTTCACAAAATTTGTTACATAATTATATATGATGAATACATGATTATTCTCCTTTTTTTTTATTTCTAAGAAAGACTAGGCTTCCACATTTTGGTCTTTTTGAGCTTCATAAAGTCTGTGAATTGTTTCTTGAGTATTCAGAGCTTCTAGAGCTAGTATCCAATTATCAGTGACTACATACCATGTGTGTTCTTTTGTGACTGGGTTACCTCACTCAGGATGGTATTCTCTAGTTCCATCCATTTCCTAGGAATTTCATAAAGTCATTGTTTCTAATAGCTGAGTAGTACTCTATTGTGTAAATGTACAGCACTTTCTGTATCCATTCCTTTGTTGAAGGACATCTGGGTTCTTTCCAGTTTCTGGCTATTGTAAATAAGGCTATTATGAACATGATGGAGCATGTGTCCTTATTATATGTTGGAGCATTCTTGGGACATATGCCCAGAAGTGGAATAACTGGGTTTTTTAATAATATTTTTATGGATCTTAAGAGAGATGGAAACAAAATCAAGAGGTAGAGGATCATCCATAACTGGATAAGAGCCTTCCAGACCATCAAAGACTCCAGCTGATTTATATCATGTGAGGAGAAAGTACTGTCTGAGCAGAGAAACATAGCAGGGTAGGGAAGTCTCTTTTAGTTTCATGTGGTTGACTGCATAAAACAATTTTTATGAGAATATTGAAGACTAAATGGGGATTAGGAACACACGTTTACACTCAAGTTTTTATGATTTTGCGTCTTATATAATTAAAAGTGCATTGCATGATGAAAATAGGGAGAAAACTATGGTCATAATGCATGTCTGTCCTTATAGCTTTTCACTAAGAAGCTTGTGTACCTTTTGTGGTAGCAGTCATTTCTATTGAAACCACAGGATAGATCTGGCTTGAGCACTCTCTGGTGGTCTTTCTATGAGACATGGATTATCTACTAGACTGCTGAAACTACACATAAAGCCCATGCTCCCTGAAGAAAACCTCAGAAGATTTTGAAATACATGTGTCTCCAGCCATGGAGTACCTATCCCCATCAGAATCCTTCTAACTGCATTACTTTGTGTTGTTTACAATGACTCTGGCAACCCCTGCAAAGTTTACCTGGGTTCTATCAATGGGATATTTTCATGATATTGTCTTCAGAAAGATAGCTAGACTTCCTTCAGTGGGAGTTAAGTTTGTTGTTTGTAAAGCAGGTGAGAGTAATAAGTACAGTGTGATCCAGAAAGCACAGTTTAGATGTAATACTTCCAAAGCCACTATATGGCCTTCAGAAAGACTTCCTTCTTGGAGTTGTACTTCCTGCCCAGCAGGTGAAGAGCTGAATCATAACAACACAGTGGAAAGGGAGGAGCAAAAAGTGAAGGCTTATATTTCCTTTGGAGGGACACAGCTCCAGTCTAACCTGCTAAACTGTTCCCATCACCATCAGAAAGCAACAAAGGTAAAGAAAAACCTTTCTGTACTTTATGAGTAGAATTGTTAGACGGCAACAAATTAGAGTAAAAGCTGAGATGTAACAAGTGTGTAATGAGTCAGACAAGGGGGTAACTTTTTATTAACTGAATGTGGCTCTCTACTGACCTGTTGAATAACAATATTAGCATATTTGATTATCACTGAAAATGTGCACAATAAAGCCACTAGTTTAGCTAACTATATTTCATAAATCTGATTGTTTTAGTGGAGAAATTATGATTATATTTTTATTTAGTATTCATCTTAATTCTTTAGACAAGTATCATTTCCTTGTCTCTGTGATATTTCTCTGTGTGTTCATGTGGAAGCATGTGTGTATATATATTTGTGTGTCTCTGTGAGTATGTATGTGTGTATAAATTTCTCTCTGAGAGTGTATGTTTGTGTCTCTGTATCTGTAAATTTCTCTCTCTTTTTCTCTGTCTGTTTGTTTCCCCCTTCGTGTGTGTGTGTGTGTGTGTGTGTGTGTGTGTGTGTGTGTGTGTGTATGTAGGTAGGTGTCTGTATCTGTGGAGTTTTTTGTTTGTGCTTTTGGATGTTTCTTTGTGTCTGTAAGTTTCTCTGTGTGTACTTTTCCCAGGCAGTACTAAGGTTTTAAGAAGCTAAGTTCTTTGTCATATATTTGCTCTGAAAGAGCTGACCAAGACTTTGTGTCTCCTCGCAGTTCTATTTCCGATACACATTTCCCTCTTGTCATTTCTTGAATCCATTCTTTAGACCTAAGATAGACAAGAAACTTAGGGATCTTTTTTTGCTTTCTTTTCTCATACAGCTACCTCTAGATGACACATTTCACGTTCCTGGCAGATGTCTCTTCTCCTAAAACATAGGCAGGATAGTACAGAGATGTTCAAGGACACTTTTTATAATTTTCTCCCTCTTTCCAAATTCTACTGCATCATTTTTCTTGGAGCTCCTGCCTTTCCCTCTGCAGAACAGTTTGACCATGATGGTATTTACACATTTTCAGGATTCATATACTTTCAGATTTCTATCCAGTGCATTCTTCTTCATGTAAATTGTCTGGTCAGTCTTCATTAGTGTATAAATGATAAAATATTCAGTCTTATTTTCTCTAATATATATTTGTTTTGGGGCAAACATGAAGGAATTGATGAGTTTATAAATTTATTTTCCTTCCCTCAAGGAATGATAATTCTGGTGACAAAATGCAACATATTCACTGGTTCCAAATCTGTAATTCATCCACACATTATTCTATGTATGCAAAGACAATCACTCAGTTGTAGAAAAAAATGTCAGTAAAAAATTAGTTGAATGTGATGTTAAGCTTAGAACTGTTGTAAAAGATTTGTGCTTATAGTTATAAAGGCAGCAAGCACTCTAGAGAGTGAAATGAGATTATAGACATCCTGAATACTGCATTATAAATCTGCAGACAACAAAGCTCATGAAAATATTGTAATTATAAATTTCCAACATCTTTCAAATATGAACTCAGCAGTTTCATTCCTTGTACTGTGAGCTGCTAGATTCACCTGCGAGGCCAGGCAAGCTGTACTATTTATTTATTCTTATCTGTTGAAGTTAACTGCCAGTGCTGTTGCATTATTTAATAGCATATGGCAGTGACTGGGAGAAGGAGGGGTTTCAGGAGAGATGGACCACAGTTCTCATCCTATTGGTGTGCGATCTCAAGCTCCCAAAGCATCCTCTGCAGAACTGTGGAGGCATAGCTCATCCTTCAAGACTAAAGACTCTGAATCCTGCACATACAGAACTTAGTGTGTATGTGGATCCTGAGATCCAATCACTTATTTCTCAAAGGCATTTTAGTGTAGGTGTGTACACAGGGCCCATAAAGATGTACCTCTCAGCACTTCCTATGATGCTGTGATACAGGGTGCCATTGAAGTGTCAGTCCCTTAGGAGTATATAGGCTAACGTATGATGAAAATACAAGAATTCACTAGCAGAAATGATGTTTCTGGAGCAACATGGATACATCATAAATATATAGTACTAAATGAAGAATAAACCACATAATACAGATTCATTAATGAAAGCCAAATGTTTGACCGAACAAAATAGATATTTTTACAAGAACCCATACAAATAAAGGGTATTGCCTAAAGAAATTAAAAGTATGGTCTCAAACTAAGGGAAAAGAGAGTGAATTAGCTTAAAGTGGTGCGTGAAAAGGAAAGATATCTGTGAAGCCCCAGGATGTGGCTTCCAGGGAAAAGGGGCTGAGCTGATGCTTTGAGCGTTTCTACTCACAATTATAAAGAAGGAAACAGAATTTTTAAAGTGCAGAACACAAGAAGTGACCCTACTTTAGAAGTGTATTCTAAAGTCTTTTAAGAAGCCTCAGTAATTACAGGGTTCAGTGACCACTTTATAATCAAAATTGCATAAACTGAAAAATTACACTTACATATAAATCTGAAGTTACATTTTACAATGTGTTTTTTCCCAGTAACTCCACCCAGTACAGTGAAGAATATAGTATGTAGAGAGGTTAGCTTGAATGTACCTGAAACCTGGGTGGACTTTATTATTAAGATTGCAAATAAGTGTTTTCCAAGGATAGTAATTATTATAGATGTTAGTAAGTATTAAGAGTAAGCTGAAGGGTAACATCCTGCTCTGGAGACAAGGGCTGCACAGAGATGTAAGATTAGCAAAGTCTCCAGCAATATATATATATATATATATATATATATATATATATATATATATTATATATATATATATATTAAACATATATACATATATTTAATCAAAGAGAAGACTCCAGCTCTGGTTTGGCTCTAGCGTGCTGTGCTGGGTGGTGTCAGAGCTAAAACTCACAGCATCTAGTGCATAGGAATGGATTTAGAGTGAGCATTGTTAATTGCAGGATGATGTGACAACCATCACTGGAACCGTGTAAATGCCATGGCTCATTGTTTTGAAAGTCCACAGGTGACACATTTCCTTTTGCTTCTCAGTTGCCTGACAGCATGTGGTTGAGCCACAGGGACCCCTCCCTCTCTCAGACCCGAGGACCATGCACCCTTAGCTCTTTATGACAGTCAGAACACAAAGCACTGGGCTTTAAAGGGGAGCATTACACACATTCCTAAATCAGTGACACACCAAGGTCACACCCCAGAGAATACACCACCAGTGAGCTCAGGTCAAGTGGGCATGGCTGAAAACACACATTAGTGACTTCAAACAGTGGACAGAAGCAGGGAAGAATACTGGTGGTTTGCTATACTGTCCTAGGGAACATGTACTTAGTCTATGCTTCTAAAACCACGTGGGACTATACATGAGAGATTAGGGGTAAAAGAATAAAGTATTCTCAGACCGCTGAGGGTCAAACTCAAATGCATAGATGTATTAGAAGACTGTGAGTTTTAGTAAGTGGGCCTGTCAGTCTGAGAAGGCAAGGAGGTATAAATGGATTTCCTAAAGTAAACAGTGACATTTTTAGCTGAAAGTAGTAACAGAGGACTCAACTAAAACTTTTCATTTACAAAGCAAGAAGAGATGTCATAAGACATGACAAGAAATGCCTAAGCAAGGTAGTTCCAAGCCTGTTAATCCACCCACTCAATCATGAGTCATTAAAAACTCAAATTTTCCCCGTCTTTCTCCTCTGGCATGCTGGGTTTTCTCTGACTAGCTATCTCATGGCTCTGCAAAGTGACTTTAATGGTAGCCATGTTGACAGTACAGCTCTGAAAAATAAAAGCTTCTCCTATGGGTCTCTTATTGACATTTTTCCAGAGAAAGGATTTTCTTAGCAGAGATTCCAGAAATGTCTAGGTCCTAAGCCACTCACTGACAAGGAATGCAGAATTGTTTTAAGCAATTAAGACTTACCTCTTGGGACCAGGAAGCTTAAAGCCTTCTCTTAAGCACACATGGAATCCTCTTCAATGCTGGCTCTCTTCTTGACTGCTGGGTAGTTAACATTTAGAATGTGCTGTCCAGAAAGCAGGGGAGGGGAGGCAAAATGGTAAGCAAAGAATAAGAAAGTAGGGCAGATGGGAAGAAGGTCACAGATATGGTGTAAGCTAACTAGATCACCTGGCAGCTCAATTTAGTAAGAGCTCTCTGGGCATTCTGACTTCTCAGTGAGGCATGATCGCTTCTAAAGGCATGTCTTACTATCTCTATCCCCACTTTCTATGGCTTTGGCTTCCCACTTTGTTTTCTGGACCTATACATTTCTCTTTCTGCATACTGGTCTCTTTTCATTCCATTGCTTTTCTCGTGAATGTTCTGCTTACTTGGACATGTCTGGAAAACTCTCCTTCTAATCTTCAGTAGAAGCAGGCCGTGCCTCTCAGGGTAGATCTGCTTCCCTCCTCTGTACTTCCACTGGATTCTGTGCATATCTGAGTATTGATGTACTTATGGTATTAACCCCCCTTCACATATGTCTATGAGAGGCTTCTCTATGTCCATCAGTGAGAACAAAAAAGGAATCCATAATCTGATGGAGACAGGCATCTAGGGGGTAGAGCATATAAAAAAAAATAACACGTGAAGTGAGTCAGGTAATATGTTCTAGGAAGTAAAAGAATCTGATGTAGGTGTGTGGCTGAGTTTTCAAAGGGAATAACCAAGGATTTTCTGAAGGAAGAGGAATGAACTGCTAGAGTGAGCCTTCCAAGAACTGGGGGGAAGAACAGCTCAGAGGAAGGATAAACAATGTAGAAAGACCAAGATGGGTATGCTTGGAATCTTGGAGGAAAGGAAAAGCTAAAGTGTCAAGAGTCAGTGGAGCGATGAACTGATGAGGCCTGAGAAGGCCAGGGTCAGTTCAGAGAGCTGCCATGTAGATTAAGGGAAGGCTTTGGCTTCTCTTTGAGAATGGCATGATACTGAAGATGCTGCGTACAGAGGAACATGACCTCTGACCTTTAAGTAACACCACTCTTGCCTCTCAAGGAAACACAACAGGGAACATAAAAATACATAGGTAACCAGGTGTGCATCATGTTGTAATATTGTCATAAGGGAGGGGGAAACTTTGATCAAAATGGTAAAATCGGTAAGAGTGACTGAGCATTTTTGAAAGCCGAGGAAAGAAGATATTTTCATAGACTGAAGGGGAATACAGATGAGAAAGCATCAAAGGATAATCTTCAGGTTATTAGCCTGAAAATTGGAAAAGTGGAGCCAGGAGTCCCACAAATGAGGGAAAACTGTGACAGAAGAGGCAAGGAATAAGGATGAGGAGCCAAAGGTCTGTTCTCCATCGTGTCAGATCTGAAGGACCCCTTAGGCATGGAAGGATGTCAAGTGTGTGGTTGGATATTGTGGGTCTAGAATTGAGGTGCAGCATACATTTAAAACAAACTCAATATTGTTTTTGCTGTAACTAAAGATCTGGGGGAAAAAAAGCAAAAATAAGAAAAGATTCCATTTAGCTTGTTGTGTCAGAAAGCTCAGTCTAACATAGCGAAGGAATAATGGACTAGAAAAACTTATAGAGGGAACTAAGAAGAGGGGGAGAGGGACAGGGAGAAGGAGAGGGAGAGAAAATAAATAGCTCCAAGTATGTAAATTGAGAGACTTAGTTCCTCCAGACAGGCTTTACCTAACATTCCCAGAACCTCTCAAAGTAGTTGCACCAGACTGAGACCTGCTATTCAGTTCATGACCTAATGGGGCACATCTTATATTCAAATTCAGACAAGGAGCTATCAGGGTGTAGGTGACAGTGAACCCAAGGTGGGATGAGGTCACCTGGGACGTGGGTGTAAAGGCAGATAAGACTCGCGTCTGAAGTTTGATGACTTTTGATGAACAGTTGATAGCAATGGAGAAAGACCCTGGATGTAAGAGATTGACTACCAGGGAGACAAAGCAAAGAAGTATTTGTTGACAATAAAGAATAAAGTCTCCTTGTTGCCAGAAAGTACGCTTGATTGTTACTGTTTCTATGGCTGGCTCTCCATTCTCCCTGGCGCTCCATCAATGTCTGTAGGTCTAAATTTTCTTTCTTGATATGCCCTTTCCAGAAAATAACAGACACTGCAGCATCAACCTTCTTTCTCCTGGGTTTTTCCTCTCCTGCTCCTCTCTAGCTATGGCTCTGACTGGGGCATGTCCCTAGCTTTACTCCACATTCTTGGAAAAGTGCCAAGGAGGGGATAAAACTGTGTCAGGTGTCAGGTTGTTTGTGGGAAACCGAGTGGAGAGCTGATACTCTTCTGTGAGGTTCTGAACAGGACCAGACTGGTGGGAAAACGATTGCTTGTCCGAGTCTGTGAAGCATAAAGATTTTATACACACATTCCAGGAAAGGGGTGTCCTAAGGTGTAGAAAGTAAGCACACACACAAGGGCTGAAGTATTTCTGCTCTGCTATAGGCATTGTTTGGGGAAAGAATGGATTCCATCACCACAGCAAATACTGAATTTTGCCTCGATGTGTTCAAAGAGCTGAGCAGTGGCACCGTGGGAGAAAACATCTTCTTTTCCCCTCTCACTACGTTTTATGCTCTAAGTATGCTTCTCCTGGGTGCCAGGGGAAAGAGCGCCGAGCAAATGGAAAAGGTAATATAAAGAAGAACACCCCCAGAAACCAGACATTTTTCATGTGTCCCTCTTGTCTGACAGACTTCAGCCATTTTCATTAGGAAATATATTGTTCAATAAAAAGGCGTGCTTAGGTAAGTCACGTTTGTCAGAGAGGCAAAAGTTTGACGCAAATCAGTGCAGTACATGGCTGCTTTTATATCAAATTCATTTCTTCAGTGACCGTTTCCACTTTTCTTACACTTTTATTGACATTGCACCCCAATAGCAGCTTCACACTGATCTCCTCCTAGTGCTGCCTTTGCAAATCCCTCACTTACTACCCTGCTTCTCCTCAGAGACTAGGGGTCACCACCTCACCATGGGACATCTAGTCCCAGCAGGACTAAAACCTTCCTCTCCCACTGAGGTTCAACCAGGCAGTCCAAGTAGGGGAAGGTGATCCAATGGTAGGCAGCAGAGTCAGAAACAGCCCTCCCTCCAATTGCTAAGGAACTCACATGAAGAACAAGCTGGATATCTGCTACAAGCGTGTAGGGGACCTAGTTCAGCCCCTCCATATCACTTCTATTTTGGCAATTTGACATAATAGAGTACACATTTTTGGTACTTATTATTTTTCCCTCTAAAATTTTAAACCCAAAAGCCTTATAAGATTTTAAATATTTTTTAAAAGCAATTTGTTACTAAATTTCTTCATGCCAACTCTATTTGTAGGCAGAGATTATTATTCCCATTTTACAACCAGGAAAACAGAGGAACGATGACATGTCACATGACCCTGGCTGCAAGATCTTTCCAGTCTATGAATTTTTATTACTCTGAATGTCTAAAAAACAGCTCTTGATAACTCTTAGTATAGTTTCTTGTCTTGATGTTACTTTACTAGGAAACTGTTACTGTTTCCAGGGATCCCTGTGAGCCATTCTCTAGTTAAAGGCCTGAGGAGCAGGAGGAAGGTAGAGTGGATTGCCATTACAGAGTTCTGCTCCTAGGACCTGGTAGACTATAAACTGGGGTGAGGGTACTTGTCATTTCTGATCTCAGTTTTTCAGACATCAAATGCAGGTGATAGAGTTTACCTGTGCAGTTGTTGGGAGGGTTAAATAAGACACCTGAGGACTATACTCAGGACCTGGAACATAATACTATTAGATGACATCTACTGATACTGATTTTGACCTGAAAAGGAAGCATGAATGCAGGTCTCAGACTTAGTAGATCGTACATTACTTTTGTGGCCACTTAATCTCTTTTCTTTTTCCAGGTGCTCCACTATGACAACTTTTCGGGTTTCTTAAAAGCTAAGATGAAAAATTCTTCTGAGGTATGCTGCTCTCAGTGCTTCAAACCACACAAAGTACTCTCAGCCTTACTACCATGAAGCCATCCTCCAGTCTGGAGAAGTGGAGTCCTTCTCTGGGGCCAGAAGAAGCCAGCTCTGTCCTAGCGTCCTCTGTTAATGTTCCCCATGACCATGGCAGAGTGTTGAATTTAGCCTATGGTAATAATGACAGCAACAAGGACAAAGCCTCTCTATCCAGGCCTTTAATTGTCATTCAGACTTTTTGGTTCTGTGCCCTTGTCTGCTGTTGATGGTGCCAGATTTACCCAGGCACCTTGTATTGTCATTCTACTGAGAACCACTGAGAAATGATTGGCTTTTAATTACATAAAAGCCAAAATACATGTCCCCGATGCAGCTTCATCCACATGCTCTGGGCCAATGGTACTTAGTTATTCTCAAAGGGGTATATTCACTCATTTACATAGAATTCTCTCAAGATAGTATTTTTAGTAGTTCATGGGTATATGGATAAATGTGTATAAATGCAGACACAGACATAGTCACAGGCACATGCACATACACAGACATAATTGAAACCTTCTCAGAAACCCTACTTATTAGGACCCACTATTCAGGAAATGTAGGTATTACCTTTATGGCATCTGTGAATTCTTAATCTTCATTCATATGTATTACAGTTGCAAACCAGCAGAACTGCTACTGCACAGAACAAGTGAATGTATTAAATCTTGTTAGTGAAGGTTAAAGTATTGGTTTAAGTAGCCATTCAGAAAACTGAGCCATTGCTTGGGTGAGTTGATTCATGCTTGTATTCTCAGCAGTTAGAGGCAGGGGAATTGCTACCAAGTTCAATGTCAGACTGGCAGACATAATGAGTTTGAGCCAAGCCTATCTAGCAATACTATGTCTTGGTTGGGAAGAAGGGTCAACAAAAATATAAGGGGAAGAGATGGCAATGCAGGAGTAAATATGACCACAATGCATAGAATATAAGAAGGATACAAGGAACAAACTATCAAAAATATATAAAAAAAGGCTAAACACTGAAAATAGAAATATAAATTCACTGGCAGCTACAGAACTTGCATTAGAACCTCTTTGTTTATGAAAACTTAAGCTTTTGGAATAAACTATTAGGATCATCAAGTAAGTACATATGAGCCTGCAAGGTCAGCTGAGATCAGTTTTCTAAAAGAAATCAAGTTCATCCCATTATGTTTGCTGCTGTCTATTGGAAGGCAAACATCTCACTTTACAGGTATTGCTTTTTATTATTTCTAACTCTTTAGTGGCCAGAAATCAATCATGTGTCTTTTTTGTTCACCACTTCCAGTGCAGCCATGGTGGAAGGATGCATCCTGAGTTCAGAGCTCTGGTCTCCCACATTAACCAACAGAATTCCCTCAGCATTGCTAACAGAATCTACGGGACAAAGTCAATAACATTCCACAAGGTGAGCACAAATGAATTTTATATAGAACATCAAGGGAGACTGAGCAGAGCTCATGATATTGCTACAATGTTGAATTTGAGCTTAGAGTTTCCAAGATGTGGCTTTATCAAAATTCTCACGTAGAGTTCTGCAATATCATATGAAACTTCCTTTCTTGGCCAAATCCCTAAAGCTGTATAAGAACTAAGGTCAGAGGTGAAGCAAATTTGTAAGAGTTGCCATTTTCAGATGAGGAGAAAAGTGAAATACATTTCTGATCTTTAGCAGAAGTCCCTGATAGTAGACTATCAAGAGGTAGTAGAAAGCACATTCAATTATGGGCTAAGAGATGAAAATTTTTCTTCTACTTACACATATGACTTTGAGTAAGTCAGTTCTCTCTTTAAAGTAAGAGGATTAGATATTTTTCTAGCTTCAAAATTAGAGATGGATTTCAGTTCTTACTTACCAACACTGACGTGTACAGTTTCACTGAATGTTTCCATGTAATCCCCACTGACAATTACTTCTGAGCTCATCACAGGCATTGCCTCATATGATCATTTCCTTGTGCTATGTCACAGACACAAAGTTTTCCTGGTTTCTAAAGGCTATAAAACAGATTCTGAAAATTTCAATTGACAAGAGTCACAGTGATAATTTTCCAGATTGAGATTTGATTCTTATCTAAACTCAAACCTTCTTCCTGTAATGAAATGCTCTTTGCTGTCTTTGGTTCATCTCTGACTGAGGATTACTGAAGTTTTGAGAAGAAGCTTCAAATTTCTGTTTTCTTTAGAACTTTTGCTGTTTAAGCTGTTTTGGACACCACACATCTCTGATAGAATTCTTGCATCTGAGGTGGGTGGACCACCTTGGTACTGCAAATATTCTAAGATTCTTCCTTCTACTCTGACAGAAGCTCATGAAAATGTTTTGTATTGAGTGCCTGCAGTGATGGAAGTCATGAATTATTTCCTTTGAGCTGCTATACTTTCCTCTTTGCCTCTCCCAAACAGTGACCCAGACACAAAAGTAAATAACTGTTGATTTGGAGTGGTGGTTTTGAATTTGTTCTTGAGGTAAGAAGAAAGCCATTTAGCCATTATACTTAACTATTTTTTTTCTTGCAAACACTGTTGCTCTTTACTTTGAAGAGAAAAACATAGGGATAGTCATAAAAAAAGGTGCCCACTGTATGAAATGCATCGTTTTGATTTGAATGTACTACTGTAAAAAAGCCTAATCAACTTCTTTGGATTTGAAGTAGATCTGTTGACATTGAGAACCATGAACTTATTTTCAGCCTAATGTCTATAGCACACACCCACCCTAGGACAGTAATGATATTTGAAAATTCTAGGGCTTGCATCCCACTATTTTCAGAGTATGAGATACCATAAAGGATGAGATAGGGGATAAAAAAGAGGACATTATAAAGAGGCTAATGGACTGGTTTAGGAGGGCTCTGTGTCATTCTGCCTCTGGATGACATCCACTGTTGGCTGTCCCCTCTGGTACTGTTCTGCAGTGTATGAACATATATTTTTATGAAGTAGAAGAATGGCTGAACACATAACTTCTGTGCTAGACTCCTATCCCTGTTAAGTTACATCTTTCTCTTCATTGGGTAGGTACTGAACTGGAGAGGTATTATCTTTAACCAGTTAGATTTATAATGTCCTATTGTGGGACCAGGGGCCATCTTGATGGCCTCTTCTGTTGTGCAGGGAACTGATAGAATGTTGGAGACATAGCCTGTCTCAATTTAATAAGTCCATTACAGACAAAGACACTTTATCAAAGTCATCTGGTCAAAGTCCCTTCAAATCATCATGGAAGAAGAGGCCTTTGGTCCACGGAGGGCACATTCTTCCAATGTAAAGAAATCCAAGGCACTGGGGTGGAGATGGTGATTAGGAGCAAGTGCACTTTGGTGAAGATAAGTGGAGGTGGAGAAGGGATTGGGGATAGGATAATATTTTAAATGTAAACACACAGAGTGTATCTAATAATTTTTTTAAATATATAAAAATAGAAAGCCTGTGGTATAATGGGAAAAGAGTCAAATATTTCTGGATATTTTTTCTTTTTTTTCATTTTTATTGGATATTCTCTGCATTTACATTAAATGTTATCCCCTTTTCCCTCACTGTCATCTTACCTCCCCTTCCCCTTGCTTCCATGAAGATGTTCTTCCTCCCAACAACCCTTTTCCACCTCATTGCCTGGGTGTTCCCCTACACTGGAAAAACAAGCCTTCACTGTACCAAAGGCCTCTCCTCCCATTCATCCCAGACAATGCTACCCTCTGCTACATATGCAACTGGAGCCATGGGTTTTTCCATGTGTACTCATTGGTTGGTGTTTTAGTCCCTGGAAGCTCTGGAGGGTTTGGTTAGTTGATAATGTTGTTCTTCCCATGGGGTTACAGACCTTTTCAGTTCCTTCAGTCCTTTCTCTAGCTCCTTTATTTGGGGTACCCAGGTTCAGTCCGATGGTTATCTGCAAGCATCTTTATTTGTATCAGTATGGCTCTGACAGTGCCTCTAATGAGACATTCATATCTGGCTCCTGCCAGTAAGCACTTCTTGGCATCAGCAATAGTGCTTGGGTTTGGTGGCTGCATATGGGATGGATCCCCAGGTGAGGCAGTATCTGGATGATATTTTCTTTAATTCCCTGCTCCTCTATTTGTCCCTGTATTTTTTCCCATGAGTGTTTTGTTATCCCTTATAAGAAGGACTGAGGCATCCACATTCTGGCCTTCTTTCTTTTTGAGCTTCACAATATCTAAACATTATCTTTTACTTTGAAATCTTTGGATTTAAATACAAGTATTCACAAATATTATTTCATTTTAGCTTCTCATAGCACCAGATTTTTGTCTCTGTGTTAGGTCTTTAGAACATTCTAAGCTGAAAGAGTTTTGTGTGTGTGTGTGTGTGTGTGTGTGTGTGTGTATGTATGTTTGCATATATATGTGTGTGTTCCTGTGCATATGTTTGGGTGGGTGGGTGTGTGTTGCTGCATGTGTGAATACTTGATGTACATGTGTATACGGGAGTCAGAGGACATCTTAGTGTTTCAGTTTTTTGCTTTTCGATTTTCTAAAACAAAGTCTGTTTCTTGTTGTGTTCCACTGTTTACAGCAAACTATCCTGCTTCTGGGATTCCTGTTTCTACTTTTTATCTCCTGTAGGAGAACTGAAGTTATAAGTACATGCTGCCACACCTGACTTTTACATGGGTCTGGTGTTATGAACTCAGCTCCTCACACTTGCATAGGAAGTAATTTACTCTCTACCCAGACCCTTCTTTGCACTTTTTGGCTTCCTCTAAATTGTCCTTTCTTTTACAGCAATATGTAAGATGTTGTGAGAAACTGTACCAAGCCAAACTGCAAACTGTTGATTTTGAACTGTCTACAGAGGAGACAAGGAAAAGTATTAATGCTTGGGTTGAAAATAAAACTAACGGTAAGGATGATTGTGTGTTTGTGTGTTTGTGCAAATGTGTGTGCCAAATACTCTTGCGGCAATCATAGAACAATTAGGAGTTTTCCATTCCTATTTCAGGTTCTCTTGATGGAACAGGAAGATATGTAGCAAGTGTTTTGACCTGCTAAGCCAATGGTTCTCAACCTTCTAAAGCTGTTCTTCTTTAATACAGTCCCTAAGGTTGTAGACTATACTATTTTGCAGCAACATACAGTTATTTTGTTGCTACTTCATAACTGTAACATTTCTATTGTTATAAATCATAACATAAATATTTAATATGGAGGAGTCTTGATATACAACTCCCAAAGGGGTTGTGACCCACAGATTGAGAACCACTGTATTAAGCCATCTTGTTTGCCGGGCGCGGGGTGGGGAGTACCTTTTAAAAGTAAGCATGGAAATTAATAATGGACAATAGTGTTAGATATGATTAGGTATAGGATAAGCTGAGTCACCCCTAAGGCATTGCTTTCTAGATTGGAAGTTCTTGTGACAAGGAAGAAGCTATAGTGTGGAATGGGAGTTTTTCTTGAACCTCAAATTTAAAATGCAAACATCTATTATTAACAAGTCAACTCAGATAAAAGTATTTTTTTCTTTTGTTTGTTTTACTCCAAGGAAAAATCACAAACTTATTTGGAAAGGGTACAATTGACCCATCCTCAGTCATGGTCCTAGTGAGTGCCATATATTTCAAGGGACAATGGCAACATAAATTTCAGAAGAGAGAGACAGTGAAAGCCCCCTTTCACATAAGTGTGGTAAGTATTTTGTATCCAGAGTTTTGACAAGAGTTTGGAAAATGCAATATTAATTTAAGGATAATTCAGAGAGATTTCATGAAAACATTTCTGTAGGTTACTGATAGCTTTTATTTGTTAAAAATGACAGTGATTTTCTCACTTGACACGAGACTAGACAGAGACTTCCTAAAAGAGTGGAAACCTCTTCTTTTCCTAGTGTTCCTGAAGTCTTGATGTTTGCACTGTGGCTACTTCCTGTGACAGCCCATAAAGCTATGCCTTTGGCCTAGAGAGTATACACATGGCTTAGGAGAGATAATGGGTATGCCTGTCATGTGACTTCCCACATGAATAGCTTTAGCTAAAGACTATGTTATAACTGAGAGACTCAAGTTGTCTCTATACTCTTGTTGTTCTAGAGTCTCTAACTTTGACTTATTTTAGGATTACAACATTGATAACCCGAGCAAAGGAAAATAATAAAATTATAGTTAATATTTTATATTATTAGCATTATATTATATAGTGATAGCACAAACAATCTTGTTAGAAAAATAAAGTATCCCTACATATCCACTCACATGTTACTGTACAACTTAATTATAATCTTTTAAAAATAGGGTAAAAGTGCAGTTGTGGACATGATGTATCAGACTGGAACATTTAAGCTCGCCTTCATAAAGGAGCCACAGATGCAAGTTCTTGAGCTTCCCTATGCCAACAACAAACTAAAAATGATCATCCTGCTGCCTGTAGGCACAGGCAGTGTGAGCCAGGTAAGAGGCAGACAATGTCAGTTTGCAGCTAACATGAGTGCATGGTGTGTGCATGTGTGCATACCTGTATACATGCAGGAGTGTGTGTGTGTGCATGTTTTCACTCTTTGTGGTCTGTGTGGTCTATGTTGTCTGTGGTCTAGAGCCAACTTCTGACTCATGACTAATCTCAGTAGTCTTTCCTCAGGAGTTGAACATTAAGTATGATCCCTGCCCATTAGTACTCAGGCAAGTCAAGCTCTCCACCCACTGAAAAAGTCATGTAGGTTCACCAGGTGATACAATGTAAATGCACGCACATACTGCTTATGAGACACTTTGTGGACACCATTCTAAAGTAATGAAATGTACTGCTAATTGGATTCATGGGTCCTAGAGATCTGATAAAGTTTTGTTATTCTAAGGGTCAGTTTTCTGTTGTAACCAGAGAATATACCTACAAGCTAACCTGAATTTGTAAGGAAATAGCACCACAACTGAGAAGAAAAGGAACCAAAACTAGTCATGAATCAGTTTTAGCGGGAATTGTTGGTTCAATCTCTTCTTCCTGAAGAGTTATATTATAGCTGAAGGTTCTTAACATCAAGAGACCTCGAAGGAATGGTAGGCAGCATCTAACCCCAAACTAGCCACCACCTAACCAGCATCTCAAGACATTCCATAAAATGAATTTTCTTAGGTGAACAGTTATGCTGCTGGAAGCCTGCAAGGGCTGGTTCACACCATAGAATGGCCATGGTCAAGGTTACCAAGTCAGCAAGTTTCTAGGTTAGGGTTTGCTGGCTTTGGTCATAAATACTTGGCACCGGTGTCTGAGGAGGGGAGAGAGGAGTTAAAGAGCTGGGTTGGGTAGTATGCATTTGGAATACAGAGTGAGGTATATGTTAGGCCAAAGAGAGCTGTAGTAAAAGAAGCTTATCTGTCTCTGTGAGAATGGTACGCTTACAGTGTGGCCAGTTCAGAGGTGATTAAGGCCTTTGGGGCTTGGGGTCAGCTGATGTAGAAGATGTTAAAGTCATTTAGCAGTTTGGAAGTAGTTTAGTATTCATATAAAATCATGTGCAAAATAAAAAAAAATTGGGTGTTTCCAGAGATTTATCTTCATGTGAGCTTCAGAAAAAAAGAGAAGAGAGCCAGGTGAATGAGAAAGACCCTCCACATCAGGGGACAGCAGGTAGCACATGTATGTGTATGCTAAGTGGGATTCAGCTGAGTTATGCTTGGTTTTATTATGAGGAAACTTGGAATAGAACTAGTGAAAGATGATAAAAGAATTCATTGACAGAAATCTACCTTTATCTTATAATTTTTTATTATGATAGTGGAAAAGTAATGAAATGTTATAGACTTTGAGACAAGATGGCAATAAAAAGGAAGTAGTATGTAGTTTGGTGTTGTAGACTGTGGCTACAGAGTAGTAGACACCAAAGAGTAATATTTAAATAACAGGCAAAAATGTTGAAGCTTGACTTTATGATGAGAAGTCAGTTTCTAGGACCATTTGAGTACCCTAAGTACATATGTGGGAGTGGGAATGCCAGACAGAAGCACTGCCGTAGGTAAGCACACTGTGTTCAGATTCAGACATAACAGAACTAAAGGTAAAGGGCATCAGGGAGATTGAAGTCATCAAGACTGGAACAAAGGGACATGGCATCTTAGAAGACAAACAAGAACCAAGTTCATAAAGATGTGCCTCAAAGTTTCAGATTGTTGGATTGATCCAGGAATCAGGTTTAAAATGATACCAGGGACAATACACAGAGAGGTTTGGGAAAGGGCTAAATAGAGAGGGAATTCCTGACTATACATTGAGAAAGTCAGTGAAGGGATATAGAGAAGTGGACAGCAGAAATATCAAATGGCTGAGAAGCATCTGAGGAAGTGCTCAACATCATTAACCATCAGGGAAATGCAAATCAAAACAACCCTGAGATTCCACCTCACACTAGTCAGAATGGCTAAGATCAGATGACAGCAGATGCTGGCAAGGATGTGGAGAAAGAGGAATACTTCTCCACTGTTGGTGGGGTTGTAAACTGGTACAACCACTCTGGAAATCAGTCTGGGAATTCGTCAGAAAATTGGACATAGTACTACCTGAAGACCCAGTTATTCCACTTCTGGGCATATACCCCAGAGAAACTCGAACATACAACAAAGACATATGCACCACAATGTCCATAGCAACCCTATTTATAATAGCCAGAAGCTGGAAAGAACCCAGATGTCCTTCAGTAGATGAATGGATACAAAAATTGTGGTATATTTACACAATGGAGTACTACTCAGCTATCAGAAACAATGACTTTATGAAATTCTTAAGAAACTGAATGTATCTAGAGAATATCATCCTGAGTGAGGTAACCCAGTCACAAAAGAACAGATATAATATGAAGTCACTGATAACTGGATACTAACCCCAGAGAGCTCTGAGCACCCCAAAAAAACTCACAGACTATATGAAGTTCAAGAAGAAAAAAAAAAAAAGAAAAACCATTATGCTTAATCTTTACACACCACTAAAATTTTGACTAATTCCAGGTTACATCTTGTTTTACATGTACTTTATGCTCATTGTAACTAGTAAGATTTTAACACAAACTATCAACCCTTTAAAAAAACCAAGTACTGACAAAAATGTATTTTTATACTTTTATGCAAAAATGCTTAAAATCTGTACATTTATCTTTGTTTTTTAAAATAAAGTTGTTCAATTAAAAAAAAAGAATATATGCATGCAGAGGGAGCACATGAGCATGAAAGGTTTTGAAAAGCCAGCAATGAAGCTGGCTTCATTTTTTCTAATTCAAAATGTGAATTAGAAAAAAAGAATCTTATCTACATAGAGGTGATGTGTTTGTCTCACATGTACTCATCTGTGTTTTGACGCTTAGATAGAAAAACACCTGAATGTGAAGATGCTTCGAGAGTGGACCAACCCTTCCAATATGGTGGAAAGAGAAGTGGAAGTTCACATCCCTAAATTCAGTCTTTCAGTAAAATATGACCTAAACACCCTATTGAAGTCCCTAGGCATGACGGACATCTTCAATGTGGGGAAAGCTGATCTCTCTGGAATGTCACCAGACAAGGGCCTATATTTATCCAAGGTTGTTCACAAGTCTTATGTGGATGTCAATGAAGAGGGCACAGAGGCAGCTGCAGCCACTGGGGAGAATATTTCTGTGAAGCGACTCCCTGTCACAGTTCAGTTCACAGCCAATTGTCCTTTCCTGTTCTTTATCTGGGATGAGTTTAGCAATATTCTATTTGCTGGCAAATTTGTTTCTCCATAGGGAGAGGGCATTGCGGAGACCTCAGAGAGAGCTAAGAAGTACAGAAACAAAATGGCTGATCATTTGCATCACAGCCTTTGTTCATCTGTAAAGCAGGTCTATTGTCATCTCATACTGATCCCATGAGCCTAAGACTATAGCAGACATATAAAAGATCCATTTGTACCAGTGCTTTTCTGGATTTCATATCTTTGAGATCTCATCTGAGTACAGAATGTTGTGACTGAGTTAGTAGAGAAGTGTATAAAGGGCTAGATGTGTTTGGTTTTTCTATGAGTGAGATTGTGAATGAGTGATTATACAAATAAGATCAAGGGTTTCTACTTTTGCTCGACTTTTAAATATAAATTTCCTGCATGCCTATGGATTTCAGCTCAAAATTCTACATGGATAATAAGAAATGTACACAATGCTTTAAACTCTTTGGATATAAGAATAAACTCTATCAGTTAATTGAAGGAAGGAGCTTTCTTATTCAGGAAACATTTCCCTCCCATCTTTCTTTCTTTTCTAAAATCTTCTTTGGCAATTTATATGTTTATAATGGATCTTTGTTACTTTTTATCCCCCCCTCACTACCCTCACTTTTCCATGGAAACCCTTCTTCCTTCCCATAATTTCTCCTCCTACACTGACTCTGGTTTGTGAAAGTTGAAATGAGAGTTGCTGGCATGAGTAGATATGGGTGAGAGGTTGTTTATTGAAGCATAGGTAACTTATTCGAGGTTACCCTACTGAAGAAAATGAGTCCATTCTTTTGTTAATTATTGATTATCAATAAGTTCTACAGTAAGAGTATCTTTTGAGCCCCTTCTCCATTTGTGATGAAAAATTGATGGGCTCAACTTTGTGTTTATCTTGGGCAAGTAACCACAGTTCCAGAGACCTTCTGAGGGCAATGGGCATGCCATGTCCAGGAGACACCTTTCATAGTGCTCCTCCTCATGTTGAGACTCTTACCCTCTTTCTTCCCTGTCTTCTGCAGTGCTTCCTGATCCTTGAAAAGGTATGATGCAGATGTCCTATTTGGAGCTGAGCCCTCCTAGCCATTGTCTCACTATTGCAATTTTTGAGCCAAATAATTTATTGGTCAACCTATAGAATACACCCATTCCTCCTTTAAAAGTTAACAATTTAGTGAACACAATTTTCATAGGAACAAAAGATAGATATCAATTGGATGTTTCTACTTAGAGCTTCTATATTTTTCCCTAAATATAACACAGAACAATAACCAGATGACATATGTCACTGTCCAACGCTTTTGACATCTAAAGTTGTGAAATGGCTTTTCCTGAAATGACCAGAACAAACATCTATTTACCCAAGATCAGGCATGGAAGACAGAACAAGGGAACAATCCTAGCAATGCCTTGCTTAGTTTGTGAGTTTATTAGGGTTACTTAGAGAAATATGAGTGGAAGGCTAACTTTATTAGATGAGTTATTCAAAGGCAACTGTATCAATGAAGAGCCCATGCCAGGGTAGGTGATCCCTCATGAACATTATATCCCTGGACCTCTCTGTAAGATACCCAGGCAGTTTGGCTGGTCAGTGATATATGATAGATAAGGATAATATATTGAGCAAGAACAGGAGGAAGTGACTCATGCTATCTTTTAGCTTTAGAATGGGGGATTTCTTCTGTTAGGGGATCTCAGCCCATTTTCCCTTAAGGCCTTCAACTGATTCCATGATTTATACCTATTTGATGGAGAAAATGTGCTTCACTCAATGTGTGATGTTTCAAATGCTTCTTTTGTTAAAAATATTTTTGCAGCAGCAACATCTAGGCTGATGTTCATCCAAACTGTTGGGTCATGGGGATGACTCACAAAACTTAAAAAGTCATTGGGATTGTAGAGATGTCTCAGCATTTAAGATCACTTGTTCTTCTTTCAGAGGGCATCTTCAATTCCCAGCATCCACACTGGGTGCTGACAGGTTGGAGAGAATCTTTGCCAGATATACATTTGAAAGAGGATTTGTATCAAGACTGTATAAAGAACTTAAAACCCAAAAAGTCAAGAAAACAAAAGACCCAATTAAAAATGAACTATGTATATAAAAAGAGAATTCCAAGTAGAAGAAATAAAAAGGCTAAGAAATTTCTCAAAATTGTTTACTATCCTCATCAACTAGGAAATTGAAAGTCAAGAAAACTCTGAGTTTTCACCTTACCCAAGTCAGAATGGTTAAGAACAACAAAAGAAATGACAATAGGTCCTGTTGAGGGTGTGAGTGAGGTGGACCCTTATTTACTGTGGCTGAGGCTGCCAGCTGGTTCACCCACTCAGAAAATCAGTGTGGAAAATTATGAAAAATATAAATATGAATTTATCATATGACCCAAAGTTTGATGTCTTGTTCCTAGATACCTGAAGCTTAGCTATGGTCATAGCCAATTTATTCACAATAGCTAAGAAATAGAAGCTTCCAAATTTCCTTCATTTGACAAATGGGCAGTGAAAATGTGGTTCATATAGATAGTGAAATTCTATTCAGCTGTAAAGAAAAAGGAAAAGTGTGAAAATTTCCAGTTAGTAGATGGAAGTATAAAATATATTGAATGAGGTAACACAGACCTAGAAAGATAAACATCATATCTTTCTGATCTCTGATTTCTAGAAGGAGATGCATAACACAAAAGATATTTGAAAAATCTATGCATAATTACAATATTTTATATTTAACTCAAGTTACATATAATACACACAGGTATATTTGTATACATATGTATGTATATGCTTTAAATGAAGTTATGACACTTGGGGGTGATAGAGTCAAGGGCCTAGTTTATCTAAGAAAATCCCAGTACTAGGCACGAAAGACCTCCTTTCTTTTTTTAAAAATTAATTTAAAAAAATTTTTGGATACTCTCTGAATTTACATTCCAAATGTTATCCCCCCACCCTATTCCCATTCCCCCACCTCCTCAACCTGTCTCCACGAAGGTGCACCCTCTTCCAATGACCCTCTCCACCTCAGTGCCTTGACATTCCCCTACATTGGGTAAACGTTCCCTCACTGGACCAAAGGCCTCTTCTTACACTGATGCCAGACATTGCTATTTTTGGCTACATATACAACTGGAGTCATAGTTCTTTCCATTGTCAGTCCTAAAACAAATATAAGCAAGCAACACTAAGAGGACTCAGAATATATATATATATAGACTAAAAGGCTGCAAATTTGAAAGGCAATGGGGTGAAGAGGTTACATTGGAAAGGCTAGAAAGAGGAGATGGAATGATGAATGATGTGGTCATATATTGACTGAATTAAAAGCACCTAAAAATTTAGCCTAAATATAGCTGTATTCTTCTACTGTATATGGATTTGTCACTAATGGCAATAAAATGAGATTTGTGTGTCAACTTCTAAAATTTTTATTAATACTATTTTTAAAACATTAAAAAAAATCAACTATTGTAGTTACAAATACCAAGAATAGTAAAGGTTATTTTTTTTCTCTTTCTAAGAGATGACATAAATTGTACCTTTGACAGTGTTAAGCCATATAATAAATTATGTGGCTCATAGATTTAATCACAAAAGCACCCTTATTTTTATTTTCTATTATACCAGTAAAACAATTTAGTGGGCAATCCTTCCGAAGGGTAGCATGGAATGGCTGGTGCTGTTCACTGACTTCCTGGTGACCCTTGAATTGTAAGCAAATCTGTGACTGCTTCAAGTCTTAAATAGTCTGCTCAAGATTTAGATGTATTTGGAGACAGATATTACTTTAACATGACATTTCCAGAAGTAGAGTAGATCTAATGCTTAGACTTTGTAATTTTGATTGGGCGCTTATTAGAAACACAATAACTTAGACCTTGGAGCATCCAGCCCTAGATGGGATATCTCCATCACGTTTCTTCCCTTAGAGCTCAGAGAACCCCAAGGAAAAGGACATGCAGAAACTGTAAGGGACAGAAGGGATGGAGAACATGAAGAATATCGACATGAGCAGAGGTCATATGAAATCACAGAGACTGAAGCACCAGGTCCTTTGCGCATATATTATGGCTTCCAGTTTGGGGCCTTTATGGGATTCCTGAGTGTGTGAACAAGTGAGTCTCTGATTCCGGTGCCTTCTTTTGGGCTCTTTTCCTTCCATTGTTTTGTCTTGCCCAACTTCAATGTGATATTTTTTTTCTTCATTATATTCAATCTTTTTTTTTGAGAAGCTTGTTATTTTCTAATGAGAGACAGAAAAGGAGTGGATCTACACCGGAGGGAAGATGGAGAGGTGTTAGGGAATTTCCCCTAGTTATTTGATTTGCTGTTAAGGATGACAAGAAGCCAATCACTGGTAGACGATATGGTGGCAGGGTCTTCCAGGCAGAACAGGAATAGAAGAGGTTCAGAGGAGACAGGGGGTGGGGTTGGAGGGGAAGGAGATGAAGATGGAGCTGACCCACATGGCCTGGACAAGTGGCAAATAAGTAGGAATTTCGTAGACGGGCAATAGAGTAATGTAGAGCACATTTGCCCAATCTAGGTGGGCAGCTTGTGTTTACATCCATTGAGTTTTATGTTCTTTGCGCGGGCATTTTGGAGTTGGAGATTTACCGTTAAAAATCTGGCTGGTATATTATGTCTCTAGTGTTTTCATTTCATGGGGCTAAGAGGGAACTTAGCTACTGGCATTTCAAGAAAGACTGGTTCAGGCAGCTTAGCAAGCAGAGACTGAGAGAGCTAGCTTGGGAGCAGGCTTTTGACCACAGCAGCTTGGCAGCAGTCTGGACACCGGAAGCAGGGCAAGGTGGCCCCTTGGGGCTGGCCATGGGCGTGGTCAAGATCCACCATTGCTGGTGCCTAGCTGGATTTAAGGTGGTTCATTTTTACAAACTACACACTACAGGGAGAAAGTAGGATGAGAAAGGGGACACCATAATCCAAATATATTATGTAAAAACAATCTATTTTCAATAAAAGATAAAAGAAATACAACTCATCTACTGTAGACCTGGAGTCGTTGTTTGCCCTACAGCTTGAGAAACACCGAACCAGACAGCAAGCCTGATTACAGAGTATACCTCCTCTCCTCCCAGCTGGAGAAGATTCCAAGAAGCTACAATTTGGAAAAACAAAGTTGAGGACAAAACTCACTTCAAGACTTAGTATAGAGCGGTAACAACCAGGATAAGTGTGCCACTGTCAAACTAATGCACAGTCTGGAGAGATCAACAAAAGAATCACAAATAAAGCCAGCTCTCTGTGAATTGGAGCAGGGGCACTCTGCTGGAATTCTGCTTTATGCTTACTTGCTTCTGCAAGCTTAAAATTGGGCCAAAATAAAGACAAATAATAAAATGAGGAGATAGATTCTTGTTATATTTTATTTGTTATTTTATTTATTTGCATTTCAAATGTTATCTCCCTTCCCAGTTAAACCCCTGATACCCTTGCCAGTCCCCCCTGCTTCTATGAGAGTGTTCCCCCACCCACCCACCCCCTCCTGCCTCAGTGCCCTAGCATTCCCTATGCTGGATCATCAAGTCTCCACGGGAACTAGGGGCTCCCATCACATTGATGCCAGATAAGGAAATCCTCTGCTACATAACCCTCTGGAGCCATGGGTTTCCCCATACATACTCTTTGGATGGTGGTTTAGTCTCTAGGAGCTCTGGGGGTGGTTGATATTTTTATTCTTCCTGTGTGATTACTAACCTATTCAGCTCTTTCAGTCCTTGCCCTAACATCTCCATTAAAGTTCTCACACTGAGTCTGATGGTTGGCTGCAAACATCCTCATCTGTATTGGTTAGACTCTGGCAGAACCTTTCAGGGGACGGCTATATATGTTCCTATCAGCATGCACTTCTTGGTATCAGCAACAGCATCTGGTTTTGATGTCTGCAGATGGGATGGATCCCTCAGTGAGGCAGGCTCTGGATGGCCTTTCCTCCAGTCTCTGCTCTACTCTTTGTCCCTGTATTTTCTTTTGACAGAAGGAATTCTGAGGTAAAATTTTGTGAAGGATGGGTAGCCCAATCCCTCAATCAGGGGCCATGCTGAAACTCTGAATATGGTTTCTACAGGTTTTCCCTCCAATTTGTTGGTTACTTTAGCTAATGTCATCCCTGGGAACCTTCTAGTTCCTTGGCATCTGGGATTTTATAGTGGATACACACATTCCCCATTCCCTACTGCAACCCACCTCTCAGAAGTATTTCCTGACACTCTGTTCTTCTCCCATTTCTTCTCCCACACCTGAATGCCACCTTTCTCTTCTCTTCCATTCTCCCTCCCAAATCACTCCTTCCTTTACCCTTCAGGGAATATTTTCTTCGCCCATCTGAGTAGGACCAAAGAATCCACACTTTGGTCTTACTTCTTCTTGGATTTCAGTTGTATCATGGCTTATCTAAACTTAGTTTCTGGCTAATATTCACTTATCAGCAATCACATTCCATGTGTGTTCTTTTGTGACTGGGTTACCTTACTCAGGATGATGTTTTCTAGTTCCATCCATTGCATAAAAATTTCAGGAAGTCTTTTTTTTAATAGCTGAGTACTACTCCATTTTGTTAATGTACCACAATTTCTGTATCCATTTCTCTGTTGAAGGATATCTGGGTTCTTTCTAGCTTCTGGCTATTATAAATAAGACTTCTATTAACATAGTGGAACATGTATCCCTGTTATATGTTGGAGCATTTTGGATGGAGCATGCCCAGGAGTGGTATAGCTGCATTCTCAGGTAGAATTATTTCCAATTTCCTGAGGAACCACCAGACTGATTTCCAGAGTGGTTGTGCCAGCTTACAATTATAAAAGCAATAGAGAAATACCCTCTTTCTCTACATACTTGCCAGTATCTGCTGTCACCTGAGTTTTAGGCTTAGCCATTCTGACTCATGCAATGTAAAATCTAAGGGTCATTTTGGGTGGTATTTCCCTGATGACTAAGGATGATAAACATTTCTTTAGGTGCTTCTCAGTCATTCCATGTTTCTCAGTTGAAAATTCTTTGTTTAGCTCTGTATTCCATTTTTAACAGGGTTATTTGGCTCTCTAGAGTATGTCTTCTTGAAATCTTTGTATATTTTAAATGTTAGTCCTCTATTAGATGTAGGATTGTTAAAGAACTTTTCTCAATCTTTTGGGTGTTGTTTTGTCCTGTTGACAGTGTCCTTTGCCTTACAGAAGATTTTCAATTTTATGGGGTCTCATTTGTCATTCTTAATCTTAGAGCATAAGCCATTGGTGTTCTTTTCAGGAAAAATTTCTCTGCCAATGTATTTGAGATTCTTTCCCACTTTCTTTTCTATTAGATTAATCATATCTGGTTTTATGTGGAGGTCTTTGATCCACTTGGCCTTGAGATTTGCACAAGGAGATGAGAATGGGTCTTCTCCATGCTGACCACCATTTGACCCAGAACCAATTGTTGAAAATGCTGTCTTTTTCCCACAGATAATTTTGGCTCCTTTTGTCAAAGATCAAGTGACTAAGGGTGTGTGGGTTCATTTCTGGGTCTTCAGTTCTGTTCTATTGATTTTTCTACCTGTCCTTGTAACAATACCATGCATTTCTATCACTCTTGCTCTGTAGTATAGTTTGAGATCAGGGATAGTGATTTCTGCATAAGTTTTTTGATTTTTGAGAATGGGTTTTACTCTTCCAAGAATTATTCTTTCTATTTGTGAAAAATTGAGTTGGAATTTTGGTAGAGATTTCAGTTAATCTGTAGTTTGCTTTTGGTAACATGGTCATTATTAGTATATTAATCCTGTCGATTCATGAACATGAGAGATCTTTCCATTTTCTGAGATCTTATTTTATTTCTTTCTTCAGGGACTTAAAGTTCTTTTCATACAGATGTTTTACTTGCTTGGGTAAGGTCACATCAAGGTATTTTATATTATTTGTGACTATTGTGAAAAGTGTTGTTTCCTTAATTTCTTTTTCAGCCTGTTTATCCTTTGAGTAGTGGAAGGTTACTGATTTGTTTGAGTTAATTTAATATCCAGCCACTTTGCTGAAGTTGTTAATCAGCTGATGGAGTTGTCTTGTGGACTTTTTGGGTCACTTATGTATACCATCATATCATCAGCCAATAGTGACATTTTGACATCCTCTTTTCTAATTGTATCCCTTTGATCTCCTTTTACTGCCTAATTATTCTGGCCTAGAATTTCAAGTACTATGGTGAATAGATAGGGGGAAGTGAACAGCCTTTTCTTGTCCCTGATTTCAATAACTTTGCTTCAAGTTTCTCTTCATTTAGTTTAATGTTGGCTAGTAGTTTATTGTATATAATTTTTATTATATTAAGTATGGACCTTGAATTGCTGATCTCTCAAATACTTTTAGGATGAATGGGTGTTAAATTTTTGTCTAAGGCTTTTTCAGCCTCTAATGAGATGATTGTTTGTTTTCCTTTGAGTTTGTTTATATGGTGGATTAGGTTGATTGATTTCAACATAGTGAACCCTACTTGCATGCCTGGGATGAAGCCTACTTGATCATGGTGAATTATCATTTTGATGTGTTCTTGAATTTAGTTTGCAAGAATTTTATTGCAACTTGTTTAACTAATACATTCTATGAAGACATAGTTACACTTATAGAATTCTGCACTAAAAGCATCTGGTCCTGGGGATTTATTGGTTGAGACACTTTTAATGCTGTTTCTATTTACTTAGGGGTTATGAGACTGTTTAGATGGTTTATTCGATCCTGATATAACTTTTGTACATGTTATTTGTCTAGAAATGGTTCATTTCCTCCAGATTTTTCAATTTTCTTGACTATCTATTTTGTTGATTCTGCTACAGAACCAGCTCCTGGTTTTGTTGATTGTTGTACAGTTCTTCTGTTTCTAGTTGGTTGACTTCAGCTGAGCTGCTAGCCTGTGCTTTCTCCAATTTCTTTATGGAAACTCTCAGAGCTACAAGTTCTGCTTAGCACTGATTTTATTGTGTCCTATAAGTTTAGATATGTTTTTCCTTATTTTTCATTAAAATCTAAGATGTGTTTAAGTTTTCTTTATTCCTTCCCTTACCAAGTTATCATTGAATAGATAGGTTCTATGTTTATGTGGGCTTTCTTTTGTTTTTGTTGTTGAAGACTCATGCAACATTGATCTGATATGATTCATGGGATTATTTCAATCTTTTTGTATTGTCTGAGGATTGTTTTTTGTAGGAATATGTTGTCATTTTTGGAGAAGGTAGCATGAGGTGTTGAGGAGTTATGTTTTTGATAACTTTTGGTTAAAAGTTTATTTTACTGAATACTAGAATTGATATTCCAGTTAGTTTCTTAGGGCTATATACCCAGAGAACTTTTTCCAGGATTTTACTTTGAGGTAGTGTCTGCCATTGTCACTCAGGTGTGTTTCCTGTATGCAGCAAAATGCTGTGTCCTGTTTACATATCCATTCTGTTAGTCTGTGTCTTTTTATTGGGGAGTTGAGTCCATTGATGTTGACAGATATCAAGGACCAATGATTGTTGCTTTCTGCTATTTTTTTTTTTTTTGGTTGTTGTTGTTAGAGGTGGAATTATGCATGTGTGGTTTTCTGTAGGAAGCCGTTGGCGCCAATAGATGGCGCCAGCTTCCCGCCCATTGTTCAGCCTACAAAAACCTTTTCCCTTGTGTTGCTTGGCAACCACATAAGTTATAGCTCAATCTCGGGGCACGTGATTGAGCTACTGGAGGATGCACCAATCAGGTAGCAACACAAGTTTCTTAGGCATTTATAAGCAGTGCATTTCTCTCCCACGTGAGAGATAGCGGAGAGATTGCGGGAGACACCACGTGGAGAGATGGCAGAGAGATACCACGTGGAGAGAGACCCGATAGTTGAGATTGCGGGAGATCCCACGTGGAGAGAGACTCGGTAAAAGAGATTGCAGAGAGATCCCATGTGGAGAGAGACTGGGCAGAGAGATCGCACGTGGGAGACTGCACGTGAGAGGTCGCCTATACAGTAGACCCCGGTAGGGAGTCCCCGGATCAGAGAGAAGTTTCCTGCTCAAGAGGTCCCCTGCTCAGAGTGCTGTACAATAAAGGTTGTCCGCAGAAGAATCTTGTTTGTTGTTGCACGCCTGTTCCTACTGGCGGGAAGCGTGGGTGCATGACAAGACAGGCGGGAGGCGTGGGCGCGTGACAGTTTTCTTCTTTTGGATTTGTTGTGGGATTAGTTTCTTGCTTTTTTGATGGTGTAGCTTCCCTTCTTTGTTGGAATTTTCTTTCTATTATCCTATGTAAAGATGTATTGCTGAAAAGATAATGTTTAAATTTGGTTTTGTCATGGAATATGTTGGTGTCTCTTTCTACGGTAAGTGGGAGCTTTGCTGGTATAGTAACCTGGTCTTGCATTTTTGTTCTCTTAGGGTCTGTATGGCATCTTCCCAAAATCTTCTGGCTTTAGGGTCTCTGTTGAGATTTCTGGTGTGATTTTGATAGGTCTCCCTCTGTAAGCTACTTGATCATTTTTTTATTACTGATTTAAATATTCTTTCTTTGTTCTGTGCATTTCATGTTTTAATTATTATGTGAAGGGAGAAATTTCTTTCCTGCTAACACCTGTTCAGTGTTCTGTAGACTTCTTGCATTTTTATGGGAATCTCTTTCTTTAGTTTAGAAAAGTTTTCTTCTTTAATTTTGTTGTAGATGTTAGCTGGCCCTTTGAGTTGTGAATCTTTACTCTCTCCTATACATATTATTCTTATGTTTAGTCTTTTCATTGTGTCCTTGATTGTTTTGAGCCATCAAAACATTGATGGTTTTGAGCCTTGAACCATCCTAGATGGTTTTGTTCCATTCTTTCACCTGTTTGATTATGATTTCCTGTATTTCTTTAAGGGAGTTATTTATACCCTTCTTAAAATCCTTTAATATCATCATGAGATGTAATTATAAAACAATATCTTGCCTTTCTGATGTGTTGGGACATCCAGAGCTTGCTGTGGTGGGAGTACTAGGTGCTGATGGTGCCAGGTTGCTTTGGATTCTTTTACTTATATTCTTGTGCTTGCCTCTTACCACCTGGTGTTGGCTGGTTTTCTGTCTCTGACTATAGCTAGTCCCTCCTATGAGTCTGTGAGCCTGTAATCTTAGGTGTGTCAGCACTACTGGGAGACCAGCTCTTTCCAGGAGGGATTTGGGTATAGATAGCTGTGGCTCAGGGTCAGCTCTGGGGTACAGATGGAAACCAGATGGATCCTGTCCCAGGCTACTCTTAGGTTCTTTTGTCCTGTTGGCAGGTTCTACTTGGGATGGGTATTAGAGCAGTAGTAGTGGTCTCACAATGTAGTAGCTTTGAAGTTTGCCTGAGAGTGTCTCAAAGCACTAAGTATGCACTTCCACTTCTTTTTCCTGAAATCATAATGATAGCTTGCATCTGTAGTTCTCAAAATTAACTGTTTTCTGTATTTTTTGAGGGAATTATTTATGTCCTTCTTAAAAATTCTCTATCAAATTCACAAGATGAAATTTTAGATCTGAATCTTGCTTTTCAGGTATGTTGGGGTATCCAGGTTCTGATGTTGCCAAGTAGCATTTGTTTCTGTTGTTTATATTCTTGTGCTTGCCTCTCACCATTTGATTTTTTTCTACTACTCATTGGCCTTGCTGTCTGTGACTATAGCCTATCCCCCTTATGAGCCTGATTGTGTCAGAGCTCCTGGGAATCTAGCTCTCTCTGTGATTCTGTGATCCTGTGATCCTGCGTGTGTCAGAGTTCCTGGGAGTCATGCTTCCTCTGGTTGTTGTAGGAGTGGGAGGGGAGTCAGAGCCCTGGGTCAGCTCTTGGATACTGAGAGCCTGTGATCTTGGGTGTGTCAGGGCTCCTGTGATTTTAGGTGTGTCAGAGCTCTTGAGAGTCATGCTTCATCTGGTTGTTGTAGTAGTGGGTGTGGAGCCAGAGCCCTGTGTCTGCTCTGGACAAAAAAAATGCAAACTGGAAGGAAGTGCCTCTGGCTTGGTGGGGGTTTCTGCATCCCTGAGTACCAGAGGGTTACAGTTACAGTAGGTATTGGGGAAGATGTTGTAGCCTCACCTGAGATTCTTCTATGTCAGAGCTCCTGGGAGTCAAGCTTTCTCTTTTGAGTGTTGCAGAAGGGGGTGGGGTGCCAGAGCCCTGGTTCAGTTCCAGGTGCAGGTACAGACAAGAAGGAACATATGCCTCTGGCTGGAAAGGGGTTGCAGTGTCCCTATGTCACAGTGGGGAGGGGAAAATCCTTTGGGAGTCAAGATTTCTTTGGGTAATGTTGGAGTTGGTGGGGAGTTAGAGCCCTGGGTTCATTCCAGGCACAGGTTCAGACCAGAAGAAGAGATAGATGTTTTGACCTGTATTTCCAATGAGTTTCTGCTTTCTCTTTTAGTTTCTCTTGAATGTTGATTTTATTGCTTTCATTTCTTTCAGAACTTGAAAGTATTGAATACATCAATGTCTGTTTCCTCCTCTTTGCATAAACACCGGGTCCTCAAGTTTGTGTTAGTCTGTTTGGTAACTGTAATGTCATAGTGACTTGGAAAGATTGCTGTTTTCTTAAAGCATTCACTCCCACACCTTTATTGACCAGGAAAGCATTTCCCCATGGGACAGAAATAAGATCAACCCAGATTCTGAGTAATGTTACATTGTTGAGGGATATACAAAGGCATAGGGCCTATAAGGGTCACTCTTGTAGAGTGTCTGTGGTGAGGAGCCTTCATCAGGATATCTTGCTGTAAACTTAAAGGGAAGAACTTCCAACCCATCATTGAATCAGTACTTCAATAAAAAAGCTTTTCTTCATATTTACTGAGGAATTAAAGCTCTCCTTAATAGGTCCTGAATCTGTCACTTTTTTTTCTTAAACATTTTGAAAAGCAGAAGGAAACAGAAGAATAGAAAAAAAATTCAACATTTGAGGCTCCTCTTTGGGACATCCTGCCTTAAAGCTCCCACATTTGAGGAATCTAGTTATTTCCCCATGGTTTCCCTTGAAATGTTTGGGACAATGGTGATACCATGCCTGGTATATGGTCTAGGTCATAAATGACTCCTGTTATCCTGATTTCATGATTGATGGCTTCCTGTTTCACTCTAAAAAGTATCCTAATTTTGACAATACTTATATAATTTCCTTGATGCTGCTGTGTAATATGTCCTGCTGATACCATCTTATCTTCTAACCACTAAGAGCTGAAGGGAGCTCTCTTGCTCTCTTGTTCTTTTGCTCTCTTGCTCTCTTCCTCTCTAGGCCTCTTGGTCTCTTTCCCCCTCCCCATTTCCTTCTTCTCTTTCCCTTCATGTGCTCATGGCTGGCCTCTACTTCTCTACTCCTCCCCTGCCTCTCTACCTCTACTACCCTCTTAACTCCCCACATGCGTTTTCCAAGTGCTTGGCCTAGACCTCTCTGTGCTTTGGCTACTCACAGCGCAATCTCACCAGGCCTGCGTCCCTGGATCTCCGCCGTTCCAGGTGGCAAATGGCCTGAGTGTTTCGTCCGCATGCCCGGTTGTTCTCTTAGCTCCAGGGCCAGCAGTCCTCAAACAATGACAACTGCACTGGCCCTTGCATATGGGTGTCTGCAGAGATAAGCAAAAAGATAAGTGAGAAAATAATACCAATAGGCCACCATAGGAAGTGGCTTACAATTGTTGCTTAAGCTCTTTATTGATCCAGACCCTAAAGATAGCAAGAAAGACATGATTACTTAAATATAAATAAACAACAATAACACATTAAAATACCCTGAGGGTTATATAGTTACATAATAATTAACAACATTTTTTTGATGTCTTACTCTCTGTATCTGGATTCTAGTCAGTACATTATAGTAATTTTTTCTCAAGGCAACCCAAGGAAATAGATGATATGAACAACCACAATTTCAAATATAAAAATGGAAAGTCAGAAAGATTAAGCAATTTCCCAGGCATACACAAGAGGGAGGTATCTTAGCTTCCAGGTCTGATCTCAGTTATTATGGCTTCATGTCAGAGTGCCTTCTAATTCAGCAGCGTAAATGACATGCTTTTAGAGCTTTTAATGCTTTGTTTGTGAAGAGCTTGGCTGGGTGGTTCTAGCTTGGGGCATTGCATCAAGTGCAGCCAGACAGTTCTGGAGAGAGAGGATGAAGCAAGCAGGCTGTTCTGTGTACACAGACTTTGATGTTCTCCCCCCAGGATCCCCTTATTAGTGCCTTTGGGATTTCTAACATCATGTTAGTCAGGTCCTGAACTTTACCTAGAAACATGGAGTTCACCTGACACCCCTCCCCCAAATGCTATTAATGGTCGTGTCTTAGAAGTCACACAACATCAATGTGTTCTGATTTTCTTGCTTTCAGTAAATCTCAAGCCTGGCCATAGTCACCTAAACTTTAGGCCCTAAAGGGAATTACACTTCACTTTTACAGGAGGGTGACAGAATTCTAGAGGATAATGTAGGAGGAAAACTTTTAGTATGATCATCATTGGAAAAGAAAATTGACCATAAGCCTAAATGTATTATTATTAGGTTTCACTGTTCCCCTGAAGTGATTCATCCATATAATGTTTTATAGTTTGACAACTTTATTATTACTATTATCATTATTATTAAATTATTTATTGGGCAGGACATTAAACCTAGGCCCTCACAGATGTTATAGAAGTGCTCTACCACTCTTTGTGTTTTGTTTTTTAAAATTTATTTATTTTTTATATGAGTACACTGTAAGATGATGTCTTTATTCAGGAAGGCAGGTACAAGATAAAATGCAGCCTGTCATTGGATGATAATCAAGGATGGGTGGGAACAAAATTTGAGAAAGGGGGGTGAGGAGCCAGAGGAAAGAGAAGTAACTGGGAGCAACATGGAGGCAGACTCTGTGCGTAGATACAGGTTGTTATGAATATTTTATAAGGGATGGGTGTGTATAGGATCTTGTGCTGTCTTGATGGGCAAAGTATATCATATCAATTGGATTAGAGGTTATTGGGTGGTGTTGTCCTTCATGTGGCATTTTCCTTTATGTGGCAATTTAAATGAGTTCAAGAGAAGGTACAGTGGCGGGAAGCACCAAACCTGTCACAGAACTGGGATATGTAGGCCTGGGGTGGTAACAACCTGCCAAGGGAATTGTGAGTAGGTGTGACATGGCACAGTGCCACGCTGAAACGGCTCGCAGACTGCCTTGGTCAGGGCGAACCTGGGGTCAGCGTGGAGCTGCTAAGATAAATTAACACGGGTTCCATATGGACCTATGGTGCCAGAACTAGTGTGGGAGTGACCACCTAGTTCAGGGGGGGGGGGACACAGAGCAGTAATGTGAGGGAAACAGTTGCACATAGTTTTTTTTAGATAATTACCGCAACAGTACACTGTAGCTGTTTTTAGATATACTAGAAGAAGGCATCAGATCCCATTACAAATTGTTGTGAGCCATCATGTGGTTGCTGGGAATTGAACTCAGAACCTCTGGAAGAGCAGTTATTGCTCTTTTTTTTTTTTTAAAAAACAACTTTATTTTACAAAACAAAGATAAATGTACAGATTTTAAACATTTTTTGCTTAAAGTTATACATTTTTGTCAGTACTTTTTTTCAGATTTTAACATAGTTTTTACATAAAACTATATGAATATATTTTTTAGTCAGTACTTGATTTTTTTCAAGGTTTGATAGTATGCCTTGAAAACTTAATAGTTACAATGAGCTAAAGTACATGTAAAACAAAATGTAACATGGAAATAGTTAAAGTTTTCTTGTTTTGTAAATATTTTTTTGTTTTGTTTTGTTTTCTTTATTTCTTGGAATTCATACAGTCTGTGAGTTGTTTCTGGGGGAGTGCAAGCCTCTGGGGTTAGCATCCCACTATCAGTGACTGCATATTATGTCTGTTCTTTTGTGACTGGGTTATCTCACTCAGGATGATATTCTCTAGATGCAGCCATTTTCTTAAGAATTTTTTAGTCACTGTTTCTGGTGGCTGAGTAGTATTCCATTGTGTATACGTACCACAATTTTTGTATCCATTCATCTTCTGAAGGACATCTGGGTTCCTTCCAGCTTCTGGCTATTATAAATAGAGCCGCTATGAACATTGTGGTGCATATATCTTTGTTGTGTATTAAAGTGTCTCTGGGGTATAAGCCCAGAAGTGGAATAGATGAGTCTTGAGGTAGTACTATATCTAATTTTCTGAGGTATCGCCAGACAGATTTCCAGAGTGGTTGTATTAGCTTGCAACCCCACCAACAGTGGAGAAGTGTTCCTCTTTCTCCGCAGCCTCGCCAGCATTTGCTGTCATCTGAGTTTTGGATCTTGGCCAATCTGACTGGTGTGAGGTGGAATCTCAGGGTTGTTTTGATTTGCATTTCCCTGATGGCTAAGGATGTCGAGCACTTTCTCAGATGTTTCTTGGCCATTCGGTGTTCCTCAACTGAAAACATTTTGTTTAGCTCTGTACCCCAATTTTTAATAGGGTTATTTGATTCTCTAGTGTCTAGCTTTTTGAGTTCCTTGTACACCATGGATATTAGGCCTCTATCTGATGTGGTGTTGGTAAAGATCTTTTCCCATTCTATTGGTTGCCGTTTTGTTTTCTTGACGATGTCCTTAGCCTTACAGAAACTTTGCAATCTCATTAAGTCGCATTTGTTAATCTTTGACCTTAGAGCTTGAGTCATTGGTGTTTTGTTCAGGAAATTTTCTTCTGTGCCTATGTGTTCTAAGGTTTTCCCTACTTACTCATTTAATAGTTTCAGTGTATCTGGTTTAATGTGGAGATCTTTGATCCACTTACACTTGAGCTTTGTACAAGGAGATAAGAAAGGGTCTATTTTCATTCTTTTGCATGCTGAGTGCCAGTTGGACCAGAACCATTTGTTGAATAGGCTGTCCTTTTTCCATTGAATGTTTACTGCTTCTTTGTCAAAAATCAGGTGACCATATACATGAGGGCTCATTTCTGGTTCTTCTATTCTATTCCATTGATCCACATGCCTATTTCTGTACCAGTACCATGCAGTTTTCAGCACAATTGCCTTGTAATATAGCTTGAGGTCAGGGATAGTGATTCCCGCAGATTTTTTTTTTTTGTTGTTGAGGATGGATTTTGCTATTCTAGGTCTTTTGTTATTCCATATGAAATTGCACATTGATCTTTCCAATTCCATGAAGAACTGGGTTGGAATTTTGATGGGGATTGCATTAAATCTGTAGATTGCTTTTGGTAGGATGGCCATTTTTAAGATGTTGATTTTTCCAATCCATGAGCATGGGAGATCTTTCCATTTTCTGAGATCCTCCTCAGTTTCTTTCTTTAGAGGTTTGAAGTTCTTGTCATACAGGTCCTTCACTAGCTTAGTTAGAGTCACACCAAGGTATTTCATAGTTTTTGTAAGTATTGTGAAGGGTACCTTTTCCCTAATTTCTTTCTCCACATGTTTGTCCTTTGAGTATAGGAAGGCTACTGATTTGTTTGAGTTAATTTTGTATCCAGCCACTTTGCTGAACTTGTTTATCAGCTGTAGAAGTTCTCTGGTGGAATTTTTGGGGTCACTCAAGTACACTATCATGTCATCGGCAAAGAGTGATGTTTTTATCTCTTCCTTTCCGATTTGTATCCCCTTGATCTCCTTTTGCTGTCTAATTGCTCCAGCCAGGACTTCCAGTACTATGTTGAATAGGTAGGGGGAGAGTGGGCAGCCTTGTCGAGTCCCTGATTTTAGTGGGATTGCTTCAAGTTTTCTGCCATTAAGTTTGATGTTGGCTGTTGGTTTGCTGTATATTGCTTTTATTATGTTTAAGTATGGACCTTGGATTCCTGTTCTTTCCAGGACTTTTAACATGAAGGGGTGTTGGATTTTGTCGAATGCTTTCTCAGCGTCTAGTGAGATGACCATGTGATTTTGATCTTTGAGTTTGTTTATATGGTGGATTACGTTGATGCATTTCCTTATGTTAAACCATCCCTACATCCCAGGGATGAAGCCTATTTGGTCATGATGAATGATTGTTTTGATGTGTTCTTGGATTCGGTTTGCAAGGATTTTGTTGAGTATTTTTGCATCAATGTTCATAAGTGAGATTGGTCTGAAGTTCTCTTTCCTGATAGGGTCTTTGTGTGGTTTAGGTACGAGGGTTATTGTAGCCTCAAAAAATGAGTTGGGTAATATTCCATCTGATTCTATCTTTTGGAATAGTTTGGAGACTATTGGTGTTATATCCCCAATAAATTTCTGATAAAATTCTGCACTGAACCCATCTTGATCTGGGCTTTTTTTGGTTGGGAGGCTTTTGATGACTTCTATTTCTTTAGGTGTTATAGGGTTATTTGGAAGGTTTACTTGGTCCTGGTTTAACTTTGGGATCTTGTATCTGTCTAGGAATTTGTCCATTTCCTCCAGATTTTCCAATTTTGTGGAGTATAAGTTTTTGTAGTAGGATCTGATGATTTCTTGAATTTCCTCAGTTTCTGTTGTTATGTTGCCACTTTCCTTTCTGATTTTGTTAATTTGGATACTCTCTCTTTGCCCTCTAGTTAGTCTGGCTAGGGGTTTATCAATCTTGTTGATTTTCTCAAAGAACCAACTCTTTGTTTTGTTGATTTTTTCAATGGTTCTCTTTGTTTCTATTTGGTCTATTTCTGCCCTAATTTTGATTGTTTCTTGCCGTCTACTCTTTTTGGGTATATCTGCTTCCTTTTGTTCTAGGGCCTTTAGCTGTGCTGTCAGGTTGCTGATGTAAGCTCTCTCCAGTTTCTTTGTGGAAGCACTTAGGGCTATGAGTTTTCCTCTCAATACTGCTTTCATTGCATCCCATAGGTTTGGGTATGTTGTGTTTTCGTTTTTGTTGAATTCAAGAAAATCCTGAATTTCTTTCTTTATTTCTTCTTTGACCCTGCTATCATTTAACAGAGCGTTGTTTAGTTTCCATGTGTATGTGGGCTTTTTGTTGTCTTTGTTGTTGTTAAAGACCAGCCATAGACCATGGTGATCTGAGAGGATGCATGGGAGTATTTCAATCTTCTTATATCGATGGAGGCTCGTTCTGTGTCCAATCATGTGGTCAATTTTCAAGAAGGTGCCATTGGGTGGTGAGAAGAATGTGTATTCTTTTACTTTAGGATAATATGTTCTGTATATATCTATTAATTCTAATTGGTTCAAAGTCTCTGCTAGTTTTGCAGTGTCCTTGTTCAGTTTCTGTTTCCATGATCTGTCCATTGGTGAGAGTGGGGTATTAAAATCTCCCACTATTATTGTGTGGGGTGAAATGTATTTTTTGAGCTTAGGAAGGTTTCCTTTATAAATGTGGGTGCTTTTTTAATTTGGAACCTCCATGTTAAGAATTGAGAGTTTCTCCTGATAGATTTCTCCGGTAATGAGTAAAAAGTGTCCTTCCTTACCTTTTTTGATAACTTTTGGTTGGAAATTTACTTTATTTGATATTAGAATAGCCACTCTAGCTTGCTTCTTGGAGCTGTTTGCTTGGAAGTTTTTTTCCCATCCTTTTAATCTGAGATAGTGTCTGTCTCTGTCTCTGAGATGAGTTTCCTGTATGCAGCAAAAGGCTGGATTTTGTTTGTGTGTCCAGTCTGATAGTCTATGTCTTTTTATTGGGGAGTTGAGACCATTTATGTTAATAGATATCAAGGAATAGTTGTTTCTGTTTCCTGCCATTATTGTTTTTTTGGGTTGAGTTGTGTCTGTGTTTTTTTCTTCTTTTAGTTTTCTTGTTTAGTAGTTTTCTTGTTTTTACTAGGCTGTATTTTCCCTCATTGTTTTGGGTTTTCCACCTATAATTCGTTGTAGCGCTGGGTTTGTGGTCAGATATTGTGTGAATTTTGATTTGTCTTGAAATATCTTCGTCTCTCCATCGATGGTGATTGATAGTTTTGCTGGGTATTGCAGCTTGGGCTGGCACTTGTGCTCTCTTAAGGAGTGCATGATGTTTGTCCAGGCTCTTCTAGCTTTCATAGTCTCTGTTGAGAAATCGGGTGTGAGTCTGATTGGTCTGCCTTTATATGTTACCTGACCTTTTTCCCTTACTGCTTTTAGTATTCTTTCTTTACTTTGGGCACTTGATGTTTTTACTATTATGTGTCTGGAGGTATTTCTCTTCTGGTCCAACCTATTTGGAGTTCTGAAGGCTTCTTTTATGCTGGTGGTCATCTCATTCTTGAGGGTAGGGAAGTTTTCTTCTATGATTTTGTTGAAGATATTTACTGTGCCTCTTAGTTGATAATCTTCTCCCTCTTCTATTCCTATTATCCTTAGGTTTGGTCTTCTCATTGTGTCTTGGATTTCCTGGACATTTTGGGTTAGGAGCTTTTTGTTTTCTGCATCTTCTCTGGCTGTTTTGTCTATGTTTGCAATGTTGTCTTCTGCCCCCGAGATTCTCTCTTCGATCTCTTGTAATCTATTGGAAATGCTTGCTTCTGTGACTCCTGATTTTTTTTTTTTTTTTTTTTTTTTTTTTTGGTGTTCTGACTCTAGGGTTATCTCTTTTAGTGTTTTCTTTATTATGTCAATTTCTGTTTTAATTTCCCTCTTCCATTCTTTTACTTCTTTGGTTCTGTTTCCCTCTAGTTCTTTGAGTTCTTTGAGTGTTTTTCTTGTTTCTTCTTTAAAAGCTTTTGAATCTTTTTGCTTTTCCTCTCTTTCTTGTTTAAGTATCTCTATCAGCATCTTGAGGTATGATTTTAGGTCCGTGTCTTCTTTTTCTGGAGTGTTTGGAATTCCGATGTTTGCTGTTATGAGAGAGCTGGGTTCTGGTGTTGCTAGATTGTCTTGGTTTTCTTGGGATATACTCTTTCGCTTTCCTCTTGCCATTTTGTTGTCAGTGATATGTTCTTGCCTTTCCCTGTATCTGGTCTGTGTCCCTGGTTCTCCACTGGTCCAGGTGTCAGATGGGCCGAGCCCTGTTCTATGCCTCAGAGTCGTCGGGTGTGAACAGATGTTCCAAAGTTCTGTTTCTGGTCGTTGGATCAGGCTCGGCAGGGCAGGGCATGGCAGGGGGTGCACTTTCCGTGTGCACTCCGCAGAGTTTTCTCTGCTCCCCTGCAGCCTAGGTCTCCCATTAACCAGTTGGTCAGCCTTTACGAGCTGCCATTCCAGGTAGCAGATGGGCCGGGCTCTGCTCTGCGTCCTGAAGTCGCCTCCGGGTGGAAACAAAAGTTCTAATTTTCTGTTCCCAGTCGCTGGATCAGGCAAGGCAAGGCAGGGGTAGACAGGGGGTGCACTTTCTGTGTGTACTCCGCAGATATCTCTCTGCTCCCCAGCATCCCAGGTCTCCCACTCTCCAGTTGTTCAGCCTTTATGAACTGCCATTCCGTGTAGCAGATGGGCCGGGCTCCGCTCTGCGTCCTGAAGTCGCCTCCGGGTGGAAACAGAAGTTCTAATTTTCTGTTCCCAGTCACTGGATCGGGCAAGGCAGGGTAGGGCAAGGCAGGGGGTGCACTTTCCATGTGCACTCCGCAGAGATCTCTCTGCTCCCCGGCAGCCCAGGTCTCCCACCCACCAGTTGCTCAGCCTCTAAGAGCTGCCGTTCCGGGTGGCAGGTGGGCCAGGCTCCTATTGCTCTTAACAACTGGGCCATCTCTTCAGCCTTCCTTTCACTCTTATTTTATTAGTTCTTTTTCCACTAATTAATTAATTAATTAATTAATTCACTTTACATTCCAATAGTAACCCACTATCTACCCAGTTGTCCCCCTCTACCCACACACTTAACCTCATCACGTAGCCTTTTTTCCTCACTACCCCACTTTACTTCTGAGAAGGAAGAGGTCCAAGTCTGAGTACAAACCCACCCTGGCACCTCAAGTCACTGTAGGACTAGGCACATCCTTTCCCACTGAGGGCAGACAAGGTAGTTCAGTTAGAGGAACAAGGTCCACAGGCAGGTAATTGAGCCAGGGTAAGCCCCCACTCCAGTTGTTGGGGTACCTACATGAAGACCAAGCTGCATATCTGCTACATATGTGTGGAACACGGGGTGGGGGGCTGACTCCAGCCCTTGTATGGTCTTTGGTTGGTGGATCAGTTTCTGTGAAACCATGAGGAGACAGGATAGTTAATTCTGCTGGTGTTCTAGTGAAGTCCCTATCCTTTTGGAGTTCCTCAATCCTTCCCCTGTGTTTGGCTGTGGGTCTCTGCATCTGATTCCGTTGTCTGCTGGGTGGAGCCTCTTCGAGGAAAGTTATGCTACATTCCTGTCTGTGAATCCAGGATAATAAGGTAGATTAAGGAGGAAGGCATGTCTACAACGTGTCCCTATCGATAGGATGAAACAATAAGCCTGATAACTGTATAATCAATTGCCATCACTTCTGAGCACTTAGAAAATTTTTGTAATATTCACAAGTCAAAAAAACTTCTTTTAAAATTTATATTTTCTAGGGCTGGTGAGATGGTTCAGTCGTTGAGAGCACTGGCTGTTCTTTCAGGGGTCCTGTGTTCTATTTCTATCAACCATATGGTGACTCATTCCCATCTACCAAAGGGATCTGATGCCCTCTTCTGGCATACACATGTACATGAAGACAGAGCAATCATACATACCTACATAAATGAATGAATGAATGAATGAATCAATCAATCAATCAAATAATATATTTTTATTATTGGGTTCAGATACTACCATCAAAGGCTAGTTATAAGAATTCAAGGTTGTAAGTAACTTAAGAATATCAAAATTCATCAGGTTGTCATTAGGACAAGAGAGGACAGTGATAGAAATATTGACTCAGAAAGGAGGATAGAGGCATAGGTTAATCAGACATTATCTGACATAGTTATAGTCTTTCAGATCACTGGGTTTAAATGTCCTTTCTTTAAGTAAGTCAGAATAGTTACCCAGTGTCACAGGAGTCAGCTGACATTCCAGTGTTATTTCCTTGCACTTCGTGGTCAGAGGCCACATTATGTATCGATGTACTTTATTAATTTAGAAATTTGGGCTTTATTTTAAAGAAGTACAGAATATCTGTCAATTAAGACAAAAATATTAGAAACACACACATACATTATATATATGCAAATATATATATATGTAACAGCAATGAATTAAAAATGTGATCATGAATTTTATAGAGAGCAAGGAGGATTATACGAGAGTGTTTTGAGAGAAAAAAGGGGGAAAGGGATATAGTTATTAAACGATTGTGTTAAGGCAGTGACCATATGTAGAATGGTGTCAGTTTAGTCTCTGGGAAAGTTTTGTACAGATCCCATTGAGCAATGGGTGAAAGCTCCCAGTCAAATCAGTAGATGGCAGCTGCAGTCTCAGGAAGGAACAGAGGGTGTGGTTGATGTACAGTATTTGTCAATCTCTTTTTTTAATCTCCAGGACCAAGTAGTTTATGTGCAGTTTCAACTCAGAAGTATAGCTTTCCATTAGAGTGAAATGTTTTAATAAAAAAAGCTTCCTTGTTTCTTTTGGTTTCTTTTCTTTTTAAAATGTAGTAAGACTGCACATAAATGAAGGAAGCAGTAAAATGAAGGTTATTTGTGGGTTTTTTTGTTTTTTTAACCTTTTTTTTAGCCTGCCCAAGCTCTGTAGCAGGTACCAAATGAGAAATGTAAATTTTGGTTTCATTTTTATTGCTGATTTTATTTTGAATCATGTTGGGAAAAAGCATTTTCAAGGATACAATAAAAATTGATAAAAACTGAAAAAAATAAAAGGAATATATAATCCTTTGTAATTAGATGTAGCCAGAGGCTGTGTAGTCTACTCTGTGTAGACAATAGGATTCAACCCTCTTCTCTAATCTGAAACTTACTGGATTTGTACATGTTAAAAACAATGGAGATCTTTAAGTAGTATGTGAGGAAAGTGCTTTAGGATGATAGCATAAAATTATGTGTAATAAGTTGAAAAACTGAGTAAGTTACATGATTAAAACATAATATAAAGAGATGAAATTGAGGACTGAAGAGATGGCTCAGCATTCAGTAGCATTTGCTGCTCAAGCAGATTACATTCTTTATATGGGCAGTAGCTCAAATGTGCGCGCACACACACACACACACTTACAACACACACACACACACACTCACAACACACACACACACACTCACAACACACACACACACACACTCTAAAACAAAATTAAATATTTTAGCAAATATAAAATCAGTATGTTCTTATAATAATGCAGACTATAATGGAAGTTACAAGACATGAGATAGCCACAGAGTGCAATTTTTTTTTTTTACATAAAGGGATGTTATAGGTGGGACTTATACATACTGTGGAATTTCCAAGACTGTGTCAAACCTATTATTATAGTTTACACTAATAGCTACATTCATTAAGAGCTTAGACTATCTGAATTGCTTTACACATTAATTATAACCGACTTAGCCATAAAGTTACTGAAATTCTTCATATTTTTCAAACAAGCAAAGCAAGATGTAAAACCATAAAATAATCTGTTCAAAGTCATATAGGTTCAAAGTAAGGGGCTTGAATTTGAACCCAGATATGATTCCAAAGGTTTCAGCTCCATACCACAGTGTATGTTCTATGATCAAACGCACTCTTCCCAGGAATTATGGACTGATGTTTAGCTAAGAATATATGGTCTCTGATATGGGTCTCACATATTGATATTTTTTTTTCTGAAATTCACATGTTACTTATTAGTGGCAAAGGCCACACACATGTTGCAAGTTTATCCTGATATCTGGGACTTGAGCCACATTTTTTCAGGAATACTATGAATTAGAGCTAATGAGATTGGAGATGAATAAAACGCAGTCACCCAGTCTTAGTCCTGGGTAGAAGACCAGCTTGTCTCAATTTATCTCCTGGATTCAATTGTTCTTGCTGTCTCATTTTGTTTGTGGTTTTCCCTATGTCCAAGTACACATGGCTTAGATGGGTGTGTGTAAGGACAGCCTTTAGAAACATTTGCTTCTCTGGTTTGTTGAGTTTACTTCCAAGATCAGTGGAAGGAGAAATTGTGTGACATCATACCCTGACATGAACTTCCTGTGGGGCAGGACAGGAAAGCCCATAGAGATCCTGTCCTTAGTGTCCCATACAGAAACGTGATTTTCTTCTTAGTGCAGCCTGAGAATGAGGAAGGACTTCATTCATTTCTGTCACTGCTGCTAGGTTCCTGTAGCCAACCTCACCCTTGGGAACTGAGCCAATGGGAAGTCTGGAGAATCATACCAGTGTATTGGCAGAAGTCTGCAGGGAGGAGCAGAGAGTCTTAAGAGGAGGAAGCCAGGAGGAACTGGAGCCCAGCAGCGAAGTCCCCAGAGCTGCACTGGGAGGAGGTGAGTGGCACTCTGGCATGCATGCTGGTTTATTTTGGGCTTCTAAGAATGAGTGGCTGGTATTCAAGAATTTGTACATTATGAGAATTTGTCTACTGCCCAAGTGACAGCCAAGATGTCTGCTACCTTGCAGACACACCCCATTGCTTGATGGCAATTGTCACCTTCTGTCTACAGAGGGTGTCTTAAGCTCCCTATCCCAATTCTACGGAATTATGGTAGAAGAATATTCAGGCTAACAGTGTGTGACAATATCTAACTACATTGATCAACACACTTTAGCTTTAATAATCAATTTTAGTCTTCACTTTGCAAGACAAAGCCTATCACTGCTGATGGCTCTTGAAGTTTGTAAAAGATAACCTGCAGAAGAAATGTAGTGGACACCAAAATATCTTTGTTTTCTGTCTCTGAGAACTATGGCAATATTGAATGAATATCTGTGAATGAATAAATGAATGGAAGGTTATGTATAAGACACTCATTTCTACATCTTATTCTGAATCAATGGGTTAAAAATCATTCCATGCAAATTACATGCGAATCCCATGTCTAGATGCCATAACCCAATCATGATAACTACCGTAACAATCTCTCAGGATTGAGACAGTCCCTACTGAACATATTTTTGCTTGTCATAAATATGAAGCAACCTTTGGTGGTATAGTTGGGAACATTTATTTAAAAACAAAAAAAAATGCTTTTGTGTTATTGAGTTTTTCAACAGATCCAACGCTGATAGAGCTGAGCTTTGAAATATTTCTGAACTACAGTTGTTGTCCACAATGTATAGCCTTGACACCTCTTCTCTTGTTTTTGTCCACAATAAAAACCAACTCAAAATGTGTTCTTCATATGAAAAAAAGTGTATTCACAGTGATCAAGACACAAATAACTAGAAATCTTACAATTATTCATTGTCATATCTGAAAGATTTTGATTCCATGTCTGTGACAGGGTTTTCACTGTTAATCCATAAATGGTGATGCTAATATTTAAGTCACATTAATTCTTCTTTAGGGGTTTATCTAGTAAAACTATTCAATTAATCTGATTAAACAAATTATTGACTTTGTCTGCAGAGTGCTTTAGAGACTGGCAGATGGCAAAGAAAGAGAGAAACAATTACCACACCAGGATTATTATTATTCCTGCTTGGTGGGCAAAGATAGGTTTAGGCTAAGTTTGTGTCTAAGTAAATTTTCTAATTTGTTCCCTGAAAACAAAATGAAGTGTGTTTTCCTGTCTGAACTTGGCTGTGCTGCCCCTGGATATGCTAGGGAGAACATCAATCAGAAGAGCTTTCATTCTTAAGTGACACTTAGTAGGACATCAGTCAGAAGAACGTTCATTCCTAAGTGACATTTAGAGGTACAAGCCCTGGAGCTTCATCACTCTTCTTGGGGGGTGAATAAGAGGCGGTAACAAATGACCCTGGAGTGATGAGGGTACCAGGTGTGCAGCTCTTCCCAGACTTGCCGGGACCTTTGCCTTCCATTCTTTTGGCATAATTTCTATTAAGAAGTCTTCTGCAAACTCTTCCCTTCCCCAAGAACTTTAAAGACTCTCTGCCATTGTATTTTCCTTGATGTTGTTCAGTTTTGAGACTGAATTACAGCTCTCACACTACTGGGGTTGGGGAGATATGCCATCTTACTGGTTTCTTGGTATTGGCAGTGATTTAAGATGGGATATTGGGCACTATAAAAGTCCTACATTTTTAGGCACATTTATTTCACTTTATTTTTCCCAGTTTTTTTTGAAATAGGGAAACACTGGTTCTGATTCCCTTTACCTTCCCTGTACGAAGCTGTGAGAAACCTGGGTGTTGCAGAAGGTATTAAAGAGACAAATTAAACTGATCCTGATTTATTCACACTCAACCAGCAGCAGATCCAACATATTCATAGAAAGAAGACTATACTAAATGCAAACATAACATTACTTTTCTTGTCATTGTTCCATAAAAAGTATAAAACACCAATTATTTTTGCATTGTTTACATTGAAGTAGGTATTATAAGTAATGTAAAGATGAATCAACTTTCAGAGAAGGATGTGGGTAGATTACACACAAATCTTAAACTGCTTTATGGAGGGGAGTTTGGACAACTAAGGCTTTCCTAGAAACCATACCCTGTGAACTTGGAAGATATTTGTACATTAAAGGTTTTTCACATGAATGTACTTTTGAAGTCTAAAAGTTGGATGCTTTAGCTCTCAGATGTTGTGTAACAAGAACATGCCTGAGGGCTTACAAAGTGAAAACCAGGGATGCATTCTGCAGCATTCTAATTCTTGTTTCCTTGAGAAATCCTGAATTCTACTGTACAAGGTAACACATAATCATTGCACTGCATGGTTGTGTGAAACATTTGAGAAGGCTGGTTTGGAAGGGTCGATTCCATGCCACATGGTGACTCGTCACCAGATGTAAGAAGGTAGATGTTGGGCTCATGTGCACAACTCAGCAGAGGATCTGTCAAGCACTTGTCTGCAATTGTGAGGCCAGCTCAGTCACCACTAAAATAATGCTCTTCAAAGCCTTCCAACCATTTCCCACTGGCACAGTGGCCCTTTTTCCTGTAGGGTGGAGACATGGACCTCTTATGTTCACAAATGAGGTGTTCTGAGGTTTTAGTGAAGAAGATAGAAGCCTTGATATTTGGGCTTTTAAATAATTACCCAGGGCAGACAGGCTTGGAACTGACTTCTTTACAAAAGTTGATCCTATATTTAGGTTTGGCCAATGGACTCTAGGAGCCTCATCAGCTTCAAAGAGAAAATAATGTGATTTTATAAAATCAAAAACTGTATACCAGCTCTGTTACATCTTTACAACACAAGGACTTGCTCAGATAGCTTGAAAATTTCAATTATTTGTAGACAAATGAGAATGAATGTCATTAATCAATTAGTAGTAATCGTGCTTGTGAGGGTCAAGAGAAATCTAAATTTGCTAGTATGGAAGACTTTGAAGTTGTAAAACCGGATACAGGTCCATTACCAATTGACTGTGTGAGACAGTACTTGAATTCCACAGGGTCACGTTAAGTTTTAGTTTAGGTCTGGCAAACTCTGGCTCTTGTCCTACACCTCCCTTGACATCTTACTTTGTAAACACAATTTGATGTCTTAGGGACATGGTTTATTTGCTTATTTTCTATGTCACAACTCAAAAACTTAGTGGCTACAGATGATTTTCTGATTCACCTGCCTTTATGCACAATTTGATTAATCATCTAATGGAGAACGAAACAAAATGCTGTAGGTCCCCTTCTTAAGGATGATTTCTGCCTCACTGTAATACACAGGATCTACCTGGGTCTAGAAATTCAGTTAAGATAACAATAATATTCTATTTTTAGCCTGTCTCTGATTTGTGTCAAGACCATGGAGAGATAGTAGCTGATGGTAGAGAGATGCCGCAGGGTAAATGGTATGGAAAAAAGTTCTCCAGGCCTGCTCCTCAGTGCTCGACTTCTCACATTACCTCTGATGTATATTTCCTCATGATGGTGATCCTGGAGACTGTGTGTGATGATACCCAGTCATTGTGACTCTGGTGACTGTGTATGGTACCTGGTCATGGTGATCCTGGAGACTGTGTGTGATGATACCCAGTCATGGTGACTCTGGTGACTGTGTATGGTACCTGGTCATGGTGATCCTGGTGACTTCTATAATGGGCTCACAGTTTTCTAGCACCTTACTATCTCAGAAGAAGAAAAATGATGAGAGCTCTCATCTCTGTTTGACAGAAAGCCCAAATCTCCATCAGTGTCTTCACAGAACACAAGCACACTGAGGAGAGAAGACCATGAACACACTACATAGCAAGTCCATTTGTCTAAATAGCACAATCTAAATGTTTAAGAAAAACTTCAAAGACTTGTTAAGACTTTAGTGACTCCTGATTGAATATGGAACCAGGTCTTAGGTGGCTTTTAAGTGATTTACCTCATGTATGGCTTTCAATATCATTGTAATTGTTTGTCAGCATATACACCCACAAAGCAATTATTTCCTTTACTGTTAGCAGCTCTCAGATCTATCTTATTCTGTCTTTCCATTTTGGGTCTATCTATCCAATCCCACCCCACCCTATCCCATCCCAGCCCATCCCATCCCACCACCATTTCACTCCATTTCATTATTTCCTTTTATATTAACGGTATTTGTTTTTAAATGCTGGTGTTCATCACTAAGTACATTTTTATTCTTTTCAGTGGACAACAATCTGCAGTTAAAAACAACAACCACTACCACCACCAATAACAAACTATGCTCTAGATAATAGTCCCATTACTGATTCTTGCATATCTTAAACAGTTTCCTTTCACACAGAACCATGATTTAACCTGGGGGTGTAAGTAAGAGAACTTAGGCCTCTCTGGATGTATGCAAGTTTTTTCTTTTACAGTAATTTTTAAGTGTCTACCTCATTTTATTGTATTACTTGGTTAGTTTTTTTTTTATTTTTCTCTTCTACTCATTTCTACTTACTCTTCAGGCTCAGTCTTTGCAAAACTTATCTCTCTCTCTCTCTCTCTCTCTCTCACTCTCTCTCTCTCTCTGTCTCTCTGCCCTCCAGTTATTGAAAGTATATTTCTCATATAATATATCCTGATGATCATAGATTTCCCTCCCTCTACTCCTCCAAGATTCTTCTGTGTCACGATAGAGAACCAACAGGTGGAAGCACACCTCAATATTCCCTCTGCTGATTATCTCCATTTTCCTGGTTCCAAGTAACATCTCTTTGGGACACTTATCCTCTTGCCTTGTCCATGCTTGTCATGTTTCTGTTAGTAGATTGGTCTCAGAAGGAGTCATTATCCTCAGTGTATGATAACATGGCTAAGGCCCAATCTCTCCTATGTTAATGGTGTAAATGTGTCCATACAATGAGTAGTGTGGAGAAAGGCCAATAGACAGATTTTCTTTTATTTGGGGGGGGGGGGGGAGGAAATAACTGGTGAAGTTTTTTTTTATTTTTTCTTACCACTTTATTTTTTTAAAAAAGAAGGATATATTTACAGATTTCTAAAGGCATTTTGGCATAACATTATATGAATAATTTTGTCAGTATTTAATTCTTTTAGAGGTTTGATAGTATGCATAGAAATCCCACTAGTTACCATAAGCATGAAGTACATGTAGGACAGAACATAACATGGAAACAGATTTCTTGTTGGGTATAGATTAAGCATAATGATCTTAGACAAAGGTTTTCAATGACCAAACCAGTTAAGATAATTCTGCCATAGTTCATACTCTCTTTGGTTGTACTGGAGATTGAACCCCTGACCAAGAACCATCTTTGGAAAGTACATTTACTGAGTGGTGCCATTCACCACACATTATTGGTTTCATGAAATGTCATACTGTTTACAGAATTTCCTAAATAAGAAATGAGATTGAGAAATAAGGTTGTGCATTTCTTCTCTCATCACTTGAATTTTATTGTTTATGTGATAATTCAGAATTCACTTAACGAGATTTTCTGGTTTTCTGGAGTCTGATTAATTTGGCTATATATATATATATATATATATATATATATATAACTGGGAGGTACTGAAGCCTCTTAGAAATATATAAGTATTAATAGAAAATCGTGAAGGATTATGTATATTAAGGATCCAATTCTACACACACAAGTGTGTGTGTGTGTGTGTGTGTGTGTGTGTGCATGTGAGTATGTGTGTGTGTGTAGTATGTATGTGTGTTTGTACCATTACCTACATACATGCTTGTGTTTTCTTAGCCTTCTATGGCAACACAATGGAAATGAAAATGTCAGGAGAACTAACATACCTGAAGACTATATGCAATCTGGTTGGGTTTGTTTCTTCTCACAGCTTCTGGGGATTGTAATTGGTCTTCTCCATTGGTGCCTCCATTGTCTGTCTGTCTGTCTGTCTGTCTGTCTGTCTGTCTCTATCTCTCGATCTTTCTGTCTTCTTCTTTTCTTTTTTATATCTCCCTCCAGATTACTAGCATTGGATTTATACTCTATTGAGTATTTCATGATGACATATTTCCATGGTTTTAGTCAAATCTGAAAATGTTGTGTTTGAAATGAGGCTGTTCAGACTTTACATTAGAACAGCCAGTAGGGCTGAAGGACCCTTTCCTGTAATGAGGAAAAGTAGAATAGATTTACATAATGTAAAGATGCATGTTTTGCTTCTTAATTATGCCCTTGTTGATTCCCTAAGTCAAACGGCTAACTTCTGGCATTTGAATCCCCACATTTCCCATGTCCTGTTTTGAGAATTCCATAAGTTGAGAACATACTTCAAGCCATGGAGCACACACAAGAACAAGTTTGACCTGTGTTGCTAAATAGGTCACTGTGGAGAATTGCATGGCAATATGATTGCTGTCAACTAGCTTTCCCGAGTTATGAAAGCAGAAACTCATCACAGTGCCACTTACTGCATTTGTCCTAAGTTGAGGGTTAGCTCTAGAGTGAAGCTTAAGCAACCTTCCGTGGGAAAAACATGGCTTCCCTCAGGACGCGGATTCTGAGGAGTGTTAGTTAGCACCATATGCCTGAATGACATTTTATCAGCCACAGCCTTGGTTCTAATAGCTGAGGTAGAATGATATAGGGTTTCTTGGGATGAGAGTTTAGCTAGATCTCTGAGGAAGATTCTTCCACTGCAGAACTATTTCTCTGCTTGAGAGTTTCAAGACAAATTTTCTATTGGACTGAATGGAAGCTGGCTAATTTGTGGACTTCTTTTTTGTTCTCTTCTAAGCTACACAGTGGCATATCCATGTTTTAAATAGCTATACATTTCTAGGTTTATGATTTTTTTTTCTCATTTGTCATTGTGTGTTCATAATGTTAATGTGTAATAGTAGAGGCATACACTGCCACTGCTTGTGTGGAGAGCTTAGAGGACAACTTTCAGGAATAGTTTTTTGTTTTATTTTGTTTTCTTTTCTTTTATTTTGCTTGTACTGTGGGACTTGGGAATCCAATTTAGGATATTAAGTTTAACAGGCAAGAGGATTTATTGACTAAGTGATCAGTCCAATCCTTTGTATTTGTAAATCAGTACAAAGTCATACATTTCATATGAAATTTCCATAATAGTTTTGTTGTTATAATCTTTTTGCTCCCTTCTCCTCTACAGTACCCCTCACCCCATGCCTATCCATTTCCCTTCACCATTAACAGTTGTTACACTTTCATGTCACATGATCTTTTCAATCCCACCCCCCATTCTTTACCCCCTGAGTGCCAGTGTTAATGTAGTAGAAGAGAGAGAACAACTTTTGAAAGTTGGTTGTCTCCTTTTACCAGGTTCAGAGGTGTGAACTCGGGTCCTTCAGTCTGCTCAGGCAAACACTGTTCTCTGGTGAGCCATAATCTTGGTGGCCTCATCTTAACTTCTTGCAGGGTGAACCATATCCACTGCAGTTATTTTGCTGTAGTATTGGTTATTTGAGAAACTCCACAGTGACCCACTGAGCTATGTCCTCTTTCAGGGGCTTTGGATTCCATATTCACCAATGTAGCAAAACCTTGCCAACAGTAATGAGCAATATTGTCTTTGGATCTTCAAGTTTTACCAGTTTTTAACATTCCCCATTTCATCCGAAGTGTGCTACTACAGGCCTCATTTACCCATGGTGCCAAGGGCAACAGATGTTTCTTCATTTCTGTTTTCCCAGAACTGCTTTCCCACTTCCTCAGTCTATGTGGACTGACAGTGAAAACACCATCATTTCCCAAACCTCTCTTCTCCTAAGCTCAGTGGAACCACAGACCCTGTCATTCTTTATTCTATGATCTGTTTTGTGAGTTTCTGAGGAGAGTTCCATTCTCCTTCCCAGCCATCACAACTATGAACTCAGCTCTTAGGTGAGCTGCTGACAAGCACTTCAGATGCAGGCCCCCAAATCTCAGCATCCTTTACAGAAATTCATATCTTAGCATTGTGAACACGGGTTTAGATGCTAATGCAAATTCCAAATGATGTCATCTTTCATTTTCTTCTCTTTCCCTCCCAAGTTGAATCCATCTGTTTACACTCTGCCATCCCTGTGCTGACAGGCTGACTGTAGGAACAATCTTTCCTGTTTGACTCTTTCTTTTGTCTGTCTACTACTCTACCTAGATTATTCTTTCACTGGCTTCTGTGACCATTTCAGGTGAAGTCCAACTCATAGCTGGAGCCTCACTGAACAATTCAATCCCAATAGATTTTTCCCTGCTATTCCTTTTAGAAAACCCCTCTTTGCCTTTAACCATCACCTGTACTCTGTCCTCCTGCACACACTGGAGATTCACATTTCAGTTGTGATTTGGGATGGATGCTCTTATTTCCTATAGAGAGCCTCCCTTCTTCACCATAGAATCTAAACTAGTAATTTCAATTTCATTATGTTAATTCTAGGAGTCTGTGAGCTTTTTCTTGATTATACTTAATAGTTTATAGTATATATCTTATATGCATGTTTAATATGTTAAACATAATTTGAAACCAATTTGAAATACTGGCAACTATCCTTTAATCTGTTGTTTCCATTAGGTTCAATTAGATAAACGAATAGTTGCTAGCCTTTCATGCGGTGGCTCAAAGTTATCAGGATAGATGTCTCTGGTTACTTTGTTCTTTCTTTTGGAAATCTCTCCAGATGACAATGATATGCCAATACCACTTATAAAAATAATAAGGAAAATAAAAAAAAAAACCAGAAAATGGGCATATAGCAAAGAAATCACCAATTTTTTTCTTGAAAGCTTCTTGGAATCTTCCTCTAGGATCCCTCTTGGATAACTCTTGACAAATTTCTTGAAAGCTTCTTGGAATCTTCCTCTAGGATCCCTCTTGGATAACTCTTGACAAATTTCTTGATCCATGTTCTTTCTTATCTGCAGAGGTGAAAAAATATGGATTTTTTAAATTGAAGAACAATTGTTCCCCTCCAAATTCATTTCATTTTGCATACATATTGACAATGAATGTTGTCTATCAGAAAAACTGGGTACAGTATGCATGTTACTTTGATGCCTATATTCCTCGATAGGTCCTGAGTTCCTTAAGAACTATGCTTCATCTCTCTAAAAATGAAAATATTCAATAAATCGTGGAGTCAGAGAACCTTTCTGGTAATCATGGGTATCATTTCCTGTGCACTCTAGCAGGGGACACTACATTAAGCTTCCCAGGTTCCTCAGAAGCCTAAGCCCCCATGCTGGTTTCATTTTTTTATGTCACATTTTCAAGTTCTTTTGAAACCATTGCCTCTCTCTCCCACACTTTCTCTGATTTCCCTCCCCCCAGATTATTCTTCACATTGGCCTTGTCCTTCTGTATGTGATGGTCTGCCTGGATCCTCCATTTCCCATCTCCGCTCCTGAGCTTTGGTCCTCAGAGTGCAGAGGGACTGATTGATTCTGCTAAAGCAAACGATAGTCGCTTGTCTTACTTGCTTTTTCTGTTGTGATAAAACTTACTTACAAAAGTCACTTAAAGACAAGAAGGTTAATTCAGGCTTACAGTTTCAGGTTTAGTCCATCACAGTGAGAATGCCAAGGAAATAGGAACGCAAAGCAGCTGCTCATCACATCTGGAGTGAGAAAGAAAGAAGGCTGAGAACACGTGCTGCTCAGATTCTCCACTTAACTTAGGAACTAGCTAGGCATGGCACCACACATTGAGAAGGTCTTCCCACCTCAATGAAATCTCTCAGAGAAGAGCACAGCAACTGGTTATCCAGTGCCAGATGGCCAGCTCTGAAAAATACGCATACAAGTAACATTATGTGGACCGACAGATTATATATAGAAATATATCTGTACATATATAAACACAAAATAACAAATAGTGAAAGAAAGGACCAAAAATTTGAAGGAGAGCAAGAAAGAGTATATGGGAAGGCTTAAGGAGGAAAAAGAAGGGAAAATGGGGAAAATGGTGTAATTATATTAAATCTCAAAACAAATGAAAAAAGAGAAACATCAGAGAGGAATGCCTAGTAGTCTGTCTTCTGGGGTGTTCTGTTTTCTGTTGACAACCGTAACCATCACATCTCCAGGATGTTGCACTCACAGGCATTATATTTTCACCAAACCCTGCATACAGATACTAGCATGCTTGTATTTGACTCTGGTCTTTGGCTTTGTAGTAAGAATTATTTTAATATTTCAATTTAATATTAGTATAATACTATTTTGAATTTGAGTCAGGAAATAGCACAGAGTTAGTATTAGCTTCTTTTATGAGCATATTGGACAACTGTAAGAAACCAAGATCTAGTGTGTAGATGTAAGGGTATAGATATGCATTTATGTGTATGTATAGATCTATTTTATATGGCTTACTGCATTTTAAAATGTTCTTCTTTTCCTTACCCGAAAACAAGCATATCGTAAACAATTATTTTATTATTTTCCCTACTAAATAAGCACATTACCCTCTTGCTTCTGCTTAGAGCTTGACTTACTTCTTCCAGTAATGCCAGGGTTCAGTCATACAGGAAATAAAAAAAAATGCTGGTTGATAGACCACCATATCAGACATGCCATTTTAACACACTAATACAATTAGAAAGCGTTCAACCACTACAATTACATTAAATGTCATAGAAGAAATAAAAGTAATATTAACATGGCCAATTAATAAAGGATTAGACGCACTAACATTTGTTGTAAATCCATATCCTGTTACTTTTCTACATCCAGATCCTGTTCCAGTTTTATCCACTGCAAATGTAACTTCATACAAGGCATCTGTCAGTTTTCAAATATGTCTCTGAAAATGTCCAGAACCAGTCCACTAAATGCAGACCGTCATTTCCTGTTTTTGCCAATATTGAATTAATTTCCAGACCAGTCCACTATTGCATCAGAATAAGTGGTCATATTAAAGGAAAGAGAAGACTCATTATAACTTCTCTATTTGATGAAAGTTTGAAGCAGTTTCTACAGTCCGCATGTTCTCTGTCCCACAAGGTCTAAAAGCATGAGGACAAGCAGCTTGTTCAGTGTGGGATATAGGAGAGGAAAGGTAGGTCAGGAACATATCCCTGTCACCATTGTCAGGGCTCTCAGCAAGCTCACAGTCGGCATCATTTTTTTGTCCCAGCATCAGCATGTCTCAGCAATCACTGGGGCAGTCACCATTCTCCTTAAGCATCCTGTAGAAAAAGCACAAACGTGCCCCTTCCTCATATTAATACTTGATTGAGACCATGCCATATGTCAGTATCTGGATTCTTCCATTTCACCTAGCCAGAAGTATGCCAAGTTGTAGGGCATAGACACTCAGCAGAGAGTTCGTTGGCATCTGAATTTTAAAATTTTAAATAAAGGGGCATGATTTAAATAATTTTGTAAATTTTGTGGTGTATGGGGATATAACTCCCCTATTTTATGAAGACAGTGTTTTAAAGTTCCATGGGCCTGTCCTACAATACCTTGTCCTTGAGGATTATAAGGAATCTCAGTAATGTGGGTAATATTAAATTGCTGACAGAAAGTCTCAAATGCCGGAGTGCAATAGCCAGTTTCATTATCTGTTTTAATCTGATTTGGAACACCCAGCATAGAGAAACAGCATAGGCAATGACTAATTACATTTTTAGTTGCTTCTCCCATTAAAGCAGTTGCAACAAGAAAGCCTGAGAAGGTGTCAGCAGTCACATGTACATATTTTAAGTTTCCATAATCAGAAATATGGGTAACATCTATTTGCCATAATCGAGTAGGTATGAGTCCTCGAGGATTAACTCCATTATGTGGTACAGGAAAAAATTGAGGACACATAGGAAAAGTCCCCCCAAAATTGGACACAGTACTATTTGAGGACCCAACTATTCCACTCCTGGTCATATACCCAAAAGATGCAACAAAATGTAACAAGAATACATGCTCCACCATGTTCATAGCAGCCTTATTCATAGTAGCCAGAAGCTGGAAAGAACCCAGATGTCCTTCAGTAGATGAATGGATACAGAAATTGTAGTATATTTACACAATGGAGTACTACTCAGCTATCAGAAACAATGACTTTATGAAATTCCTAGGCAAATGGATGTATCTAGAGAATATCATCCTGAGTGAGGTAACCCAGTCACCAAAGGACAGACACAGTATGCAGTAACTGATAATTCAGAGCTCCAGAAAGCTCTGAATACCCAGGAAACAACTCACAGATCAGACCATATGAAGTTAAAAAAAAAAAAAAAAAAAAAAAAAAAAAAAAAAAAAAGAAAGAAAGAAAGAAAGAAAAGCCAAAAGTGGAAGCCTCAGTCCTTTTTAGACTTTTCTTTTTCTTTCTTTCTTTCTTTCTTTCTTTCTTTCTTTCTTTCTTTCTTTCTTTTTTTTTTTACTTTTTCTATCTGGAATTTCAAAAGAAGAGAACATTGCCACTTGCTGAACCCAATAATCACAGTCACAGAGAATTTTGTAGGAGAAACGGCCATCGGTTTCCTGTACAGAGAGAAGCTGCTGGCCCCTTTCAGAGCAGCTTGTGTAGTCAATTAGCCCCCAGTAGGTCTTCCCCAGCTGTGCTTGACTCCAAGCTACTGGTACAGGAGTCCAGCGGCAGTTTTTCAGGTTTTGTTCTTGTTGTTGTCAATTGAGATTCCTTTATTTTAATGAGTTAAAACTAAATCAAGAAATGAACAGCCAGCAGATAAAGTTTTAACCATCTCTCTTTTTTAAAAATATGAAACAAAGAGCAACAATTAAGCAATGAAATGAAATCATGGACATAAAATGACAGACATGGAGTGGTCTGGTTCACCAAGGACAGACAATAGACAGAGAGGGAAGAGAACCAGATGTCCCCAAGGGACCCAGATATCCTACCTACTGGACCATAACCAAAACTAAATATTCCCCAGTGGGAACCAGAGAGGGCACAGGATGTGTCTTGATTGCCTCCCTAACATTAGGAGAGTTCTGGAACAGCTTACATTCACTTTTATTCTCTTTCTCCAAAGCATCCTTGGATATGAGGAGAGACTGCTTTTCTGAAACCCATTCTCCCCCTCCTCTCATGTCTCGGACCTAAACTATCTCTAATTAGAGTCAAAAGACTAAAAACATGTATAAAAATTATATTCACTCCTCTAGATTTTAGGATACCTCTAAGCATATATACGAAAAGCATTCTACCATTACCCTTTGAAAATTTTTAAGTGTTTATCACAGCTGGCCCAAATTATTCTTTGCACTTGCTTCCTTTTTCCTGCTGTGTCCTTCACTGTAACCCTATTACTTTAGCTCCAATGTTGAGGTGCCATCTGGCCCAGCCAGCTCAGTCAGTCAACAGGGTCTCAGGAGAGGTAGTGACGATTAAAAAAAAACAAAAAAAAGACAATGAGACTACACTATAACATGACTAAAGCCAGTGCTGAAGCTGAAGTGGGTTTATCTTTTCTCAGTCTAGTCTGCTTTTATCCCATTATAGGTACAAGCAAAGAATAGAGTCAGTTCTTAGAATCAAAGATAAAGTAGTCCAACAAGTCAATAAACAAAGTCTGTTGGTCACTGTGTCTAGGGACTTATCAAGATGACCAAGAATATCATACATTCTTCAGCTGTATTTACCTTGAGCCTACATTTTTTTTGTCCTATCCCAATGGCTAATTCTTGCCCAATTCCTAGAAGGTGGCATTGAAAGCTCTCCACAGTTTATTCAAGCCATTTCACTAGTCATTACTTTCCTTAGACAAACCCAGTGTAAAGGAACACTATCTAAATTATTTTGTAGAGGCCAACCTTTTGTGATTATAATATAAATACATATGTTAATTTAAAGTATCTTTTTCTCCATTCCCACATATTTGTAGTCCTTTTCAAACTCTGTACTCGGGCAAGAAAGATTTTAAAGTTTATGGTTATCATTAGAAGCTAGAATAAAACTCTTAATGACTCTTAATGGATTCACAAACAGAAACAAATAGATAAACTAAATATATATTTACATTGAACTTTTGGCTGGACTTGAAAGATTGATTCTTCATGATAGACAATGATTTTGATACCTCAACAAAATAATTCAGTAAGCCAGATGGTATTCATTATACATTGACTTGAGAAGTTGAAATTCTAAAATGGAAAGCAATTTTTCTCTTAAGAAATTAGAGTTGGGGCTGGAAAGATGGTTCCATGGTTAAGAGCACCAACTGCTCTTACAGAGGTCCTGGAGTTCAATTTCCAGCAACTACATTGTAGCTTACAGTCATCTTTAATTGAATCCAATACCCTCTTCTACTGTGTCTGAAGTCAGTGACAGTGTACTCACATTTATTTAAAAAATTTATGTATATATGTATATATAACAATTTTTCAACTCTTTAAAAGAAAAAAAGAAATAAGTTGGACTTTATTTATGAAACTTTCAACACCATCAATCTATTCATAAATGTCAGCAGAACTAAGTTCAAAGGGAGTATGTGATTAATAGGCACTGGGGATGACTCAGTTTAGGGGTATTTGCATTTGTTGTTCATCACTATTCTTTTGAATGTCACTATGAAAAGATGATGAGATAACATGACACAAATAAATGGAAATCCATATGGCTTTCAGTAATTCAGTTTCTGATAAGAAGAGATTAGAAATCTCAACAATTGCATTCATTTAAATGTCTGAGAAGGAGACTCTGTCATGTTCTTTTTTTTTTGCTGAGTGAAAGCTAAGACTGTTCATGCCACAAGTAGACAAGAAAGAGAAGGTGGATGGAGTGGGTAGAGCAAGAAGGCACAGTAAATATTTACACAAAACAGATATGTAGACTATTTGGATTCATTTGTGCCCCTCCCTAAGACCAGTGGCAAAAATGTACTAAGAAATAAAAATAGACATAACATGCAATCACTTAAAATGAATCTGTCCCAGTACAACATGTAATTAAGCCCTGTAACTTGCTCCTACAAGATTTTATTCAAATAAATAGCTTATACCAACTGAAAAGATTAGATATAGCAAACACAGTTTATATAGAAAGAAATATTAAATCTTGGAGTTTGAAAAGTAATGTGGTAAGCAAATAAATAAAACAGCTTAGTCTTCTGTGCAATGTGTTAGTGTATTTTGTGATGTGCAGAGTGTTCTCCTTAATTTTGGAAAATTATTTCAATAAAGGAATTGCCTTTTTATCACCATGCTTTTTGTTCTTTTACAACTTTATTTTTAAAAAAAGAGGGATACATGTACAGATTTTTAAGGCATTTTGGCATAACACTATATGAATATATTTTTGTTAGTATTTAATTCTTTTAGAGGTTGGATAACATGCATTGAAATCCCAATAGTTACCATAAGCATAAAGTACATGTAGGACAGAACATAACATGGAAACAGTCAGTTTTCTTGCTGAGTATAGATTAAGCATAATAATCTTTGAATACCAAAAATTGCCACAAGGCTATATTCTTAGCTCTCAGATTTCTCAGATGTCACTCTTCCCAGAAATATCCCATGACTGTTCAGGGCCACAATGCTCTGAGCTCCTCTATAGAGGGGATCTGGAATTCACAATGCTTTTTATATTACTCTCTTTTTACCAGAGAGGTTTTACACTCTCAACCTAATTATAATTCTTTTCCTCCTCTTATTCCTCCTTGTTCCTTTTCTCCTTTCTCCTTTTGTTCTCTTCCTCCCTCTCCTTCTTCCTACTCTCCTCCTTGTCTACTTCCACCACCTCCTCTTCCTTCTACTCCTCCTCCTCCTCCTCCTCCACCTCCTTCTCCTCCTTATATTTAAAATCGAATCAAGGACTTGATTCATGCTAGCAAGCACATATACCTAGCCCCTCAACACAACCGTGCTTTTATATCCTAGTATTTTTCCCAACTATATTACTAGCTTTCATGTACCCTATTTTTATTGATCATACTTAATTTTCTATATTATGTTATAGTGATTTTTGAAAACTTGTAGTCTGATAAGTTTTCTTAGCTATCTTTTGCTAACCCACAAAGCTTGCCTTCTTAACCAGTTGCAAGAAATTTGCAGGTTGGAAACAGTTCAGGTGGGCTGATGTTCATGGTTCTGAAGCAAACACTAATTTTGGGAAACAGTGAAGGCACTCATTTTTTCTTTGAATTATGATGTGTTTAACCTGAACTTTATGGTTTTTAAATGTACACTTGTTTAAACTAAACTCTAACACATATCTCTATACTCATAGTTCATAAGACAATTTTTATTTTGTTCTCTGGTGTCAACTGTTGCTACATAATTATGTTTAATCTATACACACCAAGAAAACTCTGACTGTTTCTATGTTATGTTCTGTTCTACATGTACGTTATGCTTATGGTAACTAGTAGATTTCAATGCATACTATCAAATTTCTAAAAGAATTAAGTACTGACAAAAATATATTCACATAGTATTATGGCAAAATGTCTTTAAAAATCCATACATCTCTCTCTCTTTTTTAAAAATAAAGTTGAAAGAGAAAAAATAACCCACATAACCCTTAAATTTAGCTCCTAGAAACAATTACTTTTCCACCATAATTCATTAATCCTTAGTTAATTCTTATTAAATCCATTCTTTGAATGTGGGTTTTCCCCCAAGGTCTCTCGCTAACATGCTTTCTTCTTTTGGTCCTTTATTCTTTCCACGATTTATCTATCCTATATAAATGTCAAAAATTTAAAATTTAACATTCCTTTCCCACCAAGATATTTTTTCACATACAGACTTAAAATTTAATGTGAGTACAATAGATAACTTTAGTTGTTTATAAAGTAATTCTCTAATTTTGGAGAAAAGAATTACTTGGGGTTCAGATAGACCAGGTTATTTTATTTCTGAGCCTTTTAATTTTAAAAAGACGAGTCTTTGATTCATTTATATAAAGAATTTAAAAAGAATTCATAGTCAATGGTTCATTTGGAGATAATGTGAGAATGAATATCAAATAAAATATAGAGGTACAGTAAATATTCATCTCAGATATTTGACAAGCATAATAAAATTAGGAAGAATCCACCTTTTTCCCCAACTTCTCCATGAGATGTATATTGATGTTGTTGAGCCCCAGTCAGTAGGCTTCTGAGAGGGTAACTAAAATCATTATTGTTTGTGTGATCTCATCTCTACTAGGAGTATGACAGTCACACGTCATAGTGAGCCTTTGGTAAATGAGTGAAATGTAAGCTTTAGTAAGGCTTAGATCATTATAATTTGCATGACCTAGTCTACACTTGGAAACTGGCAAGGTCAATGGAAATTTGGGTTATAATTGTCTTGCAAGAGGGAATAATTAACATGACATTCCAGCTGTGTTCCCATGGACTAAATTGTCTTCTTGGACTTATGTCCCTTTGGGATTGGTTGATTGTAAACACACTGTTGCAGACACTTCAGTGGGAGGGATTTCTGAGTACAGTGGCTAAGAAACAATAGCAAGAAGACCTTTAATTAAATTTGACTTGGTAATTCCAGGAGGATTTTCCAGTTTGTCCATCATTTGGGTTGCTCACCTCTATTCAACCTTCTAGTCATTTGTAACTTTACCTCTACAATGGAGAAAGAAGGATAAAGGTTTAGAGGATTTTGAATCACTGTAATCAACTATACTATAATTAGAACAGAAAACAGGAAATCCATTCGTAAGCTTAATTTTTACAACTTAACAGAAATCTCCATCAGAAAGTTTACTGCAACAGCTAACTCAATGATTATTCATTATTTTACTTCTCTCTACTGTTACAAAGGTATTAAGGCACTTTGCAGCTTCTCTGTAGATAGTTGAATTTTAGTCGGCAAGCTCTCTTTTTTTCTTTGGGAGGAGTCAAATATTGAAGAAAATGAACAAACACCTCTATGGAGATAGTACGGTCTAATTCTGGTAGCCTATTATATTCAAGAACTAGTCACTCTGGCAAGCATTAGCTGTTCTTTGGAAACCATTAAGCTGGAAGAATTTAGATTCTTGTGTATGGTGGACTGTGGTCACAAACCCAGGTGTTGTAATGGGATGCCATCCTTGTTTGTGTGGCATGCTCCACAAACAAAGCTATGAGCTGTTGACTGGAGACTTTTGGTAGTCACTTTTCAGGGTACAAATCTTCCTCAGTGGATTTCAGTCTATAGGATAGCAGGACAAGTGTGCATGTGTGGTGTGGATTTCCATCACCAGTCAGTAGGGTGGAGGACAGGCTGGCAGGAAGACAAGAATGGACTAACTCACCCAGTTTCAGGCTACCTGAAACTTTCTTAGTTGATGGTAGTATTTGGAGAGGTCAAAAGCAATAATGAACTCAACAGACATTTCTCTGGAAAACTACAGGCCATTAGGAAGGAAAAGGAATAAGGAAGATAGAAAATGGTACAAACAGAAGCCAGACAAAGTTATGGGTGCAGAGGATTATCGTAGTTTAATGATTGGTAAAAATGTTGTGCTAAATTCTGTCCTAGACAATTACTGATGGTCAATTTGCACAAGATAGGGTGAAGAAAAATTGTACCATGAAATTAATACAAAATTTAATAAAACTGAGTATTAAACTTGAGATCACAGCTGTTTTTAGTCTCAATATAGTCTTCTTATAGATGAAAATGTTATAAGATGGTTAAGGAGCACTATTGTCTTAGTTTATTTGCATGGTTATATTTAAATCATTTTACTATAAAAAATAGTAAATCTGATTCACATCCAATTTGAGTGAACCACATAATGATCATCTTAATCATATGCTATTTTGAAACCTTGTGGAAAGCTAATGCTTGTAAAGTTCTGTGAGGACAGTGTTGTGCTCTGAGTCATGGAGGAGCCACCCTAGAAGTGACATCTAATCAGTAAGCAGGTACCCAGGAGCCTGCACCTAGAGACAGCCTTCAGACCTATTTCAAAATTTTAAAACAAAACTTGTTATAAAAGGTCACTTTGGAAAGAGCAATGTGCAAATTCATCTGGAATAACAAAAGACCTAGAATATAGAAATCCATTCTCAACAACAAGAAAACATCTGCGGGAATCACTATCCCTGACCTCAAGCTATATTTCAAGGCAATTGTGCTAAAAACTGCATGGTACTGGTACAGAGATGGGCACATGAATCAATGGAATAGAATAGAATATCCAGAAATGAGCCCTCACATATATGGTCACTTGATTTTTGATAAAGGAGCTGTAAACATTCAATGGAAAAAGACAGCCTCTTCAACAAATGGTGTTGGTCCAACTGGCAATCAGCATGCAGAAGAATGAAAATAGACCTTTTCTTATCTCCTTGTACAAAGCTCAAGTGCAAGTGGATTAAAGATCTCCACATTAAACCAGGTATACTGAAACTATTAGAAGAGAAAGTAGAAAAAAACCTTAGAACACAGGCACAGGAGAAAATTTCCTGAACAGAACACCAATGACTTGTGCTCTAAGGTCAAAGATTAACAAATGGGACTTAATGAGATTGCAAAGCTTCTGTAAGGCTAAGGACACTGTCAAGAAAACAAACAGCAGCCAACAGATTGGGAAAAGATCTTTACCAACCCCACAACAGATAGAGGCCTAATATCCAAGGTATACAAAGAACTCAAGAAATTAGATACCAGAGAATCAAACAACCCTATTAAAAATGGGGTACAAGAGCTAAATAAAAAGTTTTCAATTGAGGAATATCGAATGGCTGAGAAGCATCTAAGAAAGTGCTCAACATCATTAGCCATCAGGGAAATGCAAATCAAAACAACCTTGAGATTCCACCTTACACCAACCAGAATGGCTAAGATCAAAAATTCAGATGACAGCAGATGCTGGAGAGGATGCAGAGAAAGAGGAACACTTCTTCTCTGTTGGTAGGGTTGTAAACTGGTACAAATCACTCTGGAAATCAGTCTTTCAGTTCCTCAGAAAATTGGAAATAGTACTACCTGAAGACCCAGTTATTCCACTTCTGGGCATATACCCCAGAGAAACTCCAACATACAACAAAGACATATGCACCACAATGTTCATAGAAGTCCTATTTATAATAGCCAGAAGTTGGAAATAACACAGATGTCCTTCAGTAGATGAATGGATACAAAAATTGTGGTACATTCACACAATGGAGTAGTACTCAGCTATTAAAAACAATGACTTTATGAAATTCTTACGAAACTGAATGTATCTAGAGAATATCATCCTGAGTGAGGTAACCCAGTCACAAAAGAACAGACATAATAGGCAGTCACTGATAATTGGATACTAACGCCAGAAAGCTCTGAACACCCCAGAAACAACTCACAGACTATTTGAAGTTCAAGAAAAAACAAAGGCCAAAAAAAAAATGAAAATGAAAATGAAAAACCATTATGGTTAACCTTTACACACCAAGAAAACTTTGACTATTTCCAGGTTACATCTTCTTTTACATGTACTTTATTCTCATTGAAACTCATAAGATTTCAATGCACACTATCAAACCTTAAAAAAAAAATCAAGTATTGACAAAAATGTATTCATATACTTTTATGCAAAAATGCTTGAAATCTGTACATTTATCTTTGTTTTTTAAAATAAAGTTGTTCAATTAAGAAAAAGGTCACTTTGGTTTATAAAATAGTGATAAATAAGGTTGTCCCTTTAGCCCTCTTGCTCCTTTTCTAAGTGCATGGCATAGAAATTTAGCGCTGGAGAGTATAGAACAGGATGGAGACATTTTGTGAATGAGTGTGATTATTGTCAAAGCTTCTATGTGTAGGTATGTTGTTGTGAATACCTTGTTCTCCAAATTCAAGTATGGCTCTTATTCACTCTTGTGGGTGGCAGTTGGGTTCACTACTGAATCTCACTTTGGTGGTAGAGGGCCTGAGACTATTGGCAGAGTTTTAGGTGCTCTCTAGGTTGCTTCATCAGAACAATCCCCCTTCTGGTAGTGCAGTGAGCATGTATGACTAGCAGTTACCCTGCTTAGATGTTAGGTTGCAGAGATAGGAGCTCAGCAAGTCTCCACCACTGGCCATCGTTTTCAGCCCTCTCAGCTCTATTTTATATCCTCCTTATGATGTCTTTGTTCTTAGCTCAGGATTCCAGCTCACCTTCTAGTAAAACTTTATATCCAAATTAGAATTTTAATCAACTATATATACTGAGTTGTGGACCTACCTGGAATGTATTTCCTTATATACTTGTAGCAATTTTTAAAATTATAATTCATAACTCAGAGATATAATGTTGTTCTCAATATATTCGTATAAGTCCCTAGAAAGAAGACTTGCAGGGTTTGTGACAGTTCTATGCCAATTTTGTTCCCAAGAAAACCTCCCTCTCACTCATGGAAACTAAAGCAACTATTTCTCCTGAATGCTGGGTCCGCCCACAGAAACATATACTTTTCTTGCATTGGTCTTTGGCAGGGCATCCTACTGTATGCCTATTTTAGTAATAAACACTTAGTTTTTAAACCTCAATTATACTAGTACCATGGGGACATTGTGTCCTGCTGAAGAGATTTTATTTGTCAAATGATGGCATAATTGGGGGATCTAGAATATCTTCAGGTGAGAGTTGGATTTGTTCTGTGTGGAGCATAGCTTGGGGATATACTAGATAAGTTGAGTTATTTTGAGAAGGCCTATATCCTAAAGAAGTGGATGAGCCTTTATAAATGTCCAACCTTTGAGTGAGGAAATTCAGAATTCTGGAACCAAGAAGTCCAAGGACCATTGGATTATATTGGTGAGCTTTATTCTTTCCTCCAACTGCATCTTCTGTGCATCTTAGGCACCTCTTCTTCCTGCTGTTAAACTGTCCAGGAGGTACCATTTATTTGTAAAATAACATACTATCTAAGAATGGATGAAGTCACCAAAAATTTCAATATAATAATATACTATTTTATGCTATTATATAATATATGTTATACTAATATGCCATTAATATAATTATAATATATTATTAGCATAATATATTATATAATACAGTTTTTATATGTAATAATACACTATTATTTCACTGTGATGAGCATACTATTTAAAAAGGCAATGTTAAGGAAGGGTAAAGTTTGAAAGGGGATATTGAAATTATTGGGGGTTTGTCCTCTAGGCACAATGTTATTTTATATTACTTCACCAAATTAAATGATTATTTAATAAATGAAAAATTGATTCATAAAAATGCTAAACTGCTTTTTCAAGGTCACAGCTAGTAGAATTGTCCAGCTAGAATGTAACCTAGATCTGGTCATTTATTCTTTATTTTATTTCCAAGTTACATATAGTCCAAGTAATGGGAGCCCAGGTACAAGCTTGTCAGGTGAAACAACAGTTCATACTTGGCTTGGCCCTGCTTCTTCTCACTTACTGCCAGAAGCATTACTCAGCTGCGTCTCATTCTCCAGTTATCTATCCAGCACGCTGTCACTCAGCTTTGCCTTTTGCATTGGCAACTATGTTTAGACACCTTCTCATGAAATCATAGTGTATGTATTGAGTATTCTGCTCTTCATGATTCTTCCTAAAAACTCCATCAAGAGCACTTTATCTCCAGATTCTCTGGCTGTTGTCTTATTACACATGTTCCACAGCACAGTGTTTGTTTCATGATGCTAATGATGACCCCTTTATCTTTTTTCGTTTTTTTTTTTGTCCTGTTTTCCCATCACTGATTTATTTAGCTTATGATGAAAGCAGCTGTCTCTCCCCATTTTGTTCAATGTATTAATAAGAGAGGATATTCATTCTAGAGAATATTGAATGATCAACAGTATTCAATATTAGCAATGAGCCATATACATTCTGGAATAGGAGGAATAATGTATGAGGTCAACCAGAATCAATAATATAAGCTTGCTCCTCCAGAAACAGTTATCTCCCTCTTCCTCAGACACAGATTTCCTGGTTCCCAACTCTTTAGAAAATAAGACCTTAAGGAGGACACTCTGCTGCTTTCTTTGTTGTCTGTAAAATTGAAAGGAGAGAGGAATAGAAGTCAGCAATGTCACAGAGCAGCCACTGAATTTCATATGTCCTCTACGTATTTAAAAACACTGTGCTATAATAACATCAAATACATCTATTTTCATGAGAAAATATTTATTCTGACAACTTTGAATTGAAACTATAGCTCATTACAAATTTTCTCCAATTTGCCTGAGCATTATTTCACTTGAGGGGAGTTATCTTTAAACCATTGTGGCCATCACAATAAGAAACAGGGAGTGTCTGAGTCAGAGGCTTTATATTTCAGAGTAATGCAGGGAACTCTTCCAGACTCACCCAACCGCTGCAACTTCCTCTATGAAAAGAGTAAGGTAAATGCTTCTGATGTCCACGGTGTAAAGCTGAAAGGGAGGGGGTGGAGTGAATCTTCGGTTCTTTTCTGTACATGAACTACTAAATACATCAAACTTTTCAAAACGTCTTCAGCTCTCTGGCTTATGGCCTCTCCCGTTTCACTCAGACTAGCATCACAGCGAAGGACATTTACCACAGTGTAGGAGATCAGCTATCGGTCAAAACTTCATGTTCATTTTTTTGAAAGATAAATGGAAAAATATGTACAAATCTAGGTTTTGTATTTCGGGTGTTCCTATTTAGCCCACTCACTATTTGCCGTAATTAACCAATGCTTTAAAATAGAATCGGTCATAATGTAAGCTAGTCATATGGTTAGAACTTCATCAAAGTTAATTTTTTAAAAATAAATAGAAAGTTTTGAGAATACTTCTGGGGAGCAGAAGTTATATTGCAATACATTGTAATATATGAATCACTGTTAATAAAATTAAATTTATGTAATAGTTATTCTATTCTAATATATAGTTTAATATAGTAATTATAAAATATTTCTGCTAGTAATTAATTATTAAGAGCAGTAAATTTTTCTTGCATAGTAAAAATTATTATAGCATTACATATGTTTCTTTCCACAAAGCTAAACCTTGTGTTTTATCAGTCAAGGGCCACAAAACAGAATCATTGTAATTCTATGCTTTATTGAAGGCAATTTATGCAGGTTTTCCTATGTTTAATTTTAAAAAGAATTTTCTTGATAGTTTAATTAGATTATTAAAGCAAAGCTTTGGTGAGATCTGTATTTCTGTATTTCTGTTGTTGTTGCTTTGCTCTTGTTTTGACACAAATATATTGTTCGTGCTGAAAGAGTCCACTGATAACCGAAGAGCCTTCAGGCATCTGTGATTTTTGTCTGAAATTTGGGATTTAAGAATTTTCATGAGAATTTTGTACTTTGTATTAAGATTAAAATTATGAACAATTTATTATTTTTTAAGTTTATACTAAACTTAGTCAGTTTATGAAAGAAACAAGAGAATATAGTATTTTGAGATTACATTAAAACTCAGTAGCCAAATTCTTTTGTGATTAAGAAGTTGTTTTTTATGTACTTTTTGCTCATTGTAACTAGTAAGACCTTAATGCAGAGTATCGAACCTTAAAAAAAAAAGAAAAAAAAAAAGCCAAGACTGACACAATTGTATTTTACATATTTAATTTAAGTTGCTGCAAAGGTTTTATAGAAAAAAGGAAAACTCTTTGGATGCTAATTTATACTCCTCTGTCAGCAGTGGAGACATTGGGGTATGAAGTCCCTGAGTCAGCTTTAAGTAAAGTTGTCTGTTTGCCTATGGAGTGCAGGTCTCATCTACAAGGAGGAGGGAGGCTTTCATTTCCTGGACATACAGTCCACCAATCAACTACACGAAGTACTATTTTTCTGGAATTTATTTTCAACCTGTGTGAGCCTGTTGGTGTAAGAGTGATTGAATGCAGTTAGTACTATCTATCATTTCAAAAGCTAGAGCTTCATGATTTATTATGTCTAAGAATGCCTTAGCTCATCATTTTCTGTAATAACTTTTCATCAGTATTATTTTGATGTCATGAAATCTATCTTATCCAATAAATTAGTTACACTATTTTTTAAATGAGCAAATTCCTATGTTAGCTTTCTTTTCTTTTTGACATAATGACCATTTTGTGAAACATTACCACAAGGACTAAAAGTTTATTAACGAAATGTTTTTATTGTTTGGAGTGTAAAGAATAATGTTAGAAATTCAGAAATTATTCTTGTTTTTTTTTTAACTGAAAAGTGTAAAGCAGCAAGACATTTGTAACCAGATGGGAGAACTGGAGTTTAACTTGAAGTATAATTTTACCTGGTAGCCTCTGCTGGCCTAAAACCTTTTTAGTTTCATTTTAATGGTTCCAGCTGCCACTATGTCAGTGCATCTAAAATGTCCCCACAGACACGATATTCCTGTGATATTTCCATAGGGTTCCTATGAGTTTGCTGTCAAGGTGGTTTCTGAGAGCGATTCCATTCATTTGCACCGTGTGTCCACTGCCAACATGGAGTCCCGGAAACTCTGTTGAAGATAGAGAATCTAAACTCATCTTACTTGTGAAAGTCAAATATACTTATGCTTCTAAAATTAATGAAAAGCCCCATCAGTGTGTGTTTTATTTTTGCATTTAGTGTTTTCATTAATTTGGTTGACAATTTAAATGACTTAAGAACCATAGATAATGCCAGTGTCATTTAGTATGCAAGGCTGGCCTGTACTACCAACCCTATCCAGAGCCCCAAATTTTTATCTTTATGTTTCTCTTCTGTTAGGATCTTTTATTTGTATTGCAAATACAATACAATACAATACAATACAACACAATACAATATAGAGTTCTTTGTTCTGAATTAACTGGATAAGATATAAAATCAATTTAGTAATTTAAGGGTAGTTTTTATCTGATTTCAATTTGACGTTGCTAGAAAACTCAAAGCATTGTGTATTATTATAGGCCACTGAATTACAACATCAACCGTAATAAAACACTTTCTCTCCTTTTCTAAATTATACTTTGTTGGTTGTTGTTGAGATAGGAACTTATGGAGTAGCCCTGACTGGCCTGGAGTTCACTCTATAGACTAGGCTAGCCTTGAACTCAGAGAAATCTGCTTGTCTCTAGCCCTAGAGTGATGAGACTTAAGGACCTGAGCTTCCTATTATAATTTTTTAAAAAACCTGGTATTTTTTCTTGGAATAAAATGTATGTGTAGTATGACTGAGTTTTTTACTCTATGTTGATGGAATGTAAATTCATAAAAATTGAAGTTCAAGAATAATTTTTGGGTTGCATGTATTTCTCTGGGAGATCTACGCTCCCATACTTCTGTTTTTCTCACCTAATGACTGGCCTGAAGAACTTCTTTTTGTCTGGAGTAGAAGCACACACAATTTGCTGTTGTACATCATTGCTATAGCTCCTATCCAAGGTCATCTTATGGGATAAGCTGATAGTAGTTTAGAAGAATGAAAAAGACTTACTCCAGTTCATGAAACCATTAGCAGCAGAGATGGGACAATGCTGGGTCACCAGAATCGCTGTCATGGTGCCAGAAAAATTAGTTCTCAAGGAGAGAGTAGTTTGGATCATCCATGAAAATTCAATTAGTGCAAGCTTTCAATGTTGGAATCACTAAACTGTGGAGAAATCCTCTAAAGAAACACGGAGTGGGTCCCTGGGGAAATCCAGGGTGGTATCACTGCACCACGGGAACAATGTTTTGAGAATTCAAAGATAATTTACATCCTGACTCTATATTTGCTACTGTGGCCTAAATGACTTTCCTAGCAGAATCTAGACTTCAGTGTTGTGAAGTATTAGGAACATTCATGGTATCTATAATGATTACTATATTTTATACTAAAAATACCAGATAGTAGACTTTCAATGATAAATATATTTACAGGACCAAAGATGAACAGTGTTCAAAATTAAGATGGTCCTAAAACTATCATGGTGGACACTGGCTCTATGGATAACTGTGGAAGGCATAATGGAGACATTGTGGGGAAATGATGTGATAAAAAAAACAATGCTTTAGGAAACAAAGGCTATGTTGAATAGACTACCTGATGATGTAGAAAGGCATTTCAGGAAATTATACTTTTGCTTTACCTCAGTTTAGAAATATAAAACAATTTGAGAGTAAATTCATGAATATATGTTTCAAAAACATGTAAGCAAGGACCGCTGAAGATAGTTTATCCATCAAAAAAAAAAAATCAGGACTATGCTTCCAATGAGAATAGGGTGTGTTGGTTTGATGATGTGTCAGGGGAGGAGAATGAAAACATTTTGTATCACTGCCAAGAAATTTTTAGAATTAGTAGACTCAAGAATGTACCATTTCTTTCAGTCCTGAGCTACTTGATGATTGCACACAAAGGTAAAAAAAATGAAGCTTTGAGTATTAATCATAGTAAACAAACAAATGAATGTGCTCTGAGCTAATTTAACTCTCTATTGACCTCCAGGCGACACTTGCTTTCACAATGGCCTCCCTTGCTGCAGCAAATGCAGAATTTGGCTTCGACTTATTCAGAGAGATGGATAGTAGTCAAGGAAATGGAAATGTATTCTTCTCTTCCCTGAGCATCTTCACTGCCCTGACCCTAATCCGTCTGGGTGCTCGAGGTGACTGTGCACGTCAGATTGACAAGGTTAGTGTTGCCTTTCCAATCAATCCTAAGAATAAACTGTTTTCTCCAGGAGAATATTTCATGCTAAGCCATGGGCTTTACCTTCAGTCCTTGGTTTACAGCTGGGAGAAGCAGAGATAAATCTTGAGATGCTTTTTCTTGGCAGACTGCTTCTCAGAGTCCTTTCCCTTTGATATCAGCTTGCAGCATCACCTGAGTGACTTGGTGCAGATGTAAATTCTTAGGCTGATTGGGGACTACAAGTATGGGTGTGGGTCACCTACTGTGCTCTCAGAAAGCTCTTCCGTCTACACTATGGTTTAGAGCCATTAGATTCATAGATATAGCTATGGTGGCTCTTGACAGTGTCCCAGTTTTGTTTTGTTTTGTTTGTAGTGCTGGGTATGGAACCTTCACACTTGTTAGACAAGTGCTCAACTACCACCTAACGTCCTAGTTTAAACACAGGTTACCTGGACACAAATGACAGTCACAGGCATCCAGAGAAGAGAAGGCTACCTGAACAATATTTTCCTGAATCATCACCTTCTTCTCCATTTTCAGAAAGTGCTTATTAAGGTACCCTTGTACACAGCGCTAATGAGCAATAGTTAAGGTTTCCTTCTTTCCTCCCAAGAAATCATAAAAATTTGGGAGCAGAGGAAAAGGGAATAACATCTGAAGTGTAAATACAGAGGATGTCCAATAAAATAAAAGAAAAGGAAAAATGAATCAGCAACTCAACAGAACCTGTCTTCCCAGCCTCAGCTGCTTCAACAGGCTCAGAAGCCATCTCCTTCTGGTCCCAGCTCTACAGATTGTTTTAGCCCAGTACTGTTGAGGGTCATCTCCGTGTGTCTTTAAACTGCAATGATTTTCTCTATCGTTGCATAAGTATGAGTCTGATGCAAGTGGGCAGCCAAGTGAAGTGCTTTCAGTTTATCAGGAAACATAGGAATTCATAGCCGAGGCTGAAGAGGGATGAACAAGACAACAGCAGTGACAACTAGCTGTTGATGACATCTGTAACTGAAACCTCTAGGACAAGCATGCTTTTATTACTATAAAACACAGTTTTATTTGGTATTCTCAATATCATGCTGAAGTAGCATTATGATCTTGATTTTTATGGTGGGATTACTGAGCCAACTGTGTGGTGATGGGTGCCAGATCTGTGACTCAAACTCTGCCTGGTCTTTGAAAGTAGGGTTTCTTGAACTGTGCCCAGGTGAATTGAAAAAGCCTGTCTGCCTGGAGACTTCTTTCCAATACCCACAGCAACCTCCTTCACTCTCAGGTATGAAGATGTAGCTGCTGATATCGTGATAGCTCACAAGGAATGTAAGAAGAAAACATCAACTACAGTCATGTTTATTTATTTACACAAATTTTAGTCCTTTGTGGCATGCTCAATTGGAAATTCATCTCCAGCATCAGTCTTGACCCTGTTAGCTTCTTTGTACAGTATATTCTCCTTGGCAGTATGAATCCTACATTTACATTTCAGGGGAACTCTGGGTGGATCAGTGGAGTCACAATTCATACCTTCCTTGTATGTGTCTGTAAAAGGCACTTTGAAGCAACCAATGCCATTTATCTTGGGATGCTTAAAGTATCACAGTTCTTTAAAATCTTTGTCTTGTGTATGCTCATGCATGTAAATGTAGGTACACATAAGTCATAGCATGTGTGTGGAGGTCAGTGGATAATCTGAGATACTGATCCTTATTTCCCACTTGTTTGAGATGGAATCTCTTGCTTGTTTGCTTCATACAATGCTTGGTCAGCTAGCTGAAAGCTTCCAGAAATTCTCTTGTCTCAACATTTCAGCTCCCAGGAGAAGTGCTAGGATTTTAGACTGGTAAGTCTCTGGAACCCAGTGTTATGTGACTTCTAGAGATTCACATTCAACTTCTCATGTTTGTGTGGTGAGTGTTTTAGCCAGTGAGCCACCTCCCCGGGCCAGTTTTGCTACTGTCTGTAAAAGTGTCTGAGGTCGATACATTGGCTTTAGGTAACCCCTTTCCCAAACTCTAAAATATATCTGCTTTCTGATATGTTTTTGTGTGATAGACATTCATTACAAAGTTCTATATATATTATTTCACATTTTTCACTTGGCTCTGATATTATTGATCTTTCTTTCTACCCCAAAACAGAAGAGCAAGCATTTCTCTTCCCCTTGCTTCTCTCTCCCAAGATAAGCTACTATTCATTAGGTCAGATTTCCATTTATTTTAAATCATGGATTTGGACTATAGTATTATTTACAAGTTGTCCATACTTGTGTTTTCTAAGATCAAGTTGGGTTTTCCAAAGAGTATTTAGAAATAATAACTGTATGGTACATTTTATTAATTTTTTATTGACTAATCTCTGTACTTACATTATTCCCTTTCACCCTTCTCCTATCTCCCCTCCCACCTCCTCATGCTTCCATGAAAATACTCCCATTCCCAACTACCTACTCCCACCTCAGTGGCTTGGCATTCTGCTCTACTGGATAAACAAGCCTTCACTGACCAAAGGCCTCTCCTCCCATTGATGCCAGACAGTGCTGTCCTCTGCTACATACGCAACCCATGTGTACTCATTAGTTGGTGTTTTTGTCCCTGGGAGCTCTGTGGCATTTGGTTAGTTGATATTGTTCTTCTTCTATGTGGTTGCAAGCCCTTTCAGCTCCTTCAGTTCTTTCTTTAGCTCCTCTATTAGGGTCCCTATGCTCAGTCTAATGGTTAGCTGCAAGCATCCTCATCGGTATCAGTATGGCTCTGGCAGAACCTCTGAGGAGGCATCTATATCAGGATTCTGCCAGTAAGCACTTCTTGACATCAACAATAGTGTGTGGGTTTGGTAGCTGCATATGGGATGAATCCCCAGATGAGGCAGTCTCTGGATCATCTTTTCTTCAGTTCATGTTCCTTTATTTGTTCCTGTATTTCCTCACATGAGTATTTTGTTCTCTCTTCTAAGAAGAACTGAGGCATCCAAATTCTGGCCTTTCTTCTTTTTGAGCTTAAGTTCTGTGAATTGTTTCTTGGATATTCTGTGCCTTTTGGGCTAATATCTGCATATCCGTTAGTGTGTAACATGTGTGGTTTTTTTTTTTTTTTTTTTTTTTTTTGACTGTGTCACCTCACTCAGGATGATATTTCCTAGTTCTATCCATTTGCTGAAGAATTTCATGAAGTCATTGTTTTTGATAGCTGACTAGTACTCTATTGTGTAAATGCACCACAATTTCTGTATTCATTCAAGTGTTTAAGAACATCTGGGTTCATTCCAGTTTCTGGCTATTATAAATAAAGCTGCTATGAATATAGTGGAGCATGTGTCCTTTCTATATGTTGGAGCATCTTTTAGGTATATGCCCAGGAGTGGTATAGCTGGGCCCTCAGATAGTACTATGTCCAATTTTCTGAGGAACCGCCAGACTGATTTCCAGAATGGTTCTACCAGCTTGCAATCCCAACAATGGAGGAGTATTCCTCTTTCTCCACATCTTCACCATTGTCTGCTGTCACCTGAACTTTTTTACTTTAGCTATTCTGCTGGTGTGAAGTGGAATCTCAGGGTTGTTTTGCTTTGCATTTCTCTAATAACGAGGGATGTTGAACATTTCTTTAGTTGCTTATCAGCCATTAAGTATTCCTCAGTTGAGCATGCTTTCTTTAAATCTTTCCCTGACTTTTTAATAGGGTTATTTGTTTCTTTGGAGTCTAACTTCTTGAGTTCTTTGTATATATTGGATATTATCTCTCTATCAGATTTAGAATTGATAAAGATCTTTTCCCAATCTGTTGGTTGCTGTTTTGTTTTATTGACAGTCTCTTTTGCCTTACAGAAATTATGCAATTTTATGAAGTCCCATTTGTAGATTTTTAATCTTAGAGCATAAGTATTCTGTTCAGGAAAATTTTCCCTGTGCCCATGACTTCAAAGCTCTTCCCCACTTTCTATTCTATTCATTTCAGTGTACCTGGTTTTTATGTGGAGGTCTTTGACCCACTTGGACTTGAGCTTTGTACAAGGAGATAAGATTAGGTAGATTTGCATTCTTCTACATACTGACAAAGAAGCACCATTTCTTGAAGATGCTTTTTTTCAAATTGAACGTTTTTAGCTCATTTGTCAAAGATCATGTAACCATAGGTGTATGGATTATAGGTCTTCAATTCTATTCCACTGATACACCTTCCTGTCTTTGTAACAATATTATACAGCTTTTCTCACTATTGCTATGTAAGACAGCTTGAGGTCAGGATGGTGATTCACTCAGAAAATCTTGTTGAGGATAGTTTTCTCTATCCTGTAGGTTTTTTTTTTTTTTTTTTGGTTATTCCAAATGAATTTGCAAATTGCTCTTTCCAACGTTTTTTAAAACTCTATGAAGAATTGAGTTGGAATTTTGATGGGGATTGCTTTGAATCTGTAGATTGCTTTTGGCAAGACAGCCATTTTTTTTTTCTATAATAATTCTGCTAATGCATGAGCATGGGAGAGCTTTCCACTTTCTGAGATCTTCTTTAATTCCTTTCTACAGAAACTTGAAGTTCTTCTCATACAGATCTTTCACTACTTGGTTAGGGTAACTCCAAAGTATTTTATATTATTCTGAATATTGTAAAGGGTGTTGATTCTCTAATTTCTTTCTCAGCCTGTTTATCCTTTTAGTATAGAATGGCTACTGATTTGTTTGAGTTGATTTTATATGCAGCCACTTTGTTGAAGTTGTTTATTAGCTGTAGGAGTTCTCTGGTGGAATTTTTGGGGTCACTTAGGTATACTTCATATCATCTTCAAATAGTGATATTTTGACCTCTTCCTTTCCAATTTGTATCCCTTTGACCTTCTTTTGTTTTCTAATTTCTTTGGCCAGGACTTCCAGTACTATAATGAATAGGTAGGGTGAGATTGGGCTTTCTTGATTTTAGTGGGATTGCTTAAAGTTTCTCACCATTTAGTTTGATGTTGGCTACTGATTTGGTGTATATTGCTTTTACTATGTTTAGGTATGGGCTTGAACTCCTGAGCTTTCCAAAAGCTTTATCATGGAGGGGTGTTGATTTTGTTAAATGCTGTCTCAGCATCTAGTGGGATGATTATGTGTTTTTTTTTTTTTTTTTTGTGTGTGTGTTTGTTTATTTACTGGATTATGTTGTTGGATTTTCTTATATTGAACCATTCCTGTATCCCTGGGATGCAGCCTACTTGATCATGGTGAATGATCATTTTCATGTGTTTTTGGATTTGGTTGTATGGTACATTCTTATTTGAAAACTTTGTAAGAAGGGTGGCACTGTGGTGATTTGGCATATATACTTAGGCAGAAGCCTGAGGGAAAGTACATCTATGGCTGTCTTGGTCCCCTAAGTTTAATATAGAAATCTTGAAACTCACACAGCAGAATTTTCAGTCCTTGCCATTATTTGAATTAACATGGAAACTACTTATTAAAAAGACAAAGAGTCTCTGATCTTTTTTCAGGTTCATAAGAAGTTATGGCAGCACAAAAGGAGCATTTCATGTAGGAAAAATGTTTTCAGTGGAAAAAAAAAGAAGAAATAGCCTCATGATTCTAGTATTTCGTTTTGTTTATCCTCATGACCATGGTAGTGTTACTGTCAAACCAACATATTTGGCTGTTCAGATAAAACAGTTGTGCACCTAGTCAGAATTACAGTGCTCCAGACCTCCTCAAGCTCACTATGACTGGTCAGTGTAACAAAATCAATGTAAAAATGCAAACAATAGTCTTAAATAGATTTAATTGTTAAAACTTTGTTTAAAACCTAAGGGTAGAATCTTTTGAATATTGGTATAATTTTCATAAGTTTAGCTCAAAAATGCATTATTAGTAGCAAGACCTAGGATTTAACCATAGAATTTTATTACTTTTTTCTTACCTTAGACTATTTCCAAATAGCAGTCTACTCTCAATGACTTTAGCACTCTTTGGTTATAAATGGGAACTTTAGGAAGAGCTGAATTGGCTTTATATTGAATGTTGACCAGATAACTTATTTCTCCTCTTCACATTCTTGACTAGCTTCTTTTTACAAGGAATATTCTAAAAGCTACAACTTTAAAGCTCTAAAAGAGCAAAATCTGTCCAATTATAGCTTACAATTTACACTCACATGAGACTCAGAAATCATTGGCAGTGTTTGTAGAGCAGCATGGTAGCCAAACCTGATGTCACTCTTAGTGTAACCTTCACATTCTGAGAGTCAAAGTGTTCTCCCTGAAACCATTTCACAGAGCAGAGAACTACCCTTTGCTGCCTCTAACTTCTCCTTTTAGGAAAAGGGATACAAAATCACCCCTCAAGGTAAAGAATAGTAAACACACAGTGCATTCTAATTCTGTCTTTGTCTTTATAGTTCTTTTCCTCCCCAGAGAAGCAAACTTGACTTATTTTCCCACACAAATGGTAGAAAGTTAGGAGGACAAACAATAATGAAACAAGATAGTCTATGCTTGACCCCCCTCCTTTTAAGTAGCAAAAACAAACTGTTCCACGGACCAGTATGTTCTTGTTGAAAATAGACAGGACATATTTTAAAGCTCCAGAGTACCCTGGCACATTGTGTCTTTAAATTGACTTTTTCTGTCAGTGTGAAAAGACAACTACTGTATTTTCTATGCCACTGAACATTAGTGTTTAGCCATGTCTGAACAGGATAGGAAGTCTGAGGCTGCTCAGCTTTGCAGCATAATGCTAGGAAGAAAACAATCCCAGAGTTACGGCATGAAGCAGGAGCAGCCTTGGTATCTGCAGAGACCCACGTTGCAAACTTAAAATTACTATTATTCTGTATGTCAATTTTGTTTTGCTGATTTTTTTCCTTACCTAGAAAATAGCCCACATTATCATTCCAGATTAAGTACAGTTTTCAATTGTCTGTCGTCTGTTAAAATTAAGATTCATAGAGTCTTTATAAGGCTTTATTCTTATCTCTGAATGATTTCATTTTCATCCATTCAACAGGTTCATTAAGAGCCCCATGCTGAAAGTCCTCTCAGAGACACTGACTACCATTGGCTATTTTAATTAAAGTTCCACACAGAATTTCCCTAGTAGCTTCAGTATAGCCCTACCCAGTCAGAAATGCATGGACCTTTGCGGTTTGTTACAGAAAACACAATCAGCATAGTAGAGGTCTTGAGCAGAGTCATCATGGCCTAGTTATCTACATTTTCATACCAGCTGTTGTAGAGCAAAAGAGTCCCCAGCAGCCTCTGTGCTGTCCACTGCAGTCATATGACCAGTTACTGTACATGTAGGACATTTCCCACCTCTGAGGAGAAAGACTATTTTGTATTTTGGATGTCTAGATCTATAGCTACCAAGACTTGGGCACAGTAGCAATTGTTAGAAAGGGTTGTTAGAGAGCCACAGTGGAAAAGGGAAAAAAAAAAAAAAACTAAACAAAACACATAAAGTGGACTAAGTTTAAGCAGCTGTAAGATCATACATGCCATATTTCAAGTATGATTGACTTTCACATTTAATGTTTCTTAAATATTCAATGATTCCTTTCCACAGCTATGTCATAGTGCCTAGGTAATTAATACTGTCCCAGCCTCCTACTTGATTAAATACATTTTTAGTTTTTAAAAATTTTCAATATCTTCCTAAGTTGAATGATTAATTGTTGTTTCTCCAAAATGTACAAAATAGTTTAAAACTCTTTATTTTATATTAATTAAATTGACTTTAATTTCTAGTTCATGGTACTTATCCCAATGAACATTCTGTGCTTTACTCAAGCCAACATTACAGCTCAATCATCCTCTCAAGACAAAGAAGCATAAACAACCAAACACAACAAAGTTTTACTTTCATATTTTATCTTATGTGGATTGTTCTGTGGTATGAAAATTGTAATAATTCAACTCAACCTAAAAATAAAATTTTAACAGAAACAATAATTATATATGTAATTATATTCATGGAGCACAAAACAATTTATTGATTTATGAATATATTATAAAAAGACTAAATGAGACTTATTACCACATTCATCATTTCACAGAATTGTGATGTTGTTTACTAGGTCTTTTCTAATTAGCATCAGTAGAGATATTTTCTGATAAGCTTTTATGGAATATGATCTTGATTGTTAAACTTTTACCAAAGCCATTTATTACACCTATAAATTTAACACAAAGTAACCCTAATCCACCTAACTACTTAATCAGAATTGTCCAAGGATTTGTGGCTCACAGACCAAGTAGGTTCTAGTAAAGATTTTTAATACTTTACAACTGAGCATATAATGTAAGATTGCTCAAGGTTGAAACAAATTTCTCTTTGTGGGGAATTAAAGATGATCAAAAGTGCATTGTAATCCAACAGTGATTTAAACAACTTGACAGCATAACAAAGTTTCCAAGTGGGCATAAAATAGTAATTTTCCAGTTTTGTTCAATTATGAATGCAATAGATTTCTATTCCAGATAAAGCCATTTAATATTAAAAAATTTAAACTTTAGACATATAAGAATGTATAAAGCTCTATAGACATAATCCTGAATTACAGGAAGAAAGTCAGAAAACTCCCCTTCTTCTGCCTGAAGATACCAAAATGTGCCCCTAAATTAAGACTTCATAATAATCTAGAATGCATGTTGTGGTGTCATTGGATGCTGTAAAGATCATGGCTTTAAGAAAAGCTGCTCCAGAGATGAAACAGTCATCATAGCATGTCTGCTACCATAGGAAGATTCTTTGTCAGTCGGAAATATCCGTTACCAAATCAAAATCACATTTGATACAAAAATAAAAAATTAAACTTGATCAACACAAATGAGTACACCACCCCAATCTTGGTAGTGAATCACTGGTGCCAGAGAACATGTGGCTGTGAAAACTAGAAAAGATGGGAATAGAAACCCAAGTGTATGCACCCACAGGAATACTTATGGGTAAAACACTAATATAGTCATGTAACTGTATGCCTGGCATTATTAAAAACTTGAGGATTGCAGTAAAGTTCATACACTGAAAGTCTCATGACAAGGGGCAGGAAAGATGAGAGGGAATCAGTCTCTGACATGGTGAAGATGATACTTTGAGGAAATGACAAATTCAAGTAAAACTTAATATTGCTTCTTAAAGTGAAATCTGAAGACCAGTAGAGACCATGGCTGATATGAAATGCTAATGGATTTCATGGCTCTAAAACTAGTTTAAAACTGGGGAGAGGACCCATATTCTGGTATTCGAGATTTAAGGAAACCTTACATAAACCTAGGAATGGTTGAACTAATGAGTAATAACTCAAATGCTCCAATGAACCACCAAAGCGAAGCTTGGGTATTCCATATGTCCCCAAATACCGTTCTGTATTGTGCAATGCTTGTAGAGAGCATTGTGGCAGTGTGTGAGTGGACTGTATTGAAAACTATTGTGCACTACTTGCACCTCTGTTAGTAACTTTCTGTTGCTGTGACAAAACACCAGGAAAAAATTGACTTAAGTCACACAGGTATATTTGGGTTCACAGTTTCAGAGGTTTCCATCTATAGTTGTGTGGCTGTTACTCACCTCACAGCCACAAGAGATGAAACTGAGAAAGCTGTCACCTGTCAAGTACCTTTCCCAAGAATGCATGAAACCAGAATTCCACAACTAGATTAAGCCACTGAGGGATTAGAGCTCTAAGGATCCAATCCTCTTTCAGAATTCTCACCCCGACCAGAGCTCAGGAGACTTCGACTCCAACACACAAAATCTGGGGAGTTTTTAGATAAAATATTTCAATGCCCATGCACACACTGAAGATTGATGATAACATTTAGAGGAAACAACACCACAGTAAAATTTACTAAATTAGTACAAATCCATCAATCTTGAGTAATCTAAAATGCTACCATGTTGAACAAGAAAAAAATGAGCTAAAAATAAAATTCAGAGGCCATTATTTTTCTTAAAACATTGACATTAATTTGTAATTGTGAGAAAAGTAAGCTCTAAGACACTAGTGACATTGAACTGACACTAGATAATTGTTTTCAGAAGAGGTTTATTGTCAAGATCTTTTGCTAACTTATCTGATTCTGACAGCATTTTTTTTTTGTGTGTATCATATCTGTAGGTACTGCACTTTTACACCCCATCAAGACAAGTGAACTCATCTAACTATCAGGTAAAGGGAATGTATTCCTTAATGAAGAAAACAACTAGAAACTAGATGGGAGAAAACCCTGTATTTTGAATGTGTTTTAATGATTTCTAGTCTATTAAAACATAGAAATTCACTTCAAATCTCCAAAATTTCAAATATGGTTATATAAGAATATTAAATATAATTTTGGTAATTTAATTAGTACCTTACTAATATTTTGTTTGCATGCCAGGTTTTAGTAAAATATTGATGATAGGCCTTTCTCTTTTGTCCTTTATAGGTAAATTAATCAGTGTATGTCTTAGATTAATTGTTAGTGTCCTATTGATAACTTCATTTCACTTAATTTTTTTCAGTTTGATTGCAGACAATATAATGAAGAAGGGTAAAGACACTTATATGTGTTAGGATTTGCTTGCTGCTTTCAAAGCAATACTTTCCAGTTCTCTTATAGAAAACTATACATGATTTGTTTAATATATAAGTGATAGTGTACATTTATGCAGTATGAAATTGAATGCCTCTGTTTGATAACAGTCAGGACTGCAGTATCAGTTGAAAAGAGTTCTTGCTGACATAAACTCATCTCATAAGGATACTCAGCATTGTTAATGGAATTTTTGCAGAGCAAGTGTTTGACTTTCATAAGGTGAGTAAAACTTCATATTCCAGATGGTTACATACATTCTAAACTTGAACCTTCTCCAGTCTATTATATTAATGATGCATGCAATGCTATTTTATTATTGTTGCTGGTACTGTGGTCTTCAAAATATCACCTTTCCACCCAGTAATTCCCATATTCAGGATGGTTCAACTGATGGACAGATTTCAAAGGCAGAGGCCATTGCTAGTGTAGTGATGTTGAGCTGTGACTGGAAGTGGTAATGGGGTGCACAGCAAGTCTATTACTGCAGAGATGAGTTACTGCTTCATTTAAGCTTCAGGTCTACTGAGACAGTTACAATTCCCAGTGAGTTGGCCCAGTTTGCTACTATTTGTTTTCAACAAGGCTCCTCACTTCTCCTTCCAGCCATTTGTTCTCAGTGATGTTGTTTTTACATGAGTTCTTTCTGAGGAGGTATAGCCGAATTAGGCCAGACATTGCAGACATTTGCATGGAAGAAGCTCAGATTTAACAAGCGTTATATAGGTCAGTTGACTAATATTTCTGAATGGCATTGAGAATCAATGTGTCATCACAGCACCTGGCCTATGAAAGGCTATGAGATGCAATTTGTACTCCCGAAACTACTGCATTCTCATTGCTGTGGTTAGAAGCTGTCTACTTGGTTAGGACTAGAAAGAAGCCATGCTTCCCATATTTCTCCAAGTATGCATCACCCTTCTATTTATCCACTCTTCAATCAACCATCCATAAAGCTCTATGTCGGTGACATCACTGGGTAAATCTCCTGTATCTTTGCCAACTCTCTGTGTTCCACCCAACCATTACTGTTCTCTCTGACTGTCACCCACTCAAATTCTTTGCCCCTACCCAGAACCACTCCCAAATCTTTTGATATCCTTCCAATTAGGGAGTAATAGGCCACTTTTTATTTTTCCGTCATTTCAAAAGTTTTCTGCTCAGTTTAAATAGAGCTATTCCATGTGTTTATCATACTTGATTTTTCTTATTTCCATGCCAATTACTAACTTATTCCCAAAGAAATGCTAAACCATTTAAACATGAAGTTGGTTTGTCTGCTATGCTATTATTTACAACAATTTTCCATGTACTTCTTTTTCCTGAATCTCATGGCACAAAAAGGTACTGCAGTGGGTAAGAATCACATGAGGCATAGTGAAAACAAGATTTGATCAAGATCATGGAAAACAGGGAGATCACTCATTTTAATCAAAATGTAATTCTTATACTTTCCTCTCACTAGCCCCTTCCATTAACCCCTCCCATGTCACCTCTCTCTAAGCCTTACTTTGCTTTCCCTACTCTCAAGCTGAAAGCATTCTTCTCCTTGATTATTATTGCCACACACACACACACACACACACACACACACACACACACACACATTGTTTGTATGTAAATGGCTTGATAGCTGACCTTTTAACATTGGACAACTAATAAAGAGGTTAATCCATGGGAGAGGTTCATTTTCCTCTCTTCAGCCACTATTAATTACCTTATTTTTTTCCTAGGGGGTGAACCCTTGAAAAGTTTCCCCTTCCAAGTCAGCATGTCCCCTAATGCTGCCAGTGTTTTACTCTTTTGCTGTAGTCATTTCTGAGATTGTTTCACAAAAGATTTCTTGGTATTCTGGGACTTACAGTCTTTCCACCCACTCTTTCTAAATTTTCTCTGAGCCATAAATACAGAGGCTGTACTGTGGATGTTCCAGTTAGGCCTGGGCTTCCTGTGATCCAGTGATCTCTGTATGGCATCTAGTTGTGATTTTCTGTGGTAGTCACCATTTGATCTAAAGAGAAGCTTCTTTGATGGGGGTTGCTAATTACACATGTCTATTGATATAAGGATACAGTTTATAATGTACTTGGGAATATGTTGCTCTGGGAAAGTAGTAGTGATAGATCCTTTTCTAATGTTCATGACCTCACTTTTCTCTCCCACTGAGGGATCTCAAGTCCAATTAGAAATCTCTTGGGTACCATCAACATCTGAGTGCCACTTGTTGCACCGCTACGTATATTTTGCCTCCCTGCACATTAGCAGGACTCATAGGTGTTTCAAACTTGTCAGACTGCTTAATGTCTATCTCCCTTGGCAGTTTACATAGTATATTCTGGAATGAGAAAAGAGAATATAGGATGTAGGCTTTTTGTTCAGATCCAGCTTGAATCATCTGAGTCCTGTGTCCTAAGTCTGCAAAAGCAACTTCAGCAAAAGCACTCCATGCTCATCTCCTAAAAGACAAGCAGGACTCCATCAATAATTTATAGGAATCATTTTATTACTCTGAGCAGCCACTCAAAGGGTGGTTTTTCACACCTGGTTGTAGGATTTTTGTTGGGGAGCATTGTCTGCTCAAGTGACTTAACTACCTTTAATGTGTGTGTATGTGTGTGTGTTGTGTTTGTATATGTGTGCATGTGTAACTGTACATATTATACACATATAATGTCTAATTTTAGGCAAATATTAGATAATGATTCCCTAAGACTTTAAGCAACTTTGGTATCATTTGTCCTTCAAACATCTGTTAAGTATAGTTGGCTATGCCTGCTTCCCCTTTCATTTATTTTTTTATTTTTATTTTTTAAAACTTTTTATTGGTTCTTTTTAAATTTTACAACATGCACTCCAATACCACTTATCTTTTCCTCCTCTTGTTCCCTCCCTCCACCCTTGCAATCTTCTCCTCAACAAAGAAAAACGATTTCATTGTGGAAGATATAGTATATCACAGTGTGCCCCACAGTATACCTTTTGGTCCACTCTTCAAAGTCATTGAAAAACTTTCTTTGGTACAAGGCCTCTGGTTTCTGATACTCTATCAGTTCTGTAGCCTCACTGGGACTCGAACACTCCACCAGTTCATCAATGGTGTAGATGTTGGGGCGGGCCAATTATTCACAGACCTGGATCTGGGTCTGAGAGGTATCTAAGCTGGTCAGCCCACTGGCTCTTCAACTTTCATGACCTTGAGCTATAAACCTTTGCCACCTGGGCTAGTCTACAGTTCTGGCCAGGAGAGGTCCAGTGCCTACTCTCCTGAGTGTTACAGCTGGTGAAAGATGTGGTCAGTTCTTCCATTCGAATAATCCCAGGGTCACCTCTTGCCATAGCTGGTGAGGGACAAGGGGAAGGAGAAAATTAATGCCACTACACAGCAGACAAGTTTGGGGGCAAGCTTTCTCAGGCTAACACCTTAGAGCTGGTTTATTGCAACCCCACATCTAGGGTCAGCTCTACTGTACTGCCCCATTGAGGAGGAGGATCTGTTCTCCTGAATGCTGAGGCACATGTGGAGCAGGGCTGCTTTCCCAACTGCCATAGGTGGCAAGGGGTAAGGGATGGGAGAGTATATGTCCCTTGCTCTTGCTGCTAAACAGCAGAGAAATTGCTTGACCAGGTCTCCAAGGGCCACTTGTACAGTGCTACCCAGGTAAGGAGCAGGGCCTGCTGACCCAAGTGGTACAACATGTGAGTAGCAGGGCCAGTTTTCCTGCTCTCATAAACTCCAGGAGCAAGATCTCGTACCTTCTGAAGGTTGTGAGAGGTGAGGGGGAAGGAAGGTATCTCATCTTTGTCCATAAAGATCAGTGGTAGGGCTTATGGTAGGTTGTGCTCACATTCTTGGGCTGAATCACCCTTAATTCATGCAGTGTGAAGTAGCGCACTCTTCCAAGTACTACAGTATGTTAACATACTTTCTAGAACTTTTTAAAATTTATGCTTCTATAGAAACACACACCATTTGTTGATTTTTTATTCTTTTCCTATTGTTTTATATTTATCTTCATATTTATTAGTGTTTCCAATGGTCCTTGAAATTGGAGTTGTTTGAGGATTCTAATTTTATTATATTTATTTTAATCTTTTATCTTTTTATATAGACAAGTGATGTACTCAAATAATTCCTATGTCCTCAAGGAAGTCTTTCATAACTCTTGTGTTTCCACAGTTGTGTGATGGGTCATTCTTCTTTTCAGTGCCAGGATCAACTTTGTACAGTTTAAACCCTCAAGAAAGCATCATTTTTATGCTCCTAGATACTACTTATTTGCTCTCCTATAATGAGCAATAAAATGGGCATTATGTTATCTTTGATGCCCCCTTTTCCCCAGCATTTACATTTCATAACTAAATGTGTTCTACTAGATATTCTTCCTACTTGCAACTCTAATTAAAAGAAAACAAAACAAAACAAAGCAGTAGAACCAAAAAAAAAAAAAAAAAAAAAAAAAAAAAAAACAAAAACAATATCAGACTAAGACAAGACAAATGAGAAGGGTACTAGACACAGAGGGAAAGAAGAGAGGGTAATATGAATAAATATTTTCACAATATATTGCATAAAATGCATGAACCATAAACTTTTCATTGGACATTTTATTTATTTAAATTTCAAATGTCACCTTCTTTTCCTGTTTTCTCTCATGAAACTCCCTATCCCATTCCTATTTCCACTTTTCCCCCACCCACCCACGCACTCCTGCCTCCCTGCCCTGGTATTTCCCTACACTGGGGCATCAAACCTTCACAGAACAAGGGGCTTCTTCTTCCATTGATGCCAGACAAGGATATTCTCTGCTACATATGCAGTTGGAGATATGGGTACATCCATGTGTACTCTTTGGTGGATGATTTAGTCCTGTGAAGCTCTGAGGGGTCTGGTTGGTTGATATTGTTGTTCTTCCTTTGGGGCTGCAAATCCTTTTGGTCCTTCAGAACTTTCTCTAACTCCTCCATTAGGGTTCTCATACTCAGTCCAAAGGCTGGCTGAGCATCTGCCTCTGTATTTGTGAGGGGTTGGCAAAACCTCTCAGGAGACTGTTATATCAGGCTCCTGTCAGCATGCACTTCTTGACATCTGCAATGTTGTCTGGGTTTGGTGTGTGTACATAGAATAGATCCCCAGGTGGGGCAGTTTCTGTGTGGTCTTTCCTTCAGTCTGTGCTCCACTCTTTGTGCCTATATTTTATTTAGACAGAAGCAATTCTGGGTTAAAAATTTGGAGAGGAGTGCAACTTGTTGCATTGCCTAACCTCTGGATATGGTTTCTACAGGTTCTTCCTCCCCTTTGTTGGGCATTTCAGCTAATCTCATCCTGACTGGGTGCTTGGAGCCTATTGTTTTCCTGGCATCTGGGACTTATTTGTGGCTACACCCAGTTCATCATCCCCTATTGCTATATACCTCTGTTTAAGCACTCTGTATGCCATCCTCCTCCAATATCTGATACTGCCATACATACCCCCATATTCCCAAGTCCCTTTCACCCTCTACCTCCCATGAGTATTTTGCTCCCTTTCTATGAAGGACTGAACCATCTACACTTTGCTTTTCCTTCTTCCTGAGCTTCATATGATCTCTGAATTGTGTCTTGGATATTCTGAGCTTTGGGGCTAATATAAAGTTACAGTGAGTACATGCCATGTATGTTCTTTTGTGACTAGGTTACCTCACTCAGGATGATAGTTCTATCCATTTGTCTAAGAATTTCATGAAGTCATTATCTTTGATAGCTGAGTAATACTGTATTGCGTAAATGTGCCACAATTTCTGCATCCATTCAAGTTTTGAAGGACATCTGGATTCATTCCAGTTGCTGGCTATAATATTTAAGGTTGCTTGCTATAAACATGGTGGAACATGTGTCCTTGTTAGATGTTGGAGCTTCTTTTGGGTATATGTCCAGGACTGGAAGAGCTGGGTCTTCAGGTATGTCCAATTTTCTGAAGAAACACCAGATTGATATTTTAGAGTGTTTGTACCAGCTTGTAGTCCCACCAACAGTGGAGGAGTGTTTATCCACATCCACATCTGCTGTCACTGGATCTTAGTCATTTTGGCTGGTATGAGGTAGAATCTTAGGGTTGTTCTGACTTGCTTTTCCCCAATGAATAATGATATTGGACACTTCTTTAAGTGCTTCTCGGCCATTTGATAATCCCCAGTTGAAATTTTTTTGTTTAGTTCTGTACCTCATATTAATAGGCTTATTTAGTTCTCTGAAATCTAACTTCTTGGGTTTTTTTAATATGTTGGATATTAGCCCTCTATTGAATGGAGGATTGGTTAAGATCTTTTCCCAATCTGTTGGTTTCCATTTTGTCCTATTGATGGTGTTCTTTGGTTTATGGAAGCACTACAATTTTATGAGGTCTCATTTGTCTATTGTTAATTTTAGAGCAGAAGCCATTGGTGCTCTGTGCAGCAAATTTTCAGCTAGGTCCAGGTGTTCAAGGCTTTTCCCCACTTTCTCTTCTGTTAGTTTCAGTGTAAATGGTTTTATGTGGAGGTCCTTGATTCACTTGGACTTGAGTTTTATACAAGGAGATAAGGATGAATCAATTTGCATTCGTCTATATACTGACCATCAGTTGAACCATCACCATTTGTTGAAAATGATGTCTTTCCCCCCAGGGGATCAATTAGTAACAAAAAGAACTATATGAAGAATCAACCAAACTAGAAGCTGGCTCTTTCAGAAAACCAATAAGATACATGAACCATTAGCCAGTTGTAACTGTATCAGTCTTTACTTAAAGTCTAGTTCAGAAAAATAAATAAAAGATACTCAATTTAGAACTAAAGCTTAACTATCCAAAAGGATGATGTCCTATTACCTATCACATGCCTATATATATATATATATCAATCATCTATCTGACTCTCTCTCTCTCTCTCTCTCTCTCTCTCTCTCTCTCTCTCTCTCTCTGTCTCTCTCTCTCTCTCTGTGTCTATTATATATTGCCATATATATACTATATCTATTTCTTTTTCTGTCTTTTAGTTATCTATCTCTAAAAGTTTCATCAAAAATCTACCAGAACTCCTATTTAGTAAAATTATACTTTTAAAGTAAATTTACCAAAAGTAAGCAACATTCCTAAACACTACACACACACCCTCTATAAAAGAAATCCACAAAATGGTACAATTTATAAATAGTTATTAAATGTAAATTTAGGAATAAGTGTAAATCTTGACCTCTTAGTAAGTGTTCTATTGCTGTGAAATGACAACATATCCAAGGTAAGTATGGCCAGAGAAAACACCTAATTGGGAGCTTGCTTAAAGTTTCAGAGGTTTTAGTTTCAGAGTGTCAAACCTATTATCATCATGGCAGGAAGCATGGCAACATGCAGGCAGACATGATGCTAGAGAAGAAGCTAACAGTTCTACATCTATATCTGAAGGCATCAGAAAGAAATAAAGTCACCATACTTGCCTTGGGTTTCTGAATCCTCAAAGCCAACACTCAGTAGCCACTTACTCCAATAAGACCACACCTACTTCTACAAGGCCATACCTCTTAATCCCTCCCAAATAGTGACTCTCCCTGATGAATTAAAATTCAAGCATAAAAACTTATGAGAGCCATTCATATTCAAACCACCTCATTCCACTCCCTGATCACACTAGGCTTGTAGCTATAACATTGTATGTGTATATATATATTGCTTTGAAGTGACAATGTTGTGTGTGTGTGTTGTCCAACATAGAAAGTTCTATAATTTATCATAACATCAACACTGTTCAAAATATAAAGTTCCAAGAATGAGACTCAAGGCAATCTTTGAACTCTAATCCCCTGAAAGAGTCAAAACAAAAAGGCAGATCCCATCTAACCTGTAACAGAACAGAATATATGTTACCATTACAAAAGGGAGGAAAGAGAACATAGTAAGAAAATAGGAGACCATTACAAGACCTAAACCCAGCTTGGAAAACTCCAAATTCTATACATCCATGTCTAATGTCAAAGTGTTCTTAAGATCTTCAACTCTGTTCTGCTTTGACTACACCACACTGGGGCTTGTTCAGTATCCTGTTAGTAGCTCTTTTTTACACATATTCCATGTCCCTGGCATCTCAAACATCCTGGGGTCTACAACACAATGCAGGTTTCACCTTTATGGCTTCACACAATGGCCCCTTTGGACTTCCATGAAAGAATATTCCTGATAAGTCTTGCTATAGCAACTTGTTTTTCTTTTTTACCTTGGAAGAAAGATTTTATAACCTGCTTTTTATATTTTTAACTATTAATCCCCTGCTAAAGCTGCCAACATCTGTGTCTAGCTGGGACTGGAACTTAGCCACTTTGTTCAGTTACATTTTCCTCAGCTGTGTTGTAAATTTTTTTTTATCACTGCTTAAACTTTTTTTTAGTTGCTTTGTATAAGTTAGATGCTTAGCTGATTGGGGTTTGGCTCTAGATCACCCCTTTGTACATTCCATTTACCTTCAGGCTCTTCTTTAAACTTTTCATCTCCTCAAGCACTGGACTTAGCTCTATTATACTTCCTGGTGCTCTATTTTCCCTTTGAACTGTACATTTTATGTTTTTCATTGTTTAGTGGGCTCCTTTTCATTATATATCTGTATAAGAGTGACCATTAATAACCAAGTACTATAGTAGATACTAGTCTGTCTTGAAATTTCCTGTCAATGCCATTAATATACAACTCTTCCAATTAGCTTCAGTCAATTTGTGGGGGATAAGGGCAAAAGCAGCAATATTATTCACTAAAATATCACAAGAATGGTCTCTAGGCCATTTCCTAGTTTCTTCTTCTGTAAAACCTTTTGATTCAGGCTGTCATAGTCTACATTGCTCTCAGCACCAGTCTTCCATGCCTATAGGTATGACCCACTAAAACTCTCTTAAAGCATCCAAGTGATTTCCTAATTAAAAGATTTAAAGTTCACATTTAGCCAATAAGCAGCATTGTTAGGCTTATCAGAGAAATACTCCATTCCTGGTACCAACTTTTGTTTTAATCAATGGTCTATTGCTTTGAAGTGACACAGTGACCAAGGAAACTATGATAAAAGAAAACATTTAATTGGTGGGTTGTTTAAAGTTTCAGAGATTTAGAGGTAGTAAGTAATGCTTGGAAACAATTGGGACACTTGCTGACAATGAGGAACACTGGAGTGGAACCAGTGTTGCTTAAAGACTAGCAGTAAGGAGGGAAACATGGATGAATCTCTAGACAAACTATAAAGATTCTTGTGTGACCAAAGCACCTACTGTGGAGAGGTGACTAGAAATTAGGGAATGAGGTGCAAAGCCTTTTAGGCTACGTTCAAAGTTTGTTGTCTGATCTTATGAATAATAAAAAGCCCTTTAGCTAGAAGGGTATATCAGGAGGTGTTTATGATGTGAAAGACATGCTGAGGCAGTGAGCTTTAACCGTCACTCCCCATCCTAATCCAGAAAAAGTAATATTGCTGCTCAACATTACCTTCACAAGTAGCCTGTTCTTATCCCTCTGGTAATGTCTTCACTTTTTGGAGGGAGTGGAAATCAAGAATCAACCTCATGTTTCTTTTAAACTTGGTCAGTCGTTATTTATTAATTTATTACAAAATCTATATTCTTTTTTGCAGAACTACATTGAATGTGCTGAAAACTTATACAATGCTAAAGTGGAAAGAGTTGATTTCACAAATGATATACAAGATACCAGATTTAAAATTAATAAATGGATTGAAAATGAGACACACGGCAAGTAAAATACTATATGTTTTGCAGCATTTGTCAGTTATATGTAAATATTGAGATCAGGCTACTTGAAACATGGAAATTTTTATGCATATATAATAGTTCTTGCTAAATCAAAGTAATGATTGCTGTTGTTTTTACACTATTTGTTTGATTGATTTCAATGTTTCAAAACTACTTTTTCTCAGAATAATATATTTGGCAAAGATAGTACTTACAGAAAAATTGTGGTACCTCATGGTATTTTTACAACTAAAATTTGAATTTTAGACAAAGTTCTTCTCTAATACAAAACATAGAAATCTATTTAACTTTTGCATTGCTAATCATATTATTCTAAAGACAATATTACTAATTTACTTATGGTAGCTTCTGATTTGAACTGTGAATATAATTCATGTGTGTGAGTTTTGTTTCACCACATAACTATGAGCCATATGAATTATACTCCATTTAGTAGCACACACGTTTTTTTCTGGAAGTTAGAACACAATTTCTCCATTTCCTTTGCTCATTTATCATTACGTCATTACTGTGTCTCGGCTTACTCCTCATTACAAATATCACATATGATATGTGTATTACTAATAAATCAAAAAATAACATAACTTGGTTTTAGAAAACTAAGTGGCATTCTTCAAAGCAATACATAGTTAATTTAATATGTTTTATTTTCTCCTGCCATTTGAAGCTTTCATGGATATAGTTTAAGCTTTGAGAATAAATGATGTAACTAATAAAAATCTCGTTGATGTGAATTTGGAGGAATCAGCCTTTTTAATGGAATAGAGTTAATTTCTACTTGAAGTTGCATAAATTTAGTATGGTTTGGTCAATGCCATGAAGGGGCTTTGGGAACTTCTTCCCAGATAGAAATCATGTTGCTATGGTCTTCTGTTTCTTTAGTTATATTTGTCTTTATTTTTACTTTTAGTAATATATATTTATCTATAACACATGACTATGTCTAATTTTGTGTTTAAAACTAAGTCATAAATACATATATTAGTTTATTGGTCTAGTAAGATGACCAAACACATCAATCTTAAGACAAATGTTGATCTTATTACCTTAACTGGTGAACAATTGATTGATTATGAATAATAACTGATTATTTCTGGGAAACATTGAGTTGTTTCTTTTTAACATTATTTTTAATTGAACAACTTTATTTTAAAAAACAAAGATAAATGTACAGATTTCAAAAGAATTTTTGCATAAAAGTATATGAATACATTTTTGTCAGTACTTGATTTTTTAAAGGTTTGATAGTATACATTAAAATCTTACTAGTTACAATGAGCATAAAGTACATGTAAAACAAGATGTAACCTGGGAATTTGTCACATAGTGGTGACTATGCAACTGCTTTGGCAGTGTTCCAGGGAAGCCCCACCCACCAGGAGGACTTTTCTACTGTTGGCTGATGAGTCCCGCTTTAGATGTCAGGGCTTCATTGTTCTGAAAATGACATATCTGAAGTCTCATAGTTATTTTGGGTCACCTAAAAGTTTTCTTTAAGCAGCAATCTGAACAGGAGACCTTCTTGGGTTTCATTTCTCTTGTGTGGTCTATACCACAACCAAAACTTTGACTTCTGCAAGTTTATTATAAGTTACAGGAAACTGCTCCATCTCATTTGGTGTTTGTATGGCCATATTCTTTCAGTATTTTTATCAGCCACCTTTGGTGATATATGTTTCTGTTCTTTTCGGGGAGGGATTGTTTTTATTTTTTTCTGGAAATGCAATTTCCCAGACTTTGCTTGAGTTTCTTCTGTGAGGTTTGATTTTTCCATCATGGGAATCCCACATCTTCATTATGTTATCTCACAGATGTATGAGGTTGTGTTACAGGTTGAGTCTGAGACAGCGAGTCAACATCTCTGTGGCTCCCACAGGCACAGTGATGGTTAATTAATCTTGCTCTCTTATTCAGTGACTGTATCCACTATCTAATATCTCTGTGCTTTAGTTCCCTTAACAGAAGACCAAAATGATGGCAGCACAGATTTTGCAAAATCTTCACGAGGGTTACATCAAATACTGTCCTTAAAGGGTTTAGAAAATACCAGGCATATTTATTACTGAAGTGTTGCTACTAACAGTATAATTATTTGTATAATAATGGTACTAAGAAAAAATGCCCATTAACTGTCTGTGAGCACATTTAAAAATATGTTTCAGTATATATGAGCCTTGTTTCATTCAACTTATTTTCAAAAGGCAAAATCAAGAAGGTGTTGGGTGGCAGCAGCCTCAGCTCCTCAGCTGTCATGGTGCTTGTGAATGCTGTTTACTTCAAAGGCAAATGGAAATCGGCCTTTACCAAGAGTGATACCCTCAGCTGCCATTTCAGGTCTCCTACGGTATGTACATAGGCATTAAGGGACCCACCCCCAATTATTTTTATGTAAGAATTTTGGTCTTTGAACATATGTCATCTGTATTGCCAAATATGGCAAGATCCTCCTCTTGCTTTATAGAAGTGACATTGTCTAGGTGGTTGAACGCCCCACACCTTGAAGTCATTATTCAGTTAAATAATATGCAAATTTTATTTTAATCACTCAGTATTTTATGTTAAGTGCTGAGAAATACTGTTGAATAGATTTAAATTAAGTGTTACTTTTATTTGTTACATATTACAAAAATGGATTAAAATCTTCTTTATACATTGTTATGCATCAGGAATTTTAAATATGGAAGTACTGTATCAGCAGTGTCTTGCCTTTGTTGGCTTGTTTTGTTGGCTTGCCTTTGTTGGCATGCCTTTGGTAGTCTGCAGACCAATTCTGAGTTGAATTTAAAGCCTGATTGAGAAAGATCCTGACATAAGTGTCTCTGTGAGGAAGAAATACGAGCACAGAAACACTTTGAAAATTGTATATGGGCAAGTAAATATAATAAATCATAGTAAAACACAACTTTGACTCGTCCTCTCTTGCTCTTGCAGTATAAAACATTCAGGGGCCTTGTCAACACTTCAGTGGCTAAGATGGACAGGGTTTGGAACCAAATGCCTCTTGTGCATTTTTTTCATTCATTCTTTACCTCACACACTGTATAGGTTGCCTCAATTTCAACAATAAAGGCATAGCATGCAGAATTCCTGTTACCTGTATTGTCTTGGGATTGAATTGGAGCTTTTTAAAAGTATGATGGCTTTCTTTTTAAAACCCACCTTGCTGGCCCCATCCCCTTGCATGATAGCTTTGTAACTGTGTAGGCTATACAGTCTTGAATGCTGACTTCACAGTTGGAGCTGTTAATGTACAAGGTAGGGAAAGGAGGGGAGTATTAGAACACATGTACTAAAAGTAACAGACAAGATGTTAGTGAAATACCTTTGTAGGATCTGTGACTCTTTCACTGCATCCAAATAGAAATGACACTGTGTGGGTACTCCATAACAGTCCCCAGTTGGGACAAGCACACTCTTACATCTCTTGATGAGTCTTTGTATTATTCGTTATTCCCTGTATGCTCTTCTGAAGGCCAAAAGAATTGTACTAGAAGGAAAGAGTCCTTAGATTCAAGCACACAGAATTTACTGTCCTCTCATGTAGAAATTTTGACCTAAAATTAGAACAGAATCATTAACAAATTGTTTATTCTAATTTTAAAATAAAAAGAACCTGTATGATATTTCTAAATCCATAAAAGATATCTTCAAGATAAGAAATAGTTGCTCTTTACATTGATAACAGATGCAATATACCACTTTATGGGAATTCTAATTTTCCTAAGATTTTATTCCTAAATTACATGATTTTATTGCTTTATTGAATTCTTTGGTTTTGATGTGAGAAGAAACCTACAGAATTAGGTATTCCAATTTATTATAGTATTTTTATTTTTTTAACTAATTTAATTTTTATTAATGAATTTTATTTTATCATTACTTATAGAAACATTTCAGCTACTGTATTCAATACAAGGCAATCTTTTTACCTAGTAACTCTACTCCAGGATCATTCATTATAGATAGATCATCTCTTTCATATTGATGAGAGTCTGGAGGCAGAAATGTAAGGTACCTTACCTGAACTTACTGGCAGAAATATTTCAACTGAAGGCCCAAGTCAAACTCTATACCTTTACAATTAAGATGAAGGCATCTTACAACCAACACTTGCAGCACATCAGAAAATCTTCAAGGTCTACTAACCAAATCCATATTTTTACATGTACTTGATCAATGAATAAGATGATATAGACTTGTAAACACATCTTTGTGATCTGACTTCCAGTGTCCTGGGAAAGCAGTTAATATGATGCATCAAGAACGGAGGTTCAATTTGTCTACCATTCAGGAGCCACCAATGAAGGTTCTTGAGCTCCAATATCATGGTGGCGTAAGCATGTATATCATGCTGCCTGAGGGTGACCTATCTGAAGTAAGTAACAGTTTCCTACAATGGACTATTGTATGCAGAATACTCTTGGCTGTTTATTTTTCTCTCTCTGTGTGCACATGTGCACTCATGCACACAAAAATGGGCTTACATATGTGTTACAAAACAAGGAAATCGATACTACAGAAGGCTAGAATCACAGAGAAAAAGTAAAATTCAGAAAGAGAAGCTATAGATAATCAACAGACTAGATTATTCATACCTAGAAATTTCAAATTAATTAAATTGAACTATGTTAATTTAGATACTTTATAAAATATAAGTTTGATGTATATGAAATATATATTTAAAATTTCCAGTCATTTGGGTTTAAAAGATATCTACATATAGGAATTCAACTTTGTATAAAAAATCCTTCCCATTGTTAACTAGCTGAGTTTATTTGTGAATTGTTTCAAGCAGCTATGATGTACAACCAAGATTGCTTGTTTTGCACCATGAGTATATCTTACTTCACTCTCTAAGCATCTGTTTTTCATGTGTTAGATCAAAAAACTGTGAATCTGTGCTTCCCTATGAGAGTAGTTGTTATACTGGGAGAGATCTGCCACTTCATTCTCTGGAGAAGTGATTATGAGTCTTTGCCTAGGCCACATAGATTTATTTATCATTTATTATTATATTTAAAAACTTTTTACTTTATGTTTATGGGTATTTTGCCTAATTGTGTGTCTGTGTACCACATGTATGGTTGGTGTCCTTGGTGAAAGAAGGTTTCCGTGAAGCTGGAATTCTAAAAATTTGTAAGCCATTATGGGTGCTGAGGTTCAAAGATCTGTGCCAACTCTCCAGCCCTCCAGGAGTTTATTTTTCAAGCTGTATAAATATTTTTACTTTATGTGTCTTTCATGGTGGTACAATGGTTAGAAAGCACTGGTTTAAATGATTACTAAGCTCTGTTTACTCTCATGATCTCTCATTTCCATGTTCTTTTGTATGTCTACTGATACTTTATTATAGTATCTTAAAAAAAACTTCACAGAACTAATAAACCTAATTCTATTTTAAATGATAATCATCTTTATAAATTTTAATATTTTCTTTTAAGTGTAGAAAACAGAGTATAATTATGCCATTTCCTCTACCCCTTTCTCTACCTCTACCCTCCAAATAATCCCACATACCCCTCCTTGTTCTAGTTGCCTACCAATTATCCCTCTTTCTCTGTCATTTCCAATATGCCCAGAGATCAGACATGCCATTTAGAATACACAAATGATAGCTTGCCATAGCCTTGTGAGTTAAACAAGCAACTTGTTTAAAACATGCTTTACTTATTCTTTCATTTGTGTTCTCTTTGTGATTTCCCTCAGATCTATTTCATGCACTTCTATAGAAAATCCCACAGGGGCATCATCACAGAACACCAGATATGATGGCAGTTCTCATTTTATTCTTTTCCTAACAGCATGTTTCCATACTTTTACATTTCTATAGGTTGAAAGCCAGCTGAGTTTCCAGAATCTAATGGACTGGACCAGTAGGAGGAAAATGAAATCTCAGTATGTGGATGTGTTTCTTCCCCAGTTCAAGATAGAAAAGGATTATGAAATGAGGCACCACTTGAAATCCCTAGGCTTGCAAGACATCTTTGATGAGTCCAGAGCTGATCTCTCTGGAATCGCCTCTGGAGGTCGTCTCTACATATCAAAGCTAATGCACAAGTCATTCATAGAAGTCTCAGAGGAGGGCACTGAGGCTACCGCTGCCACAGAAAATAACATTGTTGAAAAGCAGCTTCCTGAATCCACAGTTTTCAGAGCCGACCACCCCTTTCTGTTTGTAATCAGGAAAAATGGCATCATCTTATTTACTGGCAAAGTCTCTTGTCCTTGAAATTCCATCTGGTTTCCTGTATGATAACAGCCATCAAGAAGCATTATAACTGAATAGAATTATAATTGGAAGTACAATGGGTTTGCTTTGATTTGTTTCAGTTTATAAAATTGATGGTCAGCAAACAATATTGGTGACTTAACCCTTTTCAATACTTGGTTGATAGTCTTAATCCCTGCTCTCATCATTTCTACCCCCATTTACTTCCCTTCATTTAATATTATTTGCTTTCTATTCATGATCTGCTCTACCATTATTTCAGAAGGTCCATCTGGAAACATGGGTTCTGATCCACTCACAAAAAAATGCATGGGCTGCCTGTAGAAACTTTCACATTTAATTTTCTTAGTTTTCATAGACTTTTATGCTTTATGATAAAATGATCTAAAAGTAAGCCCATTTATTTCCCAGAAACTAAAATGAAGGCTAACTCAACCTTGCCAACAAAGAAGATGGTAGAATTTCCTTTAGAACACATGACTTCCCAATCACTGTATAATCCAGGGTCTCAAAAATACAGAATTAAGATTGGTAAGCAACCAATGTGTTTCACTAATAACTTCAAATTTATAGCCTTTGACATTCCTAAATAAGACTTAATATGTACATAATTTTCAAATATTAAGTACTTTTTAAATGTTGGCAGTTGTTATTTGCTGAATATTATTTCGTATTCTTTTGAGATATGAGTGTTTCTCATATTTCTTATAATAAAGATGCATAACATCTGCACAATGTGGCTGCTCACCTCTTACTAATTTTGAGTATACCAGCTCATTGTTTTCTAGATCATGGAAATAAGCAGTGAAGAAGGAAAAGAATGGTTTTATAGAACACAACTTATCTATGACATAATATTACATTTACATGAATACTAATGAATGATATAATTATGAGTATAAAGATTTAAAACTAAGAGTGATCGACAGGGATAGACCTAAGTGAGATATCTATATTTTCCCTCATTTCTTCCTCCATTCCCTCTGGTGTCCCTGGTCAGTTGGCTCCCTTTATTGGGGACTCACCTGTTCTCAACCCTCCTTGTTACTAAAGACTTTATAGCTACCACAGGTGGGTGGTGCAGACACTGGTGGGTTATCTGTGCTATACCCTGCTGCTTTTCTCATTCTAGTTGCCCTATACCCATCACTGCTTGCCAGTGGTAGTTCCCTCCCCCAAGACTGTCTCCCTTAGGATATTGCTTGATCCTAACTCCACTTATTACCAGAGACCCTGTACCCACCACACACTGTACAGACCCAATCATGCTATTTTTCACTTTCTTCCCCTCCTGCCTTTCAATTGCTTGAGCTGTATCCAACCTCCAGTACTTGTGCAGTTTCCATTTCTGCTGCTCATGTCTAGTCCCAAGTCCTATTCCAACTGAACCTCTTCAATCTCTAGACCTAACCCGAATTGAACACCCTGTGCACCTTCCCATTATGATCAATCCTACCTGAGCCATCTCAACACCCAGTTTGCCCATTCAACTACCCTGTAGGTCAGATCAATCAGGTCAGACACTCAAACCCTGGATTACTTGTAACATATCCAACCTCCAGACATAGCTCAGGTTATACACCTGGACATGAATCCAGTCTAGTGAGTCTCTGGAAACTCAACATTCTGCACCATATCCAGTTGTCATGCCTTGTTTTATATGTACAGACTGAATGACAATCTAGAAAGATATACCAAAATTTACAAGAAATTTTCTGAAAATGATCAACAAATCATCAAATTGAAAGGACACAAAACCTTTCTATATACACCAAATAAATATGATGGCTAAGAGATCATGATAATACTCCTATATACAATAATACATCTACATGAATGTGAGACGTGCGCGCACGCGCGCACGCGCGCACACACACACACACACACACACACACACACACACACACACACACATACACACACAGACATATGAATATATCTAATCAAAGTAGTGAAATACATCCACAATATTTTTTTTAATCTCTGAAGAAAGAGGTAAAGGAAAACTCTTGGAAATAGAAAGAATCCTCATGCTTGTGTATTAGTATAATTAATAGTGTAAAAATTACAATTATACCTAGAAGTTATTTACAGATTAATTGTAATTCTAATATAAAAATCTCCGCAATGTTTTTCACTGAAATAGAAAAAACTTATAAAATTCCTATAAAACCATAAAAGACCAGGCAGAGCCAAAACAATCTTTAAGCTCAAAGAACAAATTTGGAGGAAATAATGCTTCAGATTTCAAGGTATATTACAGAGCTATAGTAATAAAAACAGGATACTATTGACTTAAAAATAGACATATAGACAAATGGAACAGAACGGAAGACACAAATGTAAGTGCACACAGTTGTAGCCATCTAATATTTGATGAAGCAGCTGAACATATACATTAGAGAAACAGCATCTTCATTAATGGTGTTAGGAATACTGTGTGTCCACATACAGAAAAATATAATTAGAACAGTATTTATCACCTTGAATGAAAATGAACTTCAAATAGATAAAAGACTTCAATGTAAAACCTGAAACACTGAAACAGGTGGAAGAAAACACAGGCAGGTTTGGGGAAGAACTTCCTGAACAAGACCACTTTCTCTCGGGAAATGACTCTAACAATTAAAAAAATGGACTTTCTAAAACTAAAAATCTCTGAACAAATAAGGAAACAACCAACTGAGTGAAGAGGCAGCCTACTGGGTGGGAAAGAATAATTTTCAGTTGCAATAAGCTGTAAACCTAATAGACAAAGGTTTAGCATCTAGAATATATTTATATATTTTTCCCAAGAAATCAAACAGCCAAAAAAAAAAAAAAATGAGCCAAGTAAAAATAGCACATAAATCTAAATGGTGCTTCTCAAAAAGAAAAGTAGAAGTAGCTAAGAAATGTCTCACAACCAAATCAAACACAGGGGCCCTTTTGGGATAATCAGGGTTCATTGTTGAATGGTATGAACAAATCCTGGGTTCTTTCTGCTTGTTTCCATGCTTCTGGCAGCTACATCTGAGTTCATATCACCCTTATCCCACATTTCTAGAGGAATGTGTCACTATATGCATTCATTGAAGAAGTAGACTTCAGTGTGGATCTGATTTGGGAAAAAAGGCATGGCCATAGGAAAATATTTAGAATATATTTAGAAATTATCCTGGTTCAGTAAAGTGAGAATCAGTTTTAAGAATATCAAGAGGTTCTGGTACAGAGCCAGAGCTGGGCCACTGCCATTGTAACTCACATTCTACCCACAGAGAGCTGAGCACCCAGAAGCAATCTCCATCCTGAGTCCATGGGCCAACAGACCCACAGGAGATAAAAGTTCCAGTCAGAGACAAAAAGATTACCTAGCATCACAGAATCCAAGATGGCAAGAGGCAAGCACAATGAAGTACTACTCAGCCATGAAGAACAATAGCTTCATGAAATTTTTAGGCAAATGAATGGAACTAGAACATATCATCCTGAATGAGGTAACACAGTCAGAAAAGAACACACATGGTATGTACTCACTGATAATTGGCTATTAGGAAAAAAAAGCTCAGAATACCTATGATAAAAACTTACAGACCATATGAAACTTAAGAAGAAGAAAGACAGCATTGTTGATGCTTCAATTCTCACAGAAGGCATTAGAGTGTGGGCGGTACTTGGCAAAAAGAGAAGATGAGTAGAGGGAAAAAAAGAAGGGGAGGCTCAGGTGTGGGAGGAGATGCGGGAGGTACACAGAGAGTCAGGAAATTGAACAGAGGTGTGTAGCAATGAGGGATAGGGAACTGGGGATAGCCACCAGAAAGTCCCAATGCCAGGATTGCAAAAGACTTCCATGACCCAATGGAGATGACATTAGCTGAAATACCTAACGAAGGGGAGAGAGATCCTGTAAAGACCATATTCAGAAGTTAGGCATAGCCCAGGTTGAGATATGGGCCATCCACCCTTCTCAAAATTAATTCAGAATTGGTCCTATGTAAAAGAAATACAGGGATAGAGTGGAGCAGAAACTGAAGGAAAGGCCATCCAAAAATGGTCGCACCTGGGGATCCATCCCATACTCAGATATCAAACCCAGACATTATTGCAGATGTCAAGATGCGCTTGATGGCAGGAGCCTTATATAAATGTCTCCTGAGAGGCTCTGCTGATCCTTCCTGATATACATCATGGTGCTCACAGTGAACCATTAGACTGAGCACAGGGACCCCAATGGAAGAGTTATGGAAAGGACTGAAGGAGCTGAAGGTATGACTCCGTAAGAACAAAAATACCAACCAACTAGAAACTCCAGAACTTTCAGCGACTAAACCACCAACCAAAGAATACACACGGAAGGACCCATGGCTCCAGCTGCATATTTAGCAGAGGATGGCCTTATCTGGCATCAATGAAAGAGGAGCCCCCTTGGTACTGTGGAGGCTTGAAGCCCCAGTGTAGGAGAATGCTAGAGCGGTGAGGTGGGTGGGAGTTAATTGGTGGGTTGGAGAGCACTTTCATAGAGGCAGGGAGAGGAGTTTTGGAATTCAGTAGGAGAAACCAGGATAGGGGATAACATTCGAAATGTAAGTATAGAAAATATTCAATAAAAAAGAAAAAGTAAATGTACTTTATCACTCCTCATTAAATTGTCTATTTACCATTATTGAGTAGAGAGGATAGAGGGGGCATTCAAATACACTCACACACCTGAGATTGGAAAATAATACTGATTGATTTTTAAACTCTAATTTTCTAATAATTTGGTGTTTTTTGGAGAGTTGCAAGCAAATTTGTTTTTTATGTGAATTAAATTTTTTTTAAACCTTTCAAAATTGCATTCACTTGAAATTTCGTTATTCAAATTTGTTTCTTGTTTGAAACCTCAGTAGAATGGTAGGTTCTCTCTGCTTTAAATTCAGAGTTTTGTTTTGTCTTTAAGGAACTGGGCTTTGTTCTCAGGGCAGAATCTCCTCTTTTCTCTCCTGTCAACCCTGACTGTTGGGGACATTTTGATGGGGGTGTGCCCAGCCCACTGTGGGTGGTGTAATCTTTGGGCAGGTGCTTCTGGGTTCTATAAGAAAGTAGACTGAGATAAGAAGGCCAGTAAGCAATAGCCTCTGAGTCAGCTCCTGCTTCCTAGCTCCTGCCCTGTTTGAGTTCCTGACTTAACTTCCCTCAGTGGTGGACAGTCACCTAAAAGTGTGAGCTGAAATAAACCCTTTCCCTGTTGCTATTTCATCATGGTGACAGAAAATCTAACTAGCACACTGCCCCGATCCTCTGTCTCTTTAGCTAGTCACTCTGGGGAAGGACACAAATGTGCTAAAAATAATCATTGAGCTTTCATTTATTTAAAAATTTTTTTTATTGAAAATGGAATCTTCCCTCATGCAATACATCCTGAGCATAACACTGATTTTTTAAGTATTTGAAGAGTTCAGTGTTGACTGCAGCTGTTCTTTCATGGAGGTCTTGGCAAACAGTCCTTCAGCTCCCACTAAGACAGCAGGTCCTTGTAATTATGCTCCTGTGATGGGGGTCTTCACAGATAATCCGACTGCATTTGGAATTTGCAATCTCTCCCTGTCCTTGCTCTCTTTATGTTTTATATTTGTCTCCAGTTCTGTATTCTGGTTTGTCTTCTGCCATGGTTTCCTCTTTCTCATCCCTTTTCTTCATCTTTCTGCCAAGGATCTTTGCTGTCTCAGAAGCCAGCCTAGGCATGCAGTATGGTCCTTTTTAAAGAGAAGCATGCACATAGATTAGGATGCTGGATGATTTATGTTTCACAGCAATTATGTGCTGGTGACATTTATAGCTTTGTTTCACAGTCATTCCAACTGCTCCAGGCTTAGAGTTCAAATAGCTGATCATTATTCACCAAGACTAACCATGGCTGAAGATTCCAAATATCAGCTCACACATATAAGTAAGCATGTTTATATTTCAGCATATAACAAATATAGAATTAGTATTACTGCTTTATGCTTAAAGAAAACCAAAAGATGAGAAGTGTTAGGGAATCATTGAGAAGTATCTATTTTTACATAGGAACACCAGGAAAGCTCATGTTTTAATTTTTTTTTTTGAATTATTAAATCATTTAAAAATTTTTTTGAGAATTTGTAAATTTAAATTATTATTATTTGTTAGTATTTTTAGTGTTTTATTTGTTATTTTTCTTATAGGATTACTTCCCTATCATGAGCTGAGCAACATTAAATTAATACAATGAAAAACTAGGATCTGATTATATGCCACAGGTTTACCATATGCATTCAACATCCCCAAAATTCAACACACACTTAGGAGATGAAGGCAGTTTACCTTTTTGTCCCTTTTCTTTTGTCTCTTATACTTATTAATCTATTTTTAAGTGAAATACTTTAAATGTCACATAGAAAATTGTGTGTGTGTGTGTGTGTGTGTGTGTGAGCGTGCGCACGTGTGTGTGTTTTCCACAATATTGCCATAGATTACTTTTCAGAAACTGAAGGTAGGACTTGGATGAATTTACCTAGAACTGACTTGGAAGTCTTCTTCTTGAGGAACAGCTCTCATACTATTCTTTTAAGAAAGAAACGTAATCAACAGTCCTTCTCAGCTGTTAAGCCGATGAACCACAAAAATGACCAGAATGACAAAATATCTTTATCTTAAAAGTATAATAGTGGCAGTTATACAGAGTAGGGGACTCAACAGCTGTCTAATTATATTTAAGTCCCACTAAATAGGAGGGACTTCATATCTGTTACTATAAACCTAGCCACCTATTCATGTATAATGTAGTGAACCTAGAGAAAAACCTACTTTCTCTTCTCTAAAGCAGTATAATTTCTTACTGGATCCTAAGTGTTCTGTACCCACAGACACGTGCAGCTTTCACTTCCTTCAAAGGAGTTGTTTTTTGTGGAACAAGGAGCCCATTACATATATTCACAAATGCTCAAAATATAGAGACCAACTGATGTAGGATGTTCCACCTGAGTTGAAACATCTACAACACAAAGTGTACACATAAGGCTCAGGTGGAAAGAGTGGAAAGATTGCAAGAGCCAGAGGACTGGGATGCCTGCTACAGGAGAGTGCCTTCTATGTACAACAGAGAAGCTGCCCCCACAAAACTGCAAATGCATGGTTGTCTAAACAAGACCTTCAGTGACAGTACTAGTTGAAATGAAAATGTCGTTGGGGGAAGGCTCATAAGGTTCCATCCCTTGATGAAAAGCTATAGGCAATTACTAACTTCTGAGAGAGGAAGATTGGATTTTCTCTAGAGATGGGAATTTACACAGATTAGCCAAACTCAAGGGTGAATCCCTAAGCTCATACACATATGAGTAACACTAAATGGTCTCAGACTGTACGCACTGTATGTATGTATGTGTGTATGTGTGTAGCAATAATTAAAGAGGTCATGAATTTGAGATGTTGCTGGGGGACATGGGTGGAGTTGGAAGGAAAAGGGTAGAAGTTACATAACCATAGAATTTATGTATGGAATTATTAAAATATTTATTAGAAACAAATTTAAATAAAATCAATTATAGTTTGATAATCTGTTCATGGGTATAGAGAAATGGATCTAGATGTCATAAGCAATTCATTTTCTCCTGTTAATACTTAACATTAATCTAGCAAAGTGAATGAGAACAGTTATTTCTGGTTTCTTGATTATCCACTGAGTGGGATACAGTGATATGTAATAAAAATTACAGAATTTTTATGTAAATATAGTAGGATTTTTCTTGATATTTAATTGCCTGCAATACAAGATGTTTGTGTTTCTGTAGCTTCTGCCTTCAAAAGTGAGGTGCTGTGAATTTCAACCTTCTCACAGTAAAAACAACAGGAGCCAGAATGGGTGAGGTGAGCAATGGATATAAAAGGCCTCTACTGAAATATTTGACTGCCATATGGAAGGAGGGATTGGGTAATTTTATATGGTTTCTGGAGGTACTCTGAGGTTAGTAGGGGTAACTTAAGAAGGAACATATTTTTTGATCCAAGTAGCTTGAAACCTGAGGGAGCAACACTGCATCCAGGCTGTTTTGTAGATGTGAGCCACAGATGGAAAGGTCTTGGGCAGACATTGCTTTATGTTGTGAGGAGAAGAATGCTTTATGTTAGGAATTGTATTTCTATAGAAATGCAGTCTCTATGGGTTCCTAATTAATGATTATTCTTGTTTGAATTGTTATGAAAAACCCATATTGATCAATCTAGTATTATAATTTAGAATTAAATTTTGCTACCTAAGTTGAAGAATTTCAAGTTCAAAGACATCTATTACTGTGGCCAGAAGAGAATGAACACTTGTAAAAATATTTAAATATGAATGTGCAAAGCTATAAGGAGACTAGAAGGAGGACAAATGAAAATTCCATGAGAAGTTTTAAATTGAAGTTAAATATTATGTCTATTGTTATCATAATTATTATTATTGTTGTTATCATCATCACTATTATTTTATATGTATGAATGTTAGTGACATTTTTCTATTTGCTTATCTTGACTTTACATGTGAATGCTTTGCCTACATATTTGTGAGTGTGCCTTGTGTGAGCCTGGTGCTTGAGAAGACCAAGAGTGAGTGCTGAGTCCAGTTGAACTGGAATTACAGACAATTGCAGGCTGCCATGTGTATGTTATGAACAGGACTCGCAAAATCAGCATGCTATTTTATCTGCCCAGCCAACTCTTTAATCCCCTTTCAAATACATTTTCATGGTTTTCCAAAGTGTAAATGCTAGGATCATGTGATTCAGTTGCAATTTTTGCCACAGCTTCCTTCACTCCCATTCCTGCTCTGATATGCCAGACACACAGTTCCAAAAATCCGTTCTTCAGAATGACAATGGGTAATAGCTTTATCTACTCATATGTTACACATTCTAGTATAATCTGTTTCTTAATAAATGCTACCAATAATTTTTTTTTGTTTTCTTACTCTACTATTGTGAAATAAATTGCATTAGACATTAAAGCACTGGATAAATTCATCCCCACAGAGCTCACAGTGTGGAGTATCTGTATCTGACTCTGCTCACACCTAATCAGTGTGGTGGTGATCAAACTCCCATACCAGTGGCCTTGACAAGCACTGTTGCTGGAACTCTCAAGGAATATATTATCTGACATCACCACAGACAGACCCTTGTGATCACCATGATTATCCTGAAAGCTGAGCAGCAGGTTGTTGAAGGTGATTCAGAGTTTTCCAGCATCAACATAAAAGGAGGACTATAAAATTACAATATTTTCAAGTCAGCCTTTTTCTTAGTTTATCTCATACAAAGTATGCTGTTTTTATATGGAAGAATCTCTCATGCTTGAGTTTATATCGAAATCTCTGCATATTCTTTAATGGCTGGTATTTGTGAACTTGTAGGATTTGTTCAATGTAAGTATAATAAAGAGTAATGAGTCAAGTTTTCTAACACTTTTCTTTTACCTGTCTCTGGAGGACTATCTACCTCATTCCTGCTGAGCTCAGTTGAGATGTTCAATCTGTAATATGGTATAAATTGTACCTAGTTTAAAAAGTAAGGCCAATAACAAATTTTTTTCTTATACAGCATTTGAGCTACCCATAATATTATTAATAAGTTTTCTGTGAAATTTTTTTCCTAAGAAGTAGTTTATGGAGCAAGATTAGTTACTGAATTATTTCTGAGATCTTGTCTGTTATATCCAAGAGAATATAGACACACTAGCAAAGATAGTGAGTTCTTTCTGGGTGATTTGTATATATAAGGTATCCGGATAATTTAACTCTCATGCAAATGCTGTGAGATGCTAATTTCTACATTTCATTATCAAGCTTTTGTTTCTTTTGGCCTCCAGGTGGGCATTATCTGAAGTCTGATTTGGAAGGATCCCATGAAAATATAAAGGGGAAAACAGTAAACTGGGTACTAGCCCTGGCTGACCTAAATTCTGATTCAGTGTACATAGAAATTGACAATCTTGTGCAAGTCAACCATAAGTTAGAGTTCAGTTTTTTCCACTGGAAAATTATTTCTTCACAAGGCTCAAGGAATAATGAAAAGTTAACATCGGAGATACAAAGTAGCTAAATGAACTTTATATTCCATGCCTCAGAACTGTGTGTACCTGGCTAGTCAAGGAGCAATGCACCTAGAGGCCCAAGCACTCTCCAGGTCTTCTTGTCTTTCACTGACTCTTCTACTTCTACTCTTTGATTTCTCCTTGGAAGAAAGGCAGACATTTGCCTGATTTAATTTGTTCATGGTTACCTAATAGTCCCTGGTTTTTATTTGTTTGTTTTCTTACCATTTTACAGCTTCTTTCCTCTTTTAGTATTGTTTGGTAAGATCTAGAGGAACAAATTTGCATATATGCCTTATAGTTTTTAATATTTGAACTATATCTCTAATTTGAGTCATGGATACAATCTAACTTCTGACTAACTTCATGCCATAATTTGATAAATATTTGTTTTTGTATAATTTTAGCCATTCTAACAACACATTGAGTATTAATAATGTCCCACTGTGGTTGGATGGTAAATCATCTCAGCAAGCTTGTTAAGTAGAGTGGGTCTGAGTCCTCAGAAACTTGGGGTACACACCTGAGACAGTAGGTAGCTCCCAGCTACATGCCAAATTCCTGGCCTGAAACATGTGTCACACTTCCCACATGAGGAAATGTGACCTAAAGTCATGTAGGCCCAGAACAGAGTTCTCTATGTTAATGAGGTACCTAGAGGTCATGAGAGTTCATCCAATAAGCTCCCCTTCCCAGACATTCTTCCCTGCAAACTGTATTTAATCTCAGGTTCACTCTGAGATGTTGGTATGCATCCATTTTCCACAATGAATCACCAATAAACAGTTTAGAACCAAGGACTGTCTCATTCATTTACCACTGCCATGGGGAAGAAGGCCTTCAGCCACAGAGCTATTGCCTAAGTCACCCGCAGAAGGCCTCTTTGTACTTCTAGACAACCATTGCCAAGCTAAGGACAATCACCATCTAACTATGTCAGAGCTACCCTCCCCTAAGCCTGGACTTGTCACCAGCTCAAGAGCCTCTTCTGGTCTTGGCTCTTCTATGACTCCCAGCAGTGCCTAAATGTCCAAAAATCTGAGACCCACCATGGCCCTGGCCTCGTTGGGGACCTCTGCCACTTCAGACCTGACTTCTCTGTGTAGTTCTTCAGTGGTGACTAGAGGCACAGAAGTCAACTTTGGCTTCTCCCTGATCTTAAACTGTATTTTATCATCCCCGGAGCAGTGTCTAAGCACTTCCCTGAAGCCCAGCAACAGCATGGGGATAAGTGCAGTCAAACTTCTTGTTTTTCTCCTTCCCAGAGGCTATGCCCAGTGGTAGGGTGGAACATGGGTCCACATTCCATAACTTGGGTGCTTGTAGATTTATCGCTTTGTCAAGTGAATCATTCCAAGGATAAATGTTTTCTATAATACAATAATTTCTCAATCTCCATAATCTCATAATTCATATTTATTCTTTAGGTAGGATACAGTAATCACTTTTTGTTAGAACTGAAAAATAGTCACAGGTATATAATGAAGCACACAGTGTGCAATTAAATGCTTACTAGACACTTGGAGATTTCCCATTGGTTAGTTTGCAGGTTCTGTATCTTATAAGGTACACCCTAGTTAGACATTCCCAGAATTTATTACAAATTCCTTCCATTGCCTTAGCTGACATCTGAGTCATTAGTTTCCAAATTAAGTAATGCTGAGAGAAGCCAAAGAAGTTCAAGAAGACAAGAAATGCTGGCCCAGCCAAGGTAGTAAAAATGAATGAATGAATCAATCAATGAACCAATGGAGTGAGGTGGGGAACAGGAATGATGTACACTTTATTGTGTTATTCCATGTTGTTAAAAGATTTAAACTCACTGATTTTCTCATTTCAACACTTAAGGTGCTTTTTTACTCTTCTTCCTGTTTTAAAATCTTTTCATCTGGTGACAGGGGGCAATAGAAAGAAGGGAGATATACACTTACAAACTACGTTCCATAAAAGTAATATTTCGGGATTCTAAGGTTATTTTTTTTTTTTTTGATGGCACACATAGAAGCCATGCATCGAAGTGTCTTGCTTCAATTCAAGTGGATCATACAAAAGAACAGTCCCAGGAGCTGAAAGCTATTAGCCAGCGCCCCTCCCTGAGCTTTCCTTGCCAGGTACATACTTGTGGAGGGTGTGTCAATAAGAGCTGCTGAAGGGAAGATTGCTGGCCATGAAACACCAGCTCTGCTGCTTACCAACAAGTAAAATCATGAACTTTAATTAGCTTCGATGTTTTATGGTGCCTTGGGAATCACAAGGAACACATACTCTAGTTAAAAGAAATCTATTAGAATAATTTTTGAAGGCTTTTCACAAAATAATGTACTAGGTGTATGGGTTTGTTTCTGAGCCATTGCATTAATTGTGGTCTTTCTTGAGTTCAGCAGTGGATTACACCAATATGTGTCTGGTCAACATCTTTCTTCCCCCAGGATTTTTTCCCCTAAACTTCAAGTGATTTTGACATTTTCTGTGTACTTGAAGTTCAGTGTTGTTTGGACAGTACAAAGTTTTAATTTTGTCTTAACACTATTTTGTTCCTCCCTCTCTGTCTTGTAACTTCAAACACCATGTCACCTTACCCTCGTGTTCACACACAAATCTCTCTTCTGAATGGGTCCCTCTGCCATACATCACGTATCCATTCTGTTTCCTCCACTGTGGTTATTTCTGCTTCTCCTAAAAGGGAAAATGAATGTGTTCTGAGCTCAGTTGAAATTTACTGTTTACTTTACATATTTGTTGAAATGCTACTCAACTATAGTAAGTAGGACCAAGCCTTGTTCAAGAATAAGATGTCTTTCCTCCTATAATAGGGTAGAGATTAGCTTTAATTATAAAATGTGTGTTGAATATGTAAGCACAATAAAGTCTATGAAATGGCTGCTGAGTGTGTGAGCATATTTAAGTCTTTTTTCAATGTATTTTGTTTTAAAAAGTAAAGAATCTGGTTTAGTAAAAAAAAAAAAAACACGATGGGCTAAAATTGGATTAGCATTTCTACTTCCTTATAACTGATGATACAGATATGAACTGCCTTCCTTATAACTGATACAGATATGAACTGTACATCATGTGGCAAAAGTCCATCTACCACAGTACAGCATCCAAGACTGACAATGTAAATACAAGTCTATCTGTCTACTAAAGACAAGGAAAATGCCAAGGGAGGAACGTGATAAACAAAGGCTGGGAGACAGGAAGTAGAGAATGCGATGGAGAAGGGTATGGAAAATAGGAAGGAAAAAAAATAAAGACGTGTCTGTGTGAGACACAAAAGTATTCACCCCCAAGACAATTGAAAAATCGATAAAGAGAAATTATGATTTTCAGTACAATCATTTAAAAAAACAATAGATTGTAGAAGATAGCATAAAGACAAATATATTCATTTCAAGTAAAATTTATATATTTAAAAATTCTGAAATACATGTAGAATATTTTGCTAGACATGTATAAGCACCATAAAGTGCAATAATAGCATGTATTGTTATAGTTTTGTAATTTCAAATTTTATTTCTCTTTTACTTAATAAAATAGTTCTATTTGCCAACATTTACATTTGAATGCTTAATCTTGTACATCATTTACATTGCAAAAGGCTTTTATATTTTATTATCTATGTGTGTATGGTGTGCCTGTGTATAGTACCTGTGGAGGCAGGAAGAGGTTTATATCTTTTATTATCTATGTGTGTATGGTGTGCCCGTGTATAGTACCTGTGGAGGCAGGAAGAGGTTTATAATTTTATTATCTATGTGTGTATGTTGTGCCTGTGTATAGTACCTGTGAAGGCAGGAAGAGGTTGCCAGATCTTTTGGAGATCAATTTAGAGGCAATAGTGTCCCACATGATGTGAGTGCTAGGAACCTAATTCAGGTCCTTTAAAAGAACAGGAAATAATCTTTACTGAGCAACCACTTCTCCATTATTTATTGTAATATGTCACATACTTGAATCATTACAAGAGTAAATGAAAGAAGCTTGGAATAATGGAGAACAACTGTAATCCCAGGAATGCTGAGATGCTGAGGCAGGAAGATTGAGAATTCTAGACCAGCTTTGAGTATATATTGAGTGTTAGCCACAAACACAAAAACCCAACACAATCTAACCAAATCAAACCACATAAATAAATGAATGAATAAATAAACTTTACAAAATACAAACAACCAAACAACCAAACAAAACCCAAAATGAATTTAAAAAGCATGCTGATGAAATCATAAGGCTGATATTCATTATCTGTTCTCAGGGTGTCCACGGAGCGGGGGGTGGGGGGGACTAGCACCATCCACAGAGTTCGGCCTCCTACACAGCAATGAAGAGATCCATTGCTAAGAGGAGCTTGGCTCCCTCACCCAGCCATCATTACTCAGGGAACATGGAGGCTGCCCCAGGCTGCTTCTGTGCAGTCCCATCCTAGCAGAGGTATGCTGAATCTCTGTCTTAAGAAAATGTTGGCAAAAGATGAAAGATAAAATTTTGACATGAGATGTTATGAATTAATCTTTTTGATCTTCGCATTTTAAAACTGACAAGAAGTGAGGTAGAAAATATGCCAAAATAATGAATAAAACATTAAAATGTACCCATAACGCTACCACCTGGCGCCGTGTCATACTGTGATGTTTTAGAGACCAAAGAATCTGGAGAAAACCTTTCTAACGCTTTTTTTTTTTTTTTTTTTTTTCTGGATAGCTAAACAATCAAAGCAGAGAGAGCTGGGGGACAATGTAGTTAGGACACAGTAGTAAGGGTTGCCTCTGGAATAGGTATTCTACTTGAGATGCTTTCATACCTCTCAAGGATCAGTCATCTACTGTCAGGAAGATGTCTGTCATCAGAAAGATTGGGGAGAAAAATTGTGACACATCTGAATAAGCAGTGTATTTCTCCTGAGTGACATATTCTTTTGGAATCTATGTCAGAATAAGAAGAAATTGTGTGTGTGTGTGTGTGTGTGAGAGAGAGAGAGAGAGAGAGAGAGAGAGAGAGAGAGAGAGAGAGAGAGAGAGAGAGAGAGAGAGAGAGAGAGACAGAGACAGAGACAGAGACAGACAAAGAGAGAGGTTCTGGCTTTCTTAGTCTCTGTACTTCTATCATTTTTGTATTTTTATTGGATTATTTTCTTTATTTAGGATTCAAATGGTATCCCCTTTCCTGGTTTCCCTTCAAAAATCCCCTGTCCCATCCACCTTCTCTCTGCCTCTGTGAAGGTGTTCCCCACCTACTTCCTTTTGCCTCCTGGCCCTGGCATTCTCCTATACTGGGGCATCATGACTTCACAGGACCAAGGTTCTCTCCTCCCATTGATACCAGACAAGGTCATCCTCTGCTAAATAAGTGGTTGGAGCATGGGTCCCTCCATGTGTAGTATGTGTGTGGTCGTCGTTTAGTCCCTGGGGACTCTGGGGACTCTGGGGCATCTGGTTGGTTGATATTGTTGTTCTTCCTGTGTGGTTGCAAACCCTTCAGTTCTTTCAGTCCTTTCTCTAACACCTCCATTGAAGATCCTGCTCGATGATTGGCTGCGAACATCTGTCTCTGCATTTGTCAGGCTCTGGCCAAACCTCTCAGGAGACAGCTGTATCAGGCTCCTTTCAGCATGCACTTTTTGGCATCCACAATAATGTCTGGATTTGGTGACTGTCTATGGAATGGAATCCTGGTGGTCTCTGTTCTTCTTATATCACCATGCATAGAAGCATAGCCTTTCTAACGACCCAACTTTTTAAAAAATTTCTTTACATTCCAAATCTTGACACCCATTTTGGTCCCTCCTCCCAGAGCTCTTCACCACATCCTTCGACCCCTTTGCCTCTGAGAGGGTGCTCCATCACCATCCACCCCTGCCTCACTGCTCCCCTACACACTGTGACCCTGTGCCTACACTGGGGGCCCCATCTACTAGAAGTGATCTCTTCAGGTTCCATCTGTCCCTGTTGGGCATTTGGGACGAGGTCAGTCCCCATTGAGTCCTGGTAGCCTCTTACATCTCAGGTCTCTGGGACGTTTTAGCAGTTTCTCCACACTCCAGCCCACCCCTCACACCCACCACGTCCCTGCTTCTCACCTCCCACTGCTGCAAATTTCCATTTAGTCTCCTCGTTTCTGGGCTTCTCTCTCATACTTGATCCTGCCAGATCCCTTTAGTATGATGTTGGGTGTATGTTTCTTGACTATGAATTTTACTGTGTTGATGTATATTTCTGCTAGTGTTATATACACTCTATGACTTTTATTATGAAAGCATTCTGGATGTAGTTCAGGACTTTTCTGCATTTATAGAGATGATGGTGTGCTTTTGTCATTAAATCCATTTGGTTTATTACATTTATTCACTTGCTTATCTTGAAGCATCCCTTAATTTCAGGGATAGACCCAATGCTCCCATGGTGGATAATCTTTTTGCTGCAAATCTATATTCTGTTTGTAAGTATTTGTTGAGCATTTTTGGAATCTGTATTCATTGGGAAAATCCTTTCTGTCTTGTGTCTTTCACTAGTTTTGGTATTGGAGTGATAGTTTCTTCACAGGAGTTTGAGAATGCTCCTCTTGTTTCTATTTTGTGTGAATAGTTTAAGAAAGATTGGCTGTAAATCTTTGAAAACTGGCTAAAATTATGCTGTTTATCCATCTGGTCTTAGACTCCATTTTAGCTGGCAGACTTTCTTATCCTTATCCTTATCCTTATCCTTATCCTTATCCTTATCCTTATCCTTATCCTTATCCTTATCCTTATCCTTATCCTTATCCTTATCTTATCCTTATCCTTATCCTTATCTTTATCCTTATCCTTATCCTTATCCTTATCCTTATCCTTATCCTTATCCTTATCCTTATCCTTATCCTTATCCTTATCCTTATCCTTATCCCCATCCTTATCCTTAACACCATCCCCATCCCCATCCCCATCCCCATCCTTATCCTTAACCTCATCCTCATCCTCATCCTCATCCTCATCCCCATCCCCATCCCCATCCCCATCCCCATCCCCATCCCCAACCTTATCCTTAACCTCATCCTTATCCTTATCCCTATCCCTATCCTTATCCTTATTCCTATCCTTATCCCTATCCTTACTCTTATTGCAATCTCCTCATTTGCTTTAGGCTTGTTTAAGTTGTTGACTTCTTGGTTTAATTCGGGCGGTTTGGCTGAATCAATAAAGTCATCCACTTCTTTTAGGATCTTCAGCTTAATGGAGTACAGGCTTTTAAATGACTTACATATAATATTGTAAATTTCTTTGGTTTTGTTGTAATATTTTCCTGTTCACTTTTGATTCTGTTAATTTAGGTACTCTCTTTCTTTCTTTTGGTTAGCTGGGCCAAATCCCTAGTCAATTTTATTTGCTTTATCAAACAAAACAAAACAACAGAAACAAAAACAACAAACACCAATCAATCAACCAAGCAACCAATCAGAAAAACCCAGATCTTAGATATGTTGCTTCTTTGTATTAGAGGGGGTATTTATAATTTTTGTTTCGTTTTCACCAATTTCTGTTCTGATTATTCCTATGTCTTTCAGTTGACTGAGCTTACATTTGATTTGATTTTGATTTTTCAATATTTTATTCTGTTCTTTTGTTTGTTTGTTTTTTGTTTGAGAGGGGTTTCTCTGTGTAGCTCTGGCTGTCCTAGAACTTACTCTGTAGACCAGGCCAGCCTCAAATTGAAGAGATCTGCCTCTGCTTCCCCAGTGCTGGTATTAAAGGCATATGCTATCTGTTAAGACATTTAATTGTACTATTTCTAATTTTTTAATGTAGGTACTTAGAGCTATAAATGATATAGCCACAAAACAGAATAATCCCTACCAAAAATCTAGAAATGTTTGACTTTTCACCCACAGATATGTATAGTGTTCAACCTCATCATGAAAATTTCTCTTTTTCAGTAAAGACCACAGAAATCAAAATTCAAAGTTGTGGAGCCCAGTCCCATTGGCTATATCTTCAAAACACTTTTTCACATAAGGTTTAAGGATCATTACAGGAAATGGGGCACAAAGATTGTAAGAGCCAGAGAAACAAGTGGTTTGCTGTGAGATTGTCTCTTCTAGCAATGTCAGAAGCTACACCCATAAAATCTCAGCAACATGTCTGCCCAAACATGAGCTGAACAAGAGTGAGAACAGTGGGCATATCAAGGGAGATGAGAAAAGGTATACAAGACTACATAAAGAACTACAGGCAACTGCAGAAAGCCAGGAGTAGAAGCAGGGTTTTCCCTAGGGAAGAGCACACCAATTGTTGGTAAATGGTCAGCCCTAAATACATTAAAAAAGTGTCATTATATTAATGGAAAAGATTATAGTTATCAATATATATGCATGTAATAGTAACTAGTGATTGAAGAGACCATGATTTTAAAGGAGAAGAAAGAGGGGTATGTGAAAGTGTTTGAAGGGGAGAAAGGCAAGAGGGAAATACTGTAACTAAATTATAATTTCAAAAATTAAAAAAAAACAATGTTTTCTTGCTGGAAGATGGACAGAAAGAAGATTAGAGAGCAGAGGCTTAAAACGTTTCTATTGTGGAGAGAGCAAAAGACAGAAGGACTTATCATTAGTAAAACCAAGCAATTTCTGAGAATTAAACACTGCACTCAGGCTTCCTGAATTAAATGTTTAAACTTAAAAAGATACACAGCATAAACCAAAGGTCTGTGTTCTGAAAGAAGATCATCCACAAAGTGTACTTCCTCCATAGGTGTTTGTTAGAGTCTCATGAAAGCTGTCCATCCTTCACCATAAACACACACACACACACACACACACACACACACACACACACACACACACACACTATGCACCTAGGCACATGCACCTTTTCAGACTCTCACCTTCCAAATATCTTCACACTGCTCATGAATCTCAATCGTAGTGACTCTCAAACTTAGTTTCAGTGCACTTGAACATGAAGATTCTCTCTGTGTAACCCAGTTTTTAACCCAGTTTTAACCCAGTATACAATGCACGGAAACCAGATACAGAGGGATGTTTGTATATACCCATGTTTCATAGATCATATTTGTAATGGGAGGTTCTGTTGCTAAGGTCTTGTTCAACAATTGGTTATTGACTTCCCAATAAAGAAGGTTGAGAACCAATTTCTGGGCAAAAGGAATAGGTGGGACTTCCAGGTTTCAGAAGGCAAAGAAGATGCAGGGAGAGAGAGAGAGAGAGAGAGAGAGAGAGAGAGAGAGAGAGAGAGAGAGAGAGAGAGAGAGAGAGAGAGCCTTTTCTGCTATGCTTTAGAATTAGTAGGAAACAGCAAACATGTAAGGCCTTGGTGCAGCTAGGGCATGAAGCCTCTGCTACACTATTTTTAATAGGGTTTTTGGTTCTCTAGAGTCTGACTTCTTGAGTTCTTTGTATATATTGGATATTTGCCTTCTATATCATGTAGGATTAATAAAGATCTTTTCCCAATCTATGGGTTGCTGTTTTGTCCTTTGCCTTACAGAAGCTTTTCAATTTTATGAGGTCCCTTTTGTCGATTCTTGATCTTAAAGCATAAGCTATTGGTGTTCTGTTCAGGAAGTTTTCCCCTGTGCCCAAGTATTGAAGGCTCTTCCCCAATTTCTCTTATATTAGTTAGATTCATTGTACCTAGTTTTATGTGAAGGTCCTTGATTTACTTGAACATTAGCTTTGTACAAGGCAATAAGAATGGATCAATTTGCATTCTTCTATATGCAGACCACTAATTGAACTAGCACCATTTGTTGAAAATGCTGCTTTTCCCCCACTGGATGGTTTTAGCTTCTTTGTCAAAGATCAAGTGACCATAGATGTGTGGGTTTATTTCTGGGACTTCAATTCTATTGCATTGACCTACCTGCTTGTCTCTGTACCAGTACTATGAAGTTTGAACAGAGGTGTGTAACAATGGGAAATAGGGAACTGAAAACCACAAGAAAGTCCCAAAATCCAGAAAAGTAAGAGGCTCCCAGACCCAAAAGGAATAACATTAGCTGAAATACCCAATAATGAGGAGAGAAACCCTGTAGAGACCATATGTAGTTGTTAGATATGACCCCCAGTTGAGGGATGGGGCCACCCATTCTTCACAAAAATTTAACCCTGAAATACTTCTATCTAAAGGAAATACAGGGACAAAGAGTGGAGCAGAGACTAAAGGAAAGGACATCCAGAGACTGCCCACCTGGGGATCCATCCCACATGCAGACACCAAACCCAGACACTATTGCTGGTGCCAAGAAGTCCTTGTTGACAGGAGCCTGATATAGCTGTCTCCTGAGAGTCTCTGCTAGTGACTTCCTGATATTTATGAGGGTGTTTGCCGCAAACCATTGGACTGAGCACGGGGATCCCAATGCAAGAGTTAGAGGAAGGACTGAGAGGAGGTGAAGGGGTTTGAAACCCTATAGGAAGAACAACAATATCAACTACCCAGACCCTCCAGAGCTCTCAGTGACTAAATCACCAACCATGGCTCCAGGTATAGAGGATGGCTTTGTCTGGCACTAATGGGAGGGGAAGTCCTTGATCCTGTGAAAGCTTGATGCCCCAGCAGAGGAACATTCTAGGATGGTGGGTAGGTGGGGGAACACTTTTATAGAGGTTGGGGGAGGGGTAGTGAAATGGGGGGTGTTGGGAGGAGAAGCCAGAAAGTGTAATAACATTTGAAATGTAAATAAACAAAATGACCGATAAAAGAATTAAAAATACATGCAATACATATTAGCACGCATGACCACATTACATACATTGCATATCATATGGCTATATTTTATGTTTATAGTACATGTAGTTATGTAATATGATGATATGTTTTGACCATATATATTTTGTCCTTTACTGAACAGCAATACAGTTACATACAGTAAACTGCTCCTTATCCTTCTTTTAGTACTTATTAGATCACTGCTCAGGCTTTCAATAAAATGCTTAGAATATGTGTTGTTTTATGAAAAAGACTAAGAGAATAGATTTTATTTGTAATCTACAGTGTTTGGTGGTTTGTTTTCTGGTGTTTTGAAGGACTTTCAATTTCTGCCCAGCATGCTGGTCCAGCATTCAGTGAGACAGTCTGTGGAAGCCTGGCTGAAGAAAGGCTAACAAATGTGGGAGGAACTGGTTAGAATGCTGAATGAAATCATGTCATTTTGCTATCCATCCTTGACTTTTAGCAGTCTCACCTGCTTCCAGTTGCTTAGTTGCCCGAATGCCCTTCTGTATTTGGGAGTATGTGCATGTGTATGAGAGAGAGATGGCCAAACATTGACCTGTTGTCACTTGAATCTGAGATGAGAGCTTGTCTGGTTACAGCCAGGGGTAGTGTGACGGACCTCTGCAACCTTCGTGCCTATTTTTGCTCCCACAAATAATGTCTTGTCTACTTCTCACTAATCTGTACATTTTATTAGATCAAGATTTTAACTTTGTTTTCCTGTATAGGTTGCCTTGGATGGGGTCATTGAGAATTGTAGGACCAGATGCCCCATACATGTTTGCCACCTCCATATGCTTCAGAGGACAGTCCCATTCTTTGGCCCAGGACTTTGTTCTCATACTTGAAATCAGGAAGTTCTTTGAGAAACCCTACTTTCAGTTTTGTTGTTGTTGTTTAGTAGAAAAGGGAATTATGCAGAGAATACAATTTAGATATCGTTCTTTTTTAGGGATGTTTCTAGGCTTATTCTATGAGAAAAGACAGGAGGGTAACATACAGTATCACAGTATTTGAAATGCTATCTATTACAACATATCATATATCTATGCGTTTAAACTGGTCACCTGCAAATAAAATCTGACCTCACAGTTTTCTTCTTACACCAATGCTTTCCTTATACAACAGTCCTAACAACTATTTCTATTGTCCATATCGTTGCTTTGTCCTACAAGAGATACAGAGGTTTGATAAGCAATGTACTGTTTGAAAGGCGAAAGAGGACTAGGGCAGTGACATCTTATGCAACCTTAGTGACCGCTAGTGTTTTCTTGCTTGCTTTTGCAGCATCCTAGAGGCCATCTGTATTAGGGCTGCCTGTTTCTCAGGTTTTTCTCCCTGTCAACATTACCATGCTGTGTCAGTTGACACTTGCTCAGTTTCAGATGTCCAGGGAACCGCATGATGCCTGGCAGCATCCTCCGAACGTCTCCAGATAGTTCCCCATGGGGTGGGTGTAGGCGTGAGCGCTTATCCCGGACAGAGTACCACTACTCAACCTAGACAGAGTAGACAAGAATCGTTGCTTGAATATTTGTTAAATATGAATACCAGCTTGCTCCCACCACTGTTCAAAGAAGAAAGGGCCCATTAGAATTTCTCATTTTGATTAATTTTAATGTCTTTTTCCCCCTTAGGTTTGCAGGATTGTAGGGGTTGTTGCTCATGAGTGTTGTCATTTGGCAGGAAGTTTTCAAATACAAATATTGAAACAGAAGAAAATGTGTGTTATATAAATATGCTCTGAACATATTTTATCAGCAGAATCAACAGGAAGTCTAGGTAGACCTGGTTTTGGTTGAAAGGAAAATCAGATTGATCACTGATTATATTCTCCAGTGTGAGTCAGTTTGGCTGGTCTTTAAAGGATATGTCAAACTCTTTTGTTTAGTTTAGGAAGTACACCGTAGTTATACATTTGTTATACTGATGCTGGGGACTGAACACAGAGCTTCACTCATCCTATACAGGTAACACAGGTAAGCATGCTACCATTGAATTACACCCTTAACTCATCTTTCTACTTAAAAAAATTTTTTGAGATGAAAATCTCATTAATCACAGGCTGGCATCCAACTTGCAATGACCTGTAACCGCCATTTTAGGAACTGATATTATAGGCCACCAGGCCTAGTTGCATCCTGATACTTTGTTGTAGCTATACTGATATTCTAAGACCAGGCCAAACTTTAAGAATCTAAGTATGATACACTATGAAGGACAAATTCAGGAGGACTTACAAACATTCATGTCCACAGCTACAGAACTGTATAAAACCTCTCAGGCACGGAACACAAGCTCAGCTGAAGGAAGATCACTGAATGGTAGCGACTGGAACATGAAACCATAATGTTAGTCTGAGAGACATTAGGAAATGCCTATGTGAAAAGCACCCTGGTGCCAAAAGACATGGAAGTGGTCTTGCTTCCCAAGAACGACTGTGTTTGGAAAGACTAGGGTTACAAGGAGCTGTCAAGTAAAATAACAGGGAAGAAGAGGTCAGGTCTAAGTCAAGGGCATGGAATAAGATGGCTTCAGGGAGAAATAGAGAGCGAGGCCATCGGAACAATAAGATTCAGCTGAACCTTGATGGACAAGCAGAATTTGTAGAAGCAGATGACAGTTAAAAACCAACAAACAATATTGACCTATAGCTTCCATGCTCATAAATGCCCATATGTACTCACAGATGCACGCACACACTCACGCACGCATGCACACACAGGCACAGGCACAAGCACATGTGCACGTGCTCACGCACCAACTTCCTCAGAGTAATAAAGGTTGCTTACCAGGAGTAAGCATGAGTTTATGTCTAGCTCCTGCACTCTTTTACTGGAGACGCCTGACCTCTAGTGGACAAAAGTTGCATGGCGCCCAACTCGTAGACTATGGTGTACAGGGCATAAACTGCCAGGAAGAAAAAAAAAAAAACTACTTACTGTGTTTATAATGCTGCATAAACTGCTCAAGGAAGAATTTATTTTGCTCCTAATTTCAAATTGATATCCTGAAACTCTACCAAGACATAAATTAAATATAATAAGCGGTTCATACTTGTAATTGAGCATTTGATCTATTTGATAATTGAAAAGTGAATTTTGTGAAAGTACAAACTTCCCATCTCCTCTAAAGCTACATTCTAGATTGGTCTGAACTTTGTAAATTTTATTGGTAATTATACAGGATATATGTTTATGGTCTCCGCTTCTTTTATGGGTGTCTACGTATATGTGTGCATTCACAGGTGTGGAACTCAGAGGCCAATGTCAAAGTCCTCCTCTACCACTGTCCTCATTAGCTTCTGCAGAAAACTTCCCAGCTGAACCTGCAGTTTGCCAATCTGCATAGACTGAGTTGACAGGAGACCCCAGAGTCCTTTCTGTCTCCACTGCTTCAGAACTGGATTACAGGAATGGAATGCATCCTTTAAAAATGAGTCCTGGGAATCAAACTGGGTCAGTCTTCATGTTTGTGTAGCCAACCGAATCATCCTGAGATCTTGTAACCGACTTCTTTCACTTGGTCTAATTTTTTTTTTATTCCAAAATCTTTATTAAGGCAGCATGATAGAAATGGGCCACCAGCCCAAACCTTGTGGCTTGAGGAAAGACTTGTGTCTGTGGGGGGTTGTCTAATTATTTTTAAATTAAGCTAATTTGTGTGCATTGGTGATTTATTTATTTATTTTTATTGCTTAGTAATATTCTATTGCCAAAGTAAAGCTTAAAGATCCGATGACTTTCTTAAAAAGAGATCATGAGCCTAAATGTAACTGGTTTCAACTTCTACGAGAAAACCTTGCAAGTTTAAGATAAGTAGGCTCCCTAGAATAGCAATATCGGAGATGACAAGTAGGTAAAAGGCCTACAGACTTGTGCTTTTACTTTAACACCGAAAGACCAACATATGCTGCCCACATGCTCCTGTATATTCAGTCTTCTACTAAAGTGTGGCCAGATATGCTCTTAAAGAAACATTGCTCTGCCTGTCCTAGTAGCGAACAAGTGTGAAGTGCCCCGAGATTGAATGTGGGTCAGTTTGATCTATATCTACTTAGCAGCATAACAGTAATGTATGATCCCCTAAGGTCTATGATTTCTCTAGGTAGACTGTGACCCCAATTATGGTGCCAGGTATGGGTTTTATCCTGTGGAGGGGGACTTTAAATCTAATCAAAAAGTGTTATTTTTCTCCCAGTGTACTTTGGCCTCTGTTTCACTGTGGGCAGGCATCAGGCTAGTCATTAGAGTAGCTTACAGAAGTCACAGCTGAGTAGGCTGATGACTCTTCTCCTTTAATACCTTGCCTAGCATCTTCTAGCACTATGAAAACTAGCCAGTGGTAATGAAAACTCCAAATCAATGACAGCTTGGTTTCTCTGTGATTTGTGCCTGAAGTATATGGTGTCTCTCCATCTGATAAATCACACTGTTTCTGGAAGGCCAATAAACGATTAAAGTACACATACAAACAAAATACAGCTCAGTGAATCAGTAAGATTTTGGGTCTTGGTTATACATACCATACTTACATACAGATAGGCCAAGCTCCAAAGAAGCACCTGGCACAATTAAACCTTCAACAATGGGTGCTGGTCTAACTGGGTGTCTGCATGTCGAAGAATGCAAACAGACCCATACTTATCACCCTGCACAAAACTCAAGTTCAAGCAGACCAAAGACCTCAACATAAAACTGGATACATTAAATGTAATAGAAGATAAATTGTGGAATATCCTTGAATGTATTGTTGCAGGAGACAACTTCCAGAAGAGAAGAAACATAGCTCAGACACTAAGATCACTAACTGATAAATGGGACCTCATGAAACTGAAGGACAAAACAGCAGCCTATAGATTTGGAAAAGATCTTCACAAAACCTACATCCAAAAGAGGGTAATATCCACAATATACAAAGAACTCAAGAGTTAGATACCAACAAATCAAATATCCCAGTTAAAAAAATAGGATCAAGAGCTAAACATAATTCTCAATAGAAGAATCTCAAATTGCCTAGAAGCATTCAGTGTTCTTGTTCATCAAGGAAATACCAATCAAAACAACTCTGAGATTCCATCTTACACTGGTAAGAATGGCTATGATCAAAAATTCAAGGGACCACATGTGCAGGTGAGGATGTGGAGCAAGGTAAACACTCCTCCATTGCTTATGGGAGTGCAAACTTGTGCAACCACTTTGAAAATTAATTTGGTGGTTTCTCATAAAATTGGGAATAGTTCTCCCTCAAGACCACTCTGGGAATATACCCAATAGCTGCCCCATTATATCACAGGGACACTTACTCAGCTCTGTTCACAACAACTTTATTTGAAATAGCCAGAAACTGAAAACAGCATAAATGGCCCTCAACTGAAGAATGAATGAAGAATATATGGTACCACTACCAAATGAAATATTATCTGGCTATTAAAAGCAGACCTTATGAAATTTGGATATAACTTGATAATCATTATGAGTGAAGTAATATAGATCCAGAAAGATACATTGTATCTACTTTCTCATAATTGGATATTAGTCATAATAGGCAGGATAATCCCATTGTGCTACAACCCACAGACCCAAAGAAACTGGGTAGCAAAGAGGGCCTAAAGGAGGATGTGTGAGTCTCACTTGGAAGGGCAAACAAAATAGTCACCAGAGATGTATGGAAATAGAGAACTGAGTTGGAGATGGGGTGAGCAGGGGTATGGGGATAATGATCATGTTAGATCTCTCTCTCTCTCTCTCTCTCTCTCTCTCTCTCTCTCTCTCTCTCTCTCTCTCTCTCACACACACACACACACACACACACACACACACACAAGAGCATCAATAGGATAAAACAGCAGCCTCTAGATTGGGAGTAATAATGGAAATCAGCGGGGGACATCTTTGGAAAGAGCTGGAGACCTAGGATGGGGTAGGCTAAGGGAGTCTATAGTTTTGACTCTAGTTTAGATCCCTACCAGTGGGAGATATAGAGACTGAAGTGGCCATGTCCTATATAGCAAGGCAGGAAGGAAGGGGACATCAAGTCACCCATAAAACCTTCAACCCAAAATTTATTTTTCCCGTAAAATGCACAGAGATAAGGATGGAGCAGAGAGTGGGACACGTATGTAGTATCATTATCTGTTTTGAAGCCTGTTTTTTTATAAAGAGAGATGGAAAGATATTGGATCTGGGTAGAAGGAGAGGTAAAGATAAACTTGAAGAAATAGAGAGAGGGAAAACCATAATCAGGATGTGTTCAAAATGTTAAGTATCTTTCTTATCAAGAGTAAAATTCAGAGTTGCATTTTCAAAAAAAAAATGGTATTTTCCTTGAATTAAAGGCAGGCCCTTTAATCATCCCTCATTCATTTTTTTCCCTTTCTCCAAGGTAGGAGTGGTACATCTACTACACATGTCACAAATACAGACTCTGAACCTCTCTAACTCTGGGCTTATATAGAAATGTTAGTCGCTCCTCTACTTATCCAGAACACCTCTGTGACTACACCATTTACTTTTTAAGCAGCTTCTTCTCTTGATCCACAACCTACCTGATATTTCTCTGTCCCTTACAGTATGAGTTTGTCAGGTATACTCTGACTTTAGAGTATAAACATTAGAGTGGAAGATGTACTATAGATGATATTAGTTATAAGACAGACACACACACACACAGAGAGAGGGGGGGGGTAGGGAGGGAGAGAGAGAGAGAGAGAGAGAGAGAGAGAGAGAGAGAGAGAGAGAGAGAGAGAGAGAGAAGAGAGAGAGTCAAAGTAGCACGGTAGTGCAAGTCTTCAATCACAAACAACTCTGGAGAGAGGGGTGGGTGAATCTCTGAGCTTGAGACCATCCTGGTCTCTGTAGCCAGTTTTAGGTCAGCCAGGGATATACAGTGAGACCTGGCCAAGACAAAGAATAAGAAAATATTAACCCTCCTCAGAAATACACTTTAAAGAATGAGTATAAAAGTTGAAGGATAAAGTTGATGTCAGGTCCAGGAAGTGTCAGACAGAATTCAGGACTCAAGGAAACAGGACTGAGCCAAGAGTCTAGCCATATGAAAAATTAGGCAGAAAACACCACATTGAAGAAGATATAGGGCTAATGTAGGAAGCCACAACTTAATTTTTCTTTTTCAAACTAATAAATATCTATTCTATAAAGTTTGAAAGTTTTAAAATCTTATGAAGAGAATAAAAATTTGTATGGCATGTGGGGCTGTGTTACTGACCAGACAGACATAAGATCTGACAAGGTTAAGTGAGCCCAAACCCTGGGAATTTGTGCGCAAGGTACCAGACACAAGAGCTGCAGAGGTTGAGTAAGCTCAGATCCTGGGAATCTCAGAGATCAGAGACAGGAAGGAGTAGAGCCACTCCCTACCTGACTCTTCACCTGTTCTGGAATGTAACCATGACACTTACTGAGAGCACCATGGGCACTTAGTCAGGTAACAACTGGAATTCTTCTCAATGCTAAGGAGGTATCTAGGTAGCCGAGACACTTCAGCCAATGAGCTTCCTGACCTGGGTATTTTTTACTTACAAAAGATATATGATTCATGATTCATCCAAAATAAAGTGTATACATTTACATCCTTTATCAAATAAACCTCTATGAATAACAAATATCATCTCAGAGGTTTTCAAAGTAAGAGCTGCCCTAAGACTCCTGAGGAAGACTTTCTCCCTTCCAGAACCTCTGCTACTCTCAACACTCTCTCCCAATTAGGGGGAAAGGTAGACCTTGGACCTCCTGTTCCTGACCCCCACACCAGGTGGTTTATCAGTGACACTTGGGTCCCCAAGGTGTGCTGGTACACCCATGGCCTTCCCAGCTAAGTCGAGAGGAAAGAAACAGTACTACAAAACTTAACTATCATCTTATATGGGTGTCTCCTCCACACGATGCACATACTTAATGGTTTATATTTATCAGGTGCAATGAGAGGTGGTCAGATTTAAATGAAAGATTATCTCAACATTTTGCATTACTTCTATCCCTGGCAAAGATTTTTAATGCTGGGAAGCTTTTACTCATGTTATTCTGTGTTCTGCCTTCTTCTGAAAATTTGCTTTCATTTTAGCAATTGGTCACCACTTTCTTGATGGTACCAATATTTTAGATATTTAATGGCAGTTGATGTGACTTATCTGTCTTCCTTGCTAACTATTGGATTACACAATGAGATACATATACCTCACGGCTTTCTCAGCTACACCTGTATCCTTGTCTTCAAATGCTTCTCCTCATGTACCAGCCTGGCTTTGATGTCAAATCCAGGTTTGACCTAATATCCCATGACTTATTATCAGTCTGGCAACCATGTAAAGCATTTACCTTTGAAGTTCTAAGATATTCATTATTTACAATGTAATTCTTTAAAAGTCACTCAAAATCAGTCCAGTCACCGAAATAATTACTAAAAAGTTAATGAACTTAGTGAAAAACTTGGAAAAAGCCAACAGACATCTAAGGTCTGGGTGGGGCAGAGAGTCCCATGTCTCATAATTAGCTTCAGCTGTCAGCAGACACAGCCTCGAAATTATCAATAGAACCTCATTTGAGAAACTGCCTTGGCTGGCTTGGGTTGGCCTGTGGGAATGTCTACGGGGACATTTTCTTGTTTGTTGATTGCTGTGGAAAGACCTACCCACTGTGGGAGATTGTGCCCTCAGCAGGTCAGCCTGAGTTGTGTAAGAAAGCTGTCTATGCAAGGGTAGGAGAAAGCTGGCCAGTCAGCAGCTTTTCTTCAGTTTTGATTTCAGTTCCTGCTTGAGCTCCTTCTCTGCTTTTCCTCAATGGTTGATTGTGACATGGAAGTCTAAGCCAAATAAAGCCCTTCCTCCCCAGGTTGCTTTTGGTCATTGTGTTTATTTAAGCAATGTGGTGTAAACACAAACAGCACAAGAGGGGATCAAATGAGAAAAGATAGAAGCTCAAGTCCCTAAAATAGTTGTCAGCTGTACATCTGAGATAGGATTAATTTCTAGCATATAGAAAGAAAAAAAAAAAAAAGAAGCAAGACACCTAGCCCCTTTCCCCCCCAAAAAAGAGTTGAACAGAAGACTCTCAGAAAAAGTACAACTGGCCATATTTTAAATAGTGTTCAGCTTTCTTAATTGTTTCAGAAATACAAATTAAAATTGTATTGAGAGTCTAGCTCATGCTCCTAAGAATGGTTGTTATCAAGAAAATGCTACACACACACACACACACACACACACATTTATATATGCATATACATATGCATATACATACATGGTGGCCTATAAAGATGGCTTAGCAATTAAAAGCATTGCCTTTTTTTCACAGGACCACCTGATACCTTATACATTTTAATTATCTGTAACTGAAGTCCTAGAGAATCCAAAACTATCTTCTAACATCTTTGGCAAGAAGAACACATATGGCACACAGATATGCATGCCATAAAACTTTACATACATGAAATAAACAAAACTTTTAAAAAAGGAATATGGATAAATAGAGCCAAGGTGGCTGAGGTGCTCAAAGCTCCTAAAGCAGGCTAGAGGCAGAGGTGGGGGCAGAGGGGAGTCTATTCTACAACCAACAGCTACTCCATCTCTTTACTAGGCAGGGCTCTGTGCATGGATGAGGGATGCAGCCACCAAGATGGAGATGTATCTGTATCTATTATCATATCTATTAATCTATCTATGTATCTATGTAAGCATGTATGTATGTATCTATCATCTATCTATCTGCATATGTATGTATATACTGTGCAACACAGTGTAGTTTGCAATGCACTTCAGTGAGTAAAGGTGTGATGAAGAGCTAGAAAGAATGGAGGGATGAAACAGTGTGGGGAGTTAAGCAATGGTGTGAAAGCACAGTTGCAGTGGACAGGAAAGCACATCCTTGTTGAGCAGGGCGGCCTGAAGCTCCTACAAGCTCTGTTCCTGAATGTATTCCCTAACTCCACTATCACCCCAGTTCTGAGCAATAGCAGGATGTGTAAGGAGGATGTGGTTCATATGGTCATTGCTGTCCCCAGAGGCATATTGCCATACATAGCCTGTGAGGGATGAGTAGGGCGATGCTGTTGTCAGTGGACTGCATTGTGGATGCAGGCCATGCTAATCTTTGTGGACTATATTGCTACCATATGGAGATCCATGGTCTGTCCTGCCCACTGAAGCCATGTTAATGTCTACTCTCTATCTTGCCGCTAGGGTCCATGTTGGTGTTTGTGGTTGTGTTGCCACCTGAAGCCACTTGAATATCTGTAGTCTAGGTTATCTCTGGAGACCATGTTGATATCTGTGATTAGGGTTGCCATAGGAAACCATGTTGATGTCTGTGATCCATGCTGCAGCAGGGGTGAGCTGTGTTGATGTCTGAAATCTGTACTAGACCTTACAGATGTCCATGAGCGATGCTGTCACTGGCTGTTAAGGGAAAGGGAGATTCTCTTGAAATGGTATCAGTGAATCCAGACTTATAAGTGGGAATGAAAGGTCCTGTAATACTTGATTAATAATACAAGTGATTGTAATACTCACTGGCAATAAAACAAAAGCTGGTTGATAAAGCACCATAACAAACATGTTAGAATTCAACATTAACTCAATTGAAAAATATACATACAATCAATACAACTTACATTAAATATCATGAAAGAAACAAAAATAATTTAACATGACCAATTAATAAAAGATTAGAAGCTTTAACACATATGCTAACATTTGCTCAAAGTCTAGATCCTGTCCCAATTTTATCCACTATAAATGTAGCTTCACAAGGCAATTATGAATTTCTAAATGTCTTTTAAAATGTCCAAAACCAGTCTTCCCAATGAAGACTATTGTTTCCAGTATTGGATTGATTTCTAGACCAGGCCATGATTGAGTCAGAATAACTAGTCACATTAATGTTAAGAGAAAAATTATTACAACTTCTTCTCTATGTGATTAATTTTTCTAAGTCAGTTTCTGCAGTCCCCATGTTTTATGTCCCACAAAGTCTAAAAGCTTGAGGCAAAGTTGCTTGTCCAGTCTGGATTAAAGGCAAGTAAAGGTGGATCAGGAAGAGATGTCCAGTACAGCTTCCTGGTCACCATTGTCAGGACACTCAGGAAGCTCACAGGTCAGCACGATTCTTTGTCCCAGCATTAGCATGCCTCACCACTCACTCTGGCAGCGAGCATGCTCTTGCAGTATCCTGTGGGAAAAAATACAAACACACCCTCTTCCCATATTAATACTTGATCAGGACCATACAATATGCCAGTATGTGGATCCTTTCATTTCACCTAGGCATAAGTATGCCCAGTTGTAGAATTCCATAGGCACTCAGCAGAGAGTTCCTTGACATCCAGATTTTAAAATGTTAAAATAAAAATAGCATGATTTAAATAATTGTGGTGTATGGGGATGTAACTCCTCCCCCTTTTATTTTATGAAGATATTGTTTTCAAGTTTCACAATACCTGCTTCACAATATCTTTGAGAATTATAAGGAATCCCAATAATATGGGTAGTATTAAATTGTGAACAAAACATCTCAAATGCTTGACTACGATAGCCAGTGCTATTAGCTGTTTTAACCTGGTTTGGAGCACCAACCATAGAAAAACAACATAGGCCATGAAAAATTATACTTTTAGTAGCTTCTTTTGTTAAAGCAGTTGGAACTAGAAAGCCTGAAAAGGTGTTAATATTCAAATAAATATTATAATTTTCTAAAATCAGAAATGAGTAATATCCATTTGCCATAATTGGTTAGGTATAAGTCCTCAAGGGTGAACACCATTATGTGGTATAGGAAGTAACAGGATATTCAGGACAATTCTTTACATTTTTATGTGCATTGTTTAAAAATATCAAATTGTTATCTTAAGCTATCTTTATTTTGATAGTAAAGAATGCGATTATAATCTGCCTGGTATACAGCTCTGCTGTGGCATTGCTTTTACTAAGGAATCTAGGCAATCTAGTAACTCTTAAATATTTAAGTATGAAAGAGTAAGTTCTCTTAAGTTGTATTTGTATAAATAATTGCAAAACTCAAGAATTAGCAGTATCTGGAAAAGGAAAAATTTAAAGCAATTGAAAACCATAAGCTATATATTGGCTATCAGTATATATATTTAAGGTTTAATTAATTTTTTAACATTTAAAAACAGTGTCTACAGCATATAATCCAATAATCTGTCTGGCAGCAGGTAGAAACCCAAGAAAATGAATGTGTGGCACAACTGTATATGCTGCTTTCTCATTAGATGAGCCATCTGTAAACACAGCAATTGCATTATCTATGGGATGCATGCATAAATTTACAGGAAATATAAAAGCATGCACAGAAAAAAGAATTTTTTTACTTTATTTTAAAAAACAAAGATAAATGTACAAATTTTCAGCATTTTTGCATAAAAGTATACAAATACATTTTTAAGGTCGTAATTAAGTATTTGTGGGTACATAAACATACACATATGTATATATGTAACAATAATATAGGAAAAGAGGCTATTAATTTGAGGGGATAGGAGAGAGACTAGGAGGGGCTGCAGGGAGGAAAGGGGGATGTGATACAGTTCTATTTTAATTAAAATATACTCTTTTTTGTTGTTGTTGAACTTTACACAGACTGTGAGTTGTTTTGGGGGTGTTCAGTGCTTTCTGGGGTTAGTATCCCATTATCAGTGACTGCATATTATGTCTGTTCTTTTGTGACTGGGTTATCTCAGTCAGGATGATATTCTCTAGATGCATCCATTTTCTTAAGAATTACGTTAAGTCATTGTTTCTGATAGCTGAGTAGTACTCCACTTTGTAAATGCACCACAATTTTTGTATCCATTCATCTACTGAAGGGCATCTGGGTTCTTTCCAGCTTCTGGCTATTATAAATAGAGCTGCAATGAACATTGTCTTTTGGATAATGATTAGCAATTTTGCCTGAGAAGTTTTCACATGCAATAGGCCAAATATCAGTATTCTGTAATAATCAATTTAATTGTTGTTTGGAATAAGGAATAAATATCCGGTTAAGACATTCCTTTTTTAAAAATACCTTTATGAATCTACCATAAAATTCCATATTAACACAGCAAAGGCTACATAATACGATGTTAAAACTTTACTTAAAGAGGAGAAAAGATGAATTCCCATGAATGGTTCCTTTTACAAAAGGACTTCTGTGGGAGTAAAGAAAAAATACAAACAGGCAACAATTGATCATAATCTATAATATCTGTTGTTAATTAATTGCTTCCCTCAATTAACTGCAGATGAGACTAGGATTTGCATCCCTTGAGAACAATAGACAGCTGTAAGACCTCCTATGGTGAGTTTAAGGTGAGGTTTTAGTCAGTTATCATCTGACAACTTTTGAAAATCATATTTAGTAAATTATCTTTATGAATTTCCTATGTCACACCTGACTAGGATGACTGATAACCCAATTATTTGGATCCTTTTCTAGAACAAAAACCACTCCCCTAAAATTATAAAGCTCATTGTAAGAGCAAAAACTCCAGTTAAAAAAGCATCCACAACAGTAAATATTGAGGATTCTAAGTCCCAATGCAGAAGCAGCAGTAAAACAATAACAGACCATCAGCTATTCCCTGAGGGAAAACTTTTCAAAGACATCTATTTCCTCAAGGGTTTTCAAAACCACAAGCAGGGAAAGCAAACTTTTACAATCATGAAGATGCAAAGGAATAGTACAAAAACAATCTTTTAAAATCTATGATAATTCTTTGGAATGGCAGCTGAAGCAGGAAATCCAGACTACAATACCCCCATAGGTTCCACAGTCTCATCAACCCTTCACAAAGCTGCAGCAACCTCTACCTGCTTGATGTTTTTCCTTAATCACAAATATGTAAGTTAAAATCTTGAGCCTGTGAACAAACTGCAAACTGCAGCCAATGGAACACCATCATTTTAACTATAATTTTAAGTTTCTTTTGTAATATTAGAGCATAATCATAATTTTGGAAAAGCAAAACCAAAATTTAACAGTGCAGATGATCTATTTTTATAAAGTCCATACCAAGTTCACTACTTTCATGCCACAAAATTTGACTGCAAGTTCTTATATATGAATGCATGATGAGGCAGCTTTTAATACATCATTATTTTAAATCGAATCTTTCAAGTCTGTTTTCTAGAACAAGAATTACATAAAATATTATTCCAATTTTTGGGTATCTATAAAAAACTTTTTTCCTAGATTGGCTTATGCCATGTGTTGTCCAGAATGATTCTAACCAAGTTACTAGTTTTAAACAAACTTTCTGTTATCAATATTACAAAGTTTTAATCATACCCAATTGCTTATAAGCCAATAATCTACAAAGCAAGACATGCAGAGTATCTTTATACATTTTAAAACCAGTCAAAAGCAAATATGAAGTGACCACACATTTTATATATTTAAACTAGATAAAATTCTCACAGTTTCTAGATGATCACCTTGTCACCTGTTGACCTCAGTCATCACAGTCAGTGATTTTTGGGGGAGAAACAAACATCAGCTCTAAGCTGAGAAGCTGCTGGCACCTTTAGGAATGCCTTAAATCAGCTCCTAGCAGGTCTCCAGCTGAGCTAGGCTACTAACTTCAGGTGCAGGGTCCCAAAGACCTGCTTTCTATTTTTATTTTTAAATTTTACCCTTTTTGACATGAATCAAAACTAAATTAAGGGTCAAACAACCAACACATAATGTTTCAATCATTTTTTTTCTTTTGAACATGCAACACAAAGCATCACTCAATGAAGACACACAAATTGACATGCATGGACAGACAGCTTGGCACGCCAAGAGACAATACATGAGAGAGACGAGAACTAGATGTGCCAAAGGGACCCTGATATCCTTCCTAAGGGACCCAGAACCGGGAGTAGATATTTCTCCAGTGGAAACCAGAGAGTCAGTATGTCTACTGACCTCTTCTTGTCCCTAGGACACTCTATAACAGTTTATATTCATTTTCCTTCTTTTTCACCAAACCATCCTAGACAAGGGAGACGACTGTTTTTCTGAAACCCATTCTATCTCTCTTATCTAACTAAACTACCTCTATAATCTGTTTACAAAGACTTAAGTCACCTATGAGAATTATCTTTGCTCCTCTTAATTTTTAGCATACCTATAAACACATACACAAAAAAGCATTTTTACCATTACCTTGTACCTTTTCACAAAATGTTTATTCACCACTGGCCCTTCACTGAATTCCATGTACTGAGTCCACGTTGTAGCACCACTTGTCTGAGACCAGCTCAGTCAAACAACAGGTTCCCCAGGGCAGGAGCAAGGATTGAAAGAAAAGAGAGACAGTCAAAATTGTAACATGACTTGTCTGAGGCCGAAGAGAAGCCTTCTTTATTCAGTCCTCTTTTTAAACCACTTCAATTACATGCAGAAAGATAACATCAGTCAGGGAACAAGCAAATTAATGATCAAAGATCTTGTAAACATCCTTCTGGAGGCTAAGTGGGATGATTAGGGGAAAGGGGGTCCCAAGAGACTGCCATACCTATATCTGCTGAGCCTGCCCTGAGCTACAAATGTAAATATTCTGCCCAGAGCTTTAAAGTAAATGTATTGCCTTGAGCTTCAATAGTAAATATTCTTAATCTGGGCTAATTTCTAATTGTCCTTGGTGAATATAAAAGATCCCTGCAATTTACTCTCCAGTCTTAGAAAGATAAATGCCCTATCATCTCTCTCATGAGTAGTTTAAATAAAACACAAAGGAACTGCATAATTAAATTTAGGAGAATAAATGTGTGAATGATGCTCAAGGAAATACAAACATAAAGCTGATGGAAATTAAAAAATAATCACAATTTGAGAGTAAAGCTCTGTATGGGGAGAAACACTAAAGGGGACTCAAGGTAAAATAAAGATGGACTTGAAAAACCCAATCACTCAACTAGAAAAATCAAAAGAAAGCTTTACAAGTTGAAGTAATCATAAAGTAGATGGTATAGATCAAGTAAATAAGGAATTTGAAAAGAAGACAAAACAATCAAATTCCACCATGCATAAAATCAACCCTTTGAATTATAAACATAGACAGGGAGAATAAACCCAGATCAGTGGGATAAATCCGAAGACGAGCAACACATAGAACACCAAATAGACAAGGCAAGACAAGAAAACCCCCATGGCATATCATTGTTTATACAGTAAGTAAACATAATAAATAAGCTAAAAACGAACAAACTAAATGATCCCTTTGAAAAATAGGCTTGAGACCTGGACTGAGACCTCTCAAAAGAAGACAGTAAATATGACTAAGAAATACCTCAAAAATTTTCATATTTCTTAGAAGTTAGGAAAATGTCAATCCAAGAAACTATCAGATTTCTTCTTCCTTATCAGAATGGCAACAATCATCAAAATAACCCAAGACAAATGCTGGAGGTGAGGGTATGGATCCCTTATTCTCTCTTGTTGCAATAGCAAACTGGCGAGCCATTAATGGAAATTAGGATAATTCTTAACAAAGCTAAAACTATACCAACCATTTGAACTAGCTATACCACTCCTTGGTACATGCCTAAAAGACCCAACATCCCACTCCATAGATCTTTGCTTGGCCATGTTTGTTTCTTTCCTCTGTCCACAGTAGCTAGAAAACAGAAACCTATGATGAATGGATTATGAAAATTTGGCACATACACACTATGGAATTCTATTTAGCTGTAAAAAGTGAAATTATGAGATTTAAAGAAAAATTATTTTTGTTGAGGAAGGCAACCCTGACCCAGAAAGAAAAATGTTGCACATTCTCTGTCATTGGAGGTTACGAGTACCAAATCTCTGGGTATGAATGTTAGAATACCCGCAGAAGTAAAAAAAAAAAATCTAAAGGTACCATTGCCAAGGTAGGGAATGAAAGAGCAAAAATGAAGGAAATGTCAAGGTACAAGTGATCGGGGAAGTAGAAAAATGAATGGGTATGCAGAAAATGGTGAAGTGGAGGAGGTAGATAAAGAAGTAAGAAGCAGGAGGATAAGGATGTCTCAAAAAACTCCTGATGAATAGTATCATTAAGTATTTACTTCAAAATTACAATACTTGTAAGTCTGTGATATATATAGTTTAAATGAAAAATTCTCCTCTGCATTGACAATGCTCCGTTCAAGAACTAAAGACCATTTAACAAAATTCTTTACTTCAGGAATGAGAATCACCTTTTTGAGTTCTCAGAATGAGTTTCTTAAGAGACCCCAAGAGTATGCAGGGTATTTACTGTTGGCCTTGTTTGCCACCAGAGGAAGAAGATAAGTTCCTATTGCTGAAGTTATCATGCACTTCAGAAACAAGCCTCAGAAACCCTTATGCTAGAATCTACCTGGATGCCTACCCGGGGACTAGCTTTATGGTACTAGAAGGTGCCCAACAAGATTCTAAAGTATGGAATCAATGAGCAGTCCTACCCAGCTATGAAGCCACAATGGCAACCCAGCATTGCACTCAAGGGTGCAAGAATAGTAGTATTCACTTTGGCCATAACTAATGACCCATTCAACTGGAGGAAAATCATGCCTGATACTGGAAAAAAACCTAACCAACTCTCTGGAGTTAGAGAAATTATATATCTTGGAGGAGACTCTACAACAACTAATTTACTAAATAAGCATAATACTTAAATATATTCTAAATATTTGCCTTTATCCTCACAGAAACCACCATAGAAAACTACAACCAATCTGAATCCACAGTTGCAGAGCCAAGTCCCTATAGATAAGATCTATAAAACAAATCCTACCCTCAAGGCCGAGAGATCATTGCAGAAGGCATGAAGAGATCATAAGAACCTTGAAGCAAGACATTTGCTGTGAGCTTGTGTCTCTTAGTCATGTCAGAAGGTGTATGTGTGAAGTCTCTTCAACACGAGTGCCTAAACAGGAGCTAAAGAAGGGCCACAACAGACATATCAGAGTGGATGTGGAAAAACCCGTAAAACTTCAGCCCCACACGAAGAGCTACAGACAATTAAATGTTAAAGACAGGAAAAAGAGTCTTCTACAAGGAAGGATCCACCATCTGGCTATCAATACCAAATGGCTGGCCATAGAACTCATGTATGAGTAATGTTATACAGATTAAGCAGGCTACATATAGTGGCATATATATATATATATATGTATGTATATATATATGCATATGTATTTATTGATGTGATAACAAGTAATGTTTTTGAAAGAGAACAAGGAAGTGTATATGTAAGAAATTGGAGGGAGCAAATGAGTAAAGGAAAGTATTTCCTAATCCCAAAAGTTTAAAAAAAGAAAGAGAAATTTGAAGCTACATGGATGTGGGGATGGCTGTGTAACTCTTAGAGGTTGCTCAAGTAGAGTAGGAAAGGCCCTTAACCCTCTTTGGGGTGATTTTCTAATGCCTGGTTAAAAATTGGCTTTGAAGAATGGAGCTGTACTCTCTTATACTAGCTGTCTAGCTTTGGGTAAGTGTCATGCTATTAAGTTCATTTCCTTCTTTCTGAAATGGGGGATATGATACTATAGTAATACGGTTATTGTGTAAATGGATTTATATAATAAATGTAAAATGCTTTGTACGGAATTACCATTATATTAATTCACTCAAAAGTTACATGATGTTCTCAAAACTCTTTTAAAATTATCTGTATTTGAGTGTTTGCCTGTGTGTATATGTGTATACCACATGCATGCAACATAAGACAAGGCCAGAAGATGTTGTTGAATGTCATGAAACTAGAGTTATAGACTGGTGTGAGCCTCCATGTCAATACTGGGAACTGTACCCACATTCTCTGAATGAATATGCTTTTAACCACTGAATTCTCTCTTTGGACAATATGATTTACCCTATTAAAATGTGCCTTAGTATAAATGCAAGCATAGAGGGTCACAGAGGTATACTTACTAGTATCCCTTCTTGAAATGTTCCCAAGGGACAGGAGGAAGACTAAAGAGACTACATGGTCCCCAGAGTAGTATGTTAGAGTAGAGGTATAAAGGAGTAAGAAAATTGGAAATTGGGACAATGAGGAAATTTACATATTATTGTGGAAATAACTCAGTTCAATTTGATTTCTGTAACATTTTTAAAATATTTTCATTCCTTAAAATAATGATAAATATGATTTCTTTTCATAGCCTGATGAGCAAGATAGGCATTCCAGTGAAAATATGTTCTGACTTGCAAGAAGATAGGCATTTATGGTTATTGGCTTGGGAAAGTGCTTACTTTCTAGAGTAATAATAGTATTATTAGGAACAAAAAGAATAAAAAATAAAATTAAATAAAACACTGGAGAATGTTATGTGTTGATAAAGTTAAGAGGATCAAAAGGAAGCCTTAAGTCTCTGATGTGAAATAAGAAGTTAGATGTTATTGAATAGAATTGTTTTGAAACATTTTGCTTGTTTTCTGGTTAGGGTATTGAATGGTTATTTTGCATTGTCAATTGTGCTTGTGGTTGCTTTTTTCACAGCAATGTAACATTTCTTAATGCAACATAAATCTTCATTTTAAGTTAAACTAAAATTATCAAAAATGAATAAATTGAAATGAACAGATGATTCATGGACAGGTATTTACAATCTCTCTGTGTCATCTATGCTTCCTGTTAAGCTTTATGCTTCTATCCTGTGAGAAGTATCTTGTTCATGGATAACCTTTCAGGAAGCAGATGCTGAGACATATGTATGACAGGACAGAAACTAGGAATCATTGAGGAAAATTTGATGTCATAAAAATCTGGAAAGATGAAGTCAGAATACGGGCAGAGGAATCATGGAGCAAGTGATTCACCTTGTGAGAGGAATTTGAAGGGATAGAGGGTAGACAGAGGTTGTGGGGGATCAGCTGGTGCCTAGATTATTCGAGAATACCCAAAGGGTTTTATAAGTAACTATTTTTCTCAGTATTCAGTAGATGGATATGAAGGGTGGAACTGTTTGTTTTTACCATCCTTTTTGTATTTACTGAACTATGTAGACATATTTGATGCAGGTTAAACATTTACATGGCTTTTGATAATAGAAATCAGGTGGGCTTTATTTAGTGGGCAGTAGGAGAGTAGACATAAAAAAACAAGGGATAGAAATATTGAAGAAAAGAAAGAACAGAGTAACCTCTGGCTTTAGAGGCACAAAACTACCAATCTTTCTAGCTTATCATCAGTTCCTTCCCTTGGGGTGGCAGCTTTCCTGTTCCACTGTCAGATTCAAAGGGGTCATAATACTGCTTCAAGTAGCGCTTTAGCAAAAATCTACAGCCATTTCCGCTGATGAGTCAAGATTTATTGGAAATTAGATCATTAAATATTGCATACTATGTCTAAAGACAATGTTAATTATTTCATTTTGCAAAATTTTCTATCTGTACATAGATAATTGTACTAAAAGATAAGTGTCTATATTTGTTACTGCAGTAAACATTCCATGATCTACTATAAAGAATGAAATACAAATATAAATCAACTAGAACAAGTCAATCTTAAAATAAATTAGATGAGAAAAATGCATGAAAATCAATAATGCTAGCAGCAACTTAAAGTGCAAAAGGCAGACTAACTTGATAGTCGTGTGTATAGGAGATTATTGAGGAATAACTTGCTAAAAATCACCAGTTTCACTGTTTGAAAGACAATGCCTCAGACCCCTTCAGAAATAAAGCTTGTTTAAGTTCAAAACTTTGCTTTGTCTACTTTACATTTCTGTATTTCTGAAAGCATCTGCATTTCCAATTGTATCATCTTGCATTTTATAAAAATAAATCTCTGTGCACATATCAATTTTCCTTCGGTTTTTGATATACTATACAATAATTTTAAGAAATCACAAAAGCAATATTTTGTGAATATTTTCTATTATTTTTTATTTCATTTATTTTCATTTCAAATGTCATTCCCTTTCTCAGTTTACCCTCTATCCGATCCCTCTTTATCCTGCTTCTATGAGGGTGCTTCCCTACTCACCCAACACTCCTGCCTCCCAGCCCTGGCACTCCTCTACACTTGGGCATCAAGCCTTCACAGGACCAAGGGCCTCTTTTCCCACTGATGCCAGAGAAGGTGGTTCTCAGCTACATATGAGGCAGGAGCCATGAATCCCTCTATGTGTACTCTTTGGGTGGTGGTTTAGTCCTTGGGAGCTCTGGGGGGTCTGGTTGGTTGATTTTTTGTTTATCTTATGGGGTTCCAAATCCCTTCAGCTCTATCAGTCCTTTCTCTAACTCCTCAACTGGGGTCCACATGCTCAGTACAATGGTTGGCTGTGAGAATTCACCTCAGTATTTGTGAGGCTATGGAAGAGCTTCCCAGGAGACAGCTGTATCGAGCTCTTGTCAGCAAACACTTCTTGGCATCCACATTAGTATCTGAGTTTAGGTTGTATATGGGAAGGATCCCCAGGTGGGGCAGTTTCTGGATGACCTTTCCTTCAGTCTCTGTTCCACATATTGTCCCTGTATTTCCTTTAGACAGGAGCAACTCTGGGTTAAAAATACATTGGAGATGAGTAGGTGGCCCCATCCTTCAATGTGGGGCCTTGCCTAACTCCTGAATATGGTTTCTATGGGTTCTTTCTCCCCCTTTGTTGGGCATTTTAGCTAATCTCATCCTTCTTGGGTCCTGGGAGCCTCTTTATTTCCTGGCCTCTGGAACTTGCTGTTGGCTCCTCCCAGTTTCTCATCCTCTATTGCTACACACCTCTGCTCAAATTCCTGAGCGTTTGTATATCACACCTACTCTTATTCCTGATCCTGCCCCCTTCTCTATGCCCCCTCTTCTCTTCCTCCCAATTCCCTCCCACCTGCTACCTCCCATGAGAATTTTGTCTTCAAAATGTTCTTTGTATGCTCACCATTTTTAGAATGATGAAACTATTCCAGGCTCCTGTTTGCTGGGCCCACATTTCAAAATATGGTGCAAGAGTATGTACATGGTTTAGTTGCCACATAGTGTGGCAGCTGCACAATATGCTGTCATGACCAAGAGGCAGGAAGCAGGGTGTGCGTGTGGAGTGGTCTTCCTGTCATGATTAGATAAGTATAGTGAGGAATGCTGGTATAGCAGTTGTCATCGGATGTGGCAATGACTACATGATCTGTTGTTCCTTCTTGGAGTAGGAGTAGAAGGCCACAGGAAAGGGCTGGCCTGACTGTGTTTAATGCTGAAAGCTCAGATATTGTGGTTAAAGAAGTGGGACCTAGGGACATTTGCTGCTGCTTATTTTGTACCTTCCATGTATCCCAAACTTGTGCTGGATGAATTAACAGTGAAAGAGGAAATAGATCCTGATTAGGTGACATTTATATATTCATTTCTGCCATTGTCTCATAAGCAGAAAATTAAGCTATGCTTTAAGTAAGCTCTACTATAAAACTGGGCATCACTCAATCAGCCCTTCAGCACAAATTGACAGAGTTCCTACTGTGACTCAGTAGCTAGTTTGAGGCTGGGAATCACACCAACTGTTCTGAACGGGTGATATTCCTACTGTTAATGCTTTTCAATCATTCCATTTGAAGCTAAGAATCACTTTGGAGATCACCTGATTCTGGTTCAGTTCTCTCAAAGGTTAGGTCATTGGGATTCATGTGGTTCATAAGGAAGTGCCACCATGAGGAAGCAGATTCACAGTTGGTGGCAGAAAGTAGGAATAGAGCAGAATGGGAAAGGAAAGATGTTTTAAAAATTTGCATCTGGTACTGTTACAAACTTACCTGATGCTCAGAGAACTCCAGAGGGAAATTCTGGCATTTGTGCCATGTCAGAAGTAAGAACTGGCTCCTCGCATTCTTACAGTATCAGCTCTAGGCCAGGGCCTTTTTCTAGGAATACAGTATCCCAGGCACCACTCAGTCTCTTTTCTGGGCACATAGCTCCAGCATTCAGTGGGAATTCTGTAAATGCTGTAAAGTCAAGCTATGAGATAGAATGCATATAGAAGCTGGTAAGATCCAGTGAGGCCCCTTCATTCTGTCAACTTGGAGGTTAGAGCAGTACACAAAATGGATAGAGCATACCCAGAGCCTTGCCACCCAGTGTTGGTTCTCAAACTAACATCATCTAGTGCAATGGAGACCCATTATAAGTTTGCTTTTGTTGTTATGATGAAATACAGAGCAATGCTATCTTGGGGAGAAAAGAGTTCATTTACTGTATAGGTTAAAGTAAGTCTACCATTAAGGGAACTCGGATTAAGATTTTTTAATTCATTTAAATTTTTTTTGTTTGAAAATTTTACATATGAGTATAATGTGTTTTCCTTAAATTCACCCCATCTCCTGCCATTCCAACTTCTTTCAGAGCTAACTGGCTAGTAAGGTGAGCTTTGTTAAGATTAGGATTTCAAGGCAGGCACCTAGAAGTAGGAACTGAAGGAGAGACCATGGTTACTGACTTACATTTCTTAAAGAGTGTATGTAAACTTACCTGCTAAGTGATAGCACTACCAAAGGCAGATTGGATTCTCCTGCATTAATTACCAACCAAGAACACGTCCCATAGAAATTACCACGGTTCACTCAGATGAAAGCAATTTATAAGTTGAGGTTTCCTCTCCCTACCTGTGTCCAAGTTTGTGTCAAGTTGATGAAAGATAGCTATGACAATTATTCAAAAGCTTGTAAAAGTTTAGGTCTCATCAAAGACCTACTTACTCAAAATCTATATGTTAATAAGATCACTAGCACTTGGGAGTTATAGGTAGGGCAGCCAGGATTTTATTGTTAACCTTAGTTACGTAGCATGTTTGAAGCCAGCTAGGCTACAGGGAACACTGTTTTAAATGGGGAAGAATTTGCGACCTGAATTCTTGTTAACTACAATGAAACTTGACAATATGATGGTAGAAAATGATTTGCTGACTTCTTACATTGGTAGAATTAAGTATTCAAATCAGAACTACAAAATAATGAACTTGAACTTGGAAAGTTTATTGTAAAGAATTTTTGGCCTAGAAGGTGAAATTGGGAAACGAAGAACACACTCAGAGATGAAGCATGGCCAACTTTCCTATGCGGTGCTACCATTTAGGCTTACAGACCCTACATCTAGACTCTGTTAGTCTCTCTGAAACTAGATGCTGGGGGGTTAAAGTGAAATTTTAAGACAGAGATGCTTGGAATTTTCAGTGGATATGTACTGGGGAAGAGGGAACAAATATTAAAGCAACATGAAGAGGTGACCCTAAAACTCATACTTTCAAAGCACTTTGAGAACTCATATATAGTTCACTCAACTCAGACGTACATCATGTCTGGAGTCATGGCATAACTCAGGAAGGAGTGTAAACCTCTAGGGTAAACGACATTGGTCACCAGAAGGCATCCAACAATACAACATTCCTGTCGTTAGTCATGATGTGTTCAGTCAACTAACGGGAACATCAATGTTTCAGGAAGGATACTGTGGGAATTTTGGAAACAGATGATTAAAGATGGCAGAATTATACCTTATGATTAAAGATGCTTATTATACCTTAGGTTTCTTCTAAAGTTACTCAAGACAACAGTCAGTTTTCTTATTGGGACTAATGTCTTAAAGTTTTGGTTTAGAGAGACAAAGAAATGGGAGAAAATACAGTAATAACTTTTGGATGGTGAAAAACAAATTTACTATAACAAGTGACAGCAAAGTTTAGCAGAATCAAGAAAATTGTATTACGAAGTGATTTATAAAAATGGTTAAATATCACTGTAGTTTTATGTGCAGAAGAGCCCTGAAAGCTGAAAAATTCTACTAGTAACCTTAGACATGGACAATAGAAAAAAGCAAAAATAGAAGATTAATAATCCATTATTAAAGCAATTATAACTTTAGTCCTACCTCACACACCACAGTCAGCATTCTGCTCCTGATACCCCATGCAGGGAACTGGAAGTTGATGCTTGGATAGAGAGAAAATGGGGGTAAGCCTTTGACTTGCTATAAGCCAGAGATAAGATCAGAGGTGACACAGTGAAAAGGAATAATTACTGAAAGATTAAATTCTGAATTGTAGAGACATTAAATGATTTCAGAAATTTATTATTCATTGTCTTCCGGAGATGTCCATCCTCATAGCCAATCCAGTACTAAGTTTACCCCAGATGTCCCAAAGCTGTCCCACTGAGTCATTCTACACTGAATTCTTTACCCCTCTCTTCTCATGTTCCCTTCTAAGAGAATAATCCAGTTATGTTTTTAGGTCTTATCCTAAAACATGCATAGACTCAGAAGTTTCCATAGACATTTAAGCCAATTACTCATTTAAAATAAAAGAAAGAACACCAGAGCACATTTCAAGTGATAGATGTTTCTACTTGCAAGTACGCAAAGTTTTTAGTGAAAACTACACAAAAGAAAGTCTAGATGAGTTAATTATTAAGGAAACAGTGTAAATGCACTTTTGCTTTCTCAGATGATGGGCTGAGATGAGAGCTGTACCCAAGCTGTGCAAATACATGGCTTAGACTTAGGCCAGAGCATTTCTTTCTCTGCTCTAATGATTCCTGAGTGTGGGCTAGAAGTTTCTAAGCCTCAGTACAATCTAATTTTCCAAAATGACTGATTCAATCCAGCTTCTCTTGACTTCTGACTGAATTTCTGTGCTTGGCCTCATACTAAATTTGGTAATGCATTCTGGCCCCTTCTCATTCTCTGGGTTTGTTACTTGTGTATAGTATATTCTATCTGAAACTTGTTTCTGTAAAACTGTCCTGGTAAAATTTACATACAGATACCACACCATACCTTTCTTCTCATCTGATGCTCTAAAGTTGCCCCCTTCTCTGAGTTCTTGTGTGAGTTGCAAGTAGCCTATCTCAGACTAATTCTATCAACTCTTTCTCTAATTTGTTACTTTGTTTGCCCCTCAATTAGATGCATCTTTCAAACATGGCTGTTTTCTTCTACAAACTAACCTTCCATTCATTGTTAGGGATTAGAGGTGTGTGCTAAAGGCATGTGTACACTCTAACCAGATCAAACAGTAGTCTAGGGCATGTCTGCATTCCAATTAGTTCAGGATTAAAGAGTCCTAGAAAGTCTTTGGATTTGGTCCCTTGACAAAGCAGCTATGTTGCTGGATTAAACATTTTTTAGAGAACAAATTTACATGAATAAATTTGTAGGTAAATCTTCTTTTAAGAACACAATTTTATGCTACTTCTTTTCCACATAGAGTTATGAGGAATCTTGTGTCAACAGCCTAGACACAGGTAAATGAGTGTTCACAGCGGAGGGAATCCAACATTCCATAATATTATGAAAAGAATGATGCCAGGTCTCAGTAATCAAGGATACAAAATCAAGTCTTTGTGCATAGCTATGAATTAATTAAACCACTTTGACTCCTGGTAAATTATGTGAGGTGCTGCTGCCCAAAGATCTCTAGATTCACAAATAAGACAGACATACTGTCCTGGTAAAACTTACATGCACACAGAACACCATAACTTTCTTCTCATTTGCTGCTGTTAAGTTGCCTCCTTTACACACACACACACACACACACACACACACACACACACACACACACACAACACACACACACACACACACACACACACACACACACACACTAATTTTGATATACCTTGACTAGCTCAATGAGTGGATACATCTAAACCTTCCTGCATCTAACACATACTTTCCTCCAGTATTCCTGGCTTAAAATCTTCTAAATCTATATTTTATCTGTGTTGCCCTGTTACCTTCTGGGAAGCCTCCCTATAGGGCCACATTTCCTTTCCATCTACACTGTTGGATGCTTTCTCTCTCCTGGCTCTGAAATCTGATTTTTCTCCTAGTCATAGTGATTCTCTTCCTCTTCCTCCTCTTCCTTCACCTGTTCTCTCTCTCTCTCTCTCTCTCTCTCTCTCTCTCTCTCTCTCTCTCTCTCTCTCTCTCTCTCTCCCTCCCTCCCTCCCTCCCTCAACATTTTTCTCCCTCTTGGTCCCTTACATGAGCAATATAAAAGTCCTACTTCCATTTCCCTGCCCAGTCATTGGTTGATGTCAATTTTTTGTTACCAATTGAAGCCAAGTGGGGGCAGGGACCTTCAGATCTGAAAAAAATGTGTCTTTGGAAGATGAATTGAGACAGAGCATTAGAACTGATTCCCAACAATTGTGTACACAGCAGGTAATCAAAGTTTTACATTTTTCACATCAAAGTATCTTTTGGATGGGTGTTCCTTTGAAAAATCACACAAGATCACAAAAATTATGAACAACTTAAATATACACTGACATGAGCATGTATATATAAATTCTGACCTTGTGATTATTTAATGTATGTAATGGAGTAGAAGTAAAACTATGAACTTTAACCTATAAAGAAAAAAAATTGGTTGAGTAGTGGTGAAATGACTCATTCAGAAATGATGCTTGTTATCCATATATAAGTATTCATATGTAATTTCATATATATGTGTGTGTGTGTGTGTGTGTGTGTGTGTGTGTGTGTGTGTGTGTGTGTGTGTAATTTATCTTTCTGGGCCTGGGTTACTTTACTCAGGATGAATTTTTCTAGTTCCTGCAAATTTCATGATATCATTGTTTTAAACAGCTGAGTAATACCTTATTGTATAAATGTACCATATATTTTCTTTATCTACTTTCTGGGTTTTGTTAATAAGGTAATAGTGAACATGTTTAAGTGAGTGTCCTTGTGGTAGGATGAAGTATCTTTTGGGTTTATGCCCAAAAGTGGTATAACTTGGTCTTGACGAACTTTCTGAGGAAATGTCATATTAATTTCCATACTGGCCATACAAGTTTACACTCAAACCAGCAATGAATGGGCATTTTTCTTATTCTACAGCCTTACTAGCATGAGATGTCATTTATTTTATGTTACATCATACTATGTTATATTATGGCAGGTATAAAATTGAATTAAAATTAATTTTAATCTACTTTTCCCTGATGGTCAAGGATGTTGAACATTTTGAAAAGTGTTTCTTCGCCATTTGAGTTTCCTCTATTGAATTCTCTGAATTCTCTGTTTAGATCTAAGCATTTGGTACCCCATTTTTATACCAAGTTTCTCACGTTCTTTATATATTTTGTTATTAATTTTTTGTTGAATGTGGAGTTGGCAAAATATTTTCAATTCTTTAGGCTGTCACTTTGTCTGACTGATGGTGTCCTTTGCCTTACAGAAGTTTTTCAGTTTTATAAGGTCCCACTTATTAATTGTTGATCATAGTGCCTGTGCTATTGGTGTCTCTTCAAGTCGTGTCCTGTAAATTTGTTAAGCTTATTTCTCACTTTTTTAAATTAGATTCAGTATATCTTGTTTTATTCTGAGGTCTTTGATTGATTTGTACTTGAATTTTGTGCAGTGTTAAGTATGAATCTGTTTGTATTCCTCTACATCCCCACATCCAGTTGGCCAAACATTTGTTGAAGATGCTGTCTGTTTTTCTTGCTTCTTTATTCAAAAAAATCAGGTATATACAGATTTGTGGGCTGATATCAGAGTTTTCAGTTCCATTGATCAAAGAGTCTGAGTCTGTTTCTAGGCCAATACCATGTTAGGTTTTTGCGGTTTTGTTCGTTTTATGGTTGTTGTTTTGTTTTGTTGTTTGGGTTTTTTTCCAGAGCTGTAGTACAACTTGAAATTTGGAATGGTGAGACTTCCAGCAGATCTTTTATTGGTCAAGATTGTTTTAGCTAGACTAGATTTTTTTTTTTTTTTGTGTGTGTGTGTGTGTGTGTGTGTGTGTGTGTGTGTGTGTGTGTGTGTCTGTGTTTCCATATGAAGTTGAGCTCTGTTCTTTCAAGGTCCTTGAAGAATTTGGACAACATCAAAGATTTGTATCCACTACTCTAGGGTTTAGGTGACTGAGAAAGGAGAGAGAGCGAGAGAGAGGGAAAGGGAGAGAAAGACAGAAAGACAGAGGGGGAGAGAGAGAGAGAGAGAGAGAGAGAGAGAGAGAGAGAGAGAGAGAGAGAGAGAGAGACAGAGAGACAGAGGGAGACACAGAGAGAGACACACAGAGAGAGACAGAAGACACAGAACAGAGACAGACAGATACAGACAGAGAAAGGCAGAGAAACACAGAGAGACACAGAGAGAGAGAGTGAATAGAGTAGTAGGTAGGAGTAGAGATGAGGACAAGGGAATGAATGTGATCAAAATACAGTAGATAAAATTCTCAAAGAATTAACAAAAAACTATTTTTTAAAATAAATTTATAAAATTAAAAACAGCTACATATCAGACAAGTCATAAACAATGCAAATTAAAAATTAAGGGGAAAGACAAAAATTATAATGCTGAGTTAGATAGAAGAAAGCGAAACAGATGATACTTGAGAATCTAAAAGGATAGGATAATGTCTTGAGAAATAAAAACCACCTTAATTGGCTCAGGATAAAGTTAGAATAATAAATAGCCAATAAATTAGGAAAGAAAAATAAAATTTGTATATTTATACATTTAATCAAAAGTTAAAAGAATATTACAAAGATTCTATATGAGAACATACCATATGTATTAAATACAAGCATCCTCTCATCTAAAGTGTCAATCAAATACCAGGAGAACTGGAAAACCACATAAGTGGTTATTCAATCTTTCAATGCACATTGAGCTTGCCATTCCAGAAAGAGCTGCTGCTTGCCTATCATAATGGACATGAGGGGAAAATAGCTGCCCTGACCTTGAAACTGAGTTATCTTCAAATCTAAGCAATATTCTGCTCCTTCTGTATATAAAACAAGTTGCAGTAAACATAACGTAACACAGTTAATCACAACAAAGTGACATGTTACAAAATTATTTTGCAATCTTATCTAAACAAAGATTACTGTCTTTTTTTCCTAACATACAAAACATCAACTTTCTCATTGTAAAAGGCTTTGATTTCTTCAGAACTGTTTACAACCTTATTTTTATTTTACATAATCTTCTCTACAGAGAAGGTTTAGTTAAATACCTTCCAAAGACTTCTCCTCACATTTTTACAGTTCCTAATATAGAACATTAGCCATGTCTATGCATAAGATGTTAGGAAAGGTCATGTCTGAAGAATCAAGGTCATATGAAGAGCTGACCTATTGCTTATTGGTATTATTGTTATTATGTGCTGAGAACTGACAAAGTCAGCTATTGTTTGTGTCACTGAGAGTCTAACAACTCCTTAAGCAACAACAAAATGCAAAACAACCATGATCAAACTGGAAAGAATGTGGAAGTTACCAAAGAAATGATCACTGACTTTGGGTTTAACTTAATCCTTCACTGTCTGTTACCAAAAAGTCAAATCTCGTGACTGTTTTCTCATCTGTAAATTTGTCATTTAACATTTTTGAATATTTACTTCTGTGTGTGTTGCATTCATATATGTGCTGATCCTGTGCATAAGTTGTGTAGTAGTTTCTCCTTAAATTAGGACCTTCCATTTTAGAAGGACTCTAATTAAGACACCAGATAAAGGAAGGGAAAACACTCCATTCAAGAAGTACACTATTCAAGGAATCCTTGAAGCTGACCAGCATCAGTAGCTACTATATTTCCAATCATACCTGGCTGGAAGAACTGCTAAGAGACACTCTCAGAAAAGCTTAGGTGCCCAGAAGATGCAGAGACTAGCTGTGTTGTGTGGAAGAAGTTAAGGCCAGCTAAACTACTTGCAAAGAACACTCTCAATCCTGTTAAGATGCTTACAAACTGTGCAGTGTGCTCCATGACCCAGATTTCATGATCTCTCTGAGTTGGGCTTTAGAGTTGGAACTGTATTTGGGTCATCCTTGCTTCTGTAATGATCCCAGGGAAATACACTGGTCCCCAGGTTAGTCTTTGGTGGTATCTTACTTTGGTCTGTCATGAACTTCCCATGTGAAGTGAGAAGATACATTTTTGCATCTCTCCAGGACTAGTGTCACACAACAGCACACCTCTGGAGGCAGAGGTGAAAGTCAGGTATTATTTCTCAATGTGCTGACCACCTTAGACTGGAAACAAGATCTCTCATTTTCACTGGGAGCTTGATCTGCCTCTCTCCACCTCTTCAGCATGAAATTATGAGCATGAACCACCATTTTTCTTTAATTGTCAATGCAAGTGGTCAAACTAGGTGTTCTTGCTTTTGTGGAAACTACATTTCAAATTTTCTCCGCTCATAAACCATTGATCTAAAATGAATGTGGAAACATTGTAAGCTAGGAAAAGTGTATTGAAGTTTCATAAATTGTGTGAATCCTGTGATAGCTCATCTTGGTTGTCAATTTAACATATAGAAAAGAGAAAACCTCAGTTGAGGAACTGCCTCTATCTGACTGGCCTTTGAGAGTGTCTCTGAGACATATTTTGTGACTGCTGATTACTGTGTATGGGCCCTACCCACTGTGGAATGTGTCATCCCTGAGCAGCTATGTCTGGGCTGTATGAGGCAGGTAACAGAAAGTAGCCCAGAATAAAAGAGTAAACAGTATTCATCCATGGTTCTTATCTCTGCTCTTGGCCTCATTTTCCTCAATAATGGACAACCATAGACAAGTAGCAGCCAAATTAATACTTTGTCCCTAACACGCTGTTAGTGGTGGGGTTTGTCACATAACACAAAAACAAACTAGGACACAACAACATACATCTTATGGCCTCACTACGTGAAGAAAGAGAAGTTCGAAGAAATGTGTACATGAGAGCTTACAGCTGTTCTTAGATCAGAGTAACACTCTAGTGGAGGTATTTTTTAGAGTGCTTGTAACAAAAATAATAATATCAAGTATATTTTGTATCAGAAATTTTTCTAATGTCTGTAATTTCATTTATAGCAACAGTATAAATTTTTCATCATTTATAATTTTATCTAGACTGTTGGAATTCATAAGCATTAAACACACACATACACACACACACAACACACACACACACACAACACACACACACACACACACACACACACACCAGAGAGAAGGGGAGAGGGAGAGAGGGATATACATATGCAAAATTAACATAAGCACATTCACATATATATGTATATGTATACACATAAATATACATATAGCAGTTCTAAGCACTGATGTCAAGGAATTGTGTACCGTGGACAATTCTCTTCCACTAGCTGGCATTACTATAGCTTAAGATAGTAATTTAGGCTTTTGAAATGCAGAACATCATGTTTCCACATCAATAAGATTAGAAGAAAAGGGATATTACTTCAAGAGTATGATGACATATTAGAAATTTATGTAATGTCATTTCAACATGATTCACTGATACAGAAGAAGGAAGGGGTCATTACTCCTCTGTAGAAAAATGTGATGGCTAAGGTTTTGTTTTTTGTTTGTTTTTAACTAATGATGATGTTTTTCAATTTTATTCTGAAATGGAGCTTTTTAGTTTCAGGTCCAGGAAAACAGGAATTTGTTGAAGATTAAGAGTAGTTAAGCAGTCACAACTCTAAGATACATAAACTAGAACACAAAGGAAGACTGTCTTGAATAAAGGATAGAGTTTTACTTGCCTCTCTACCATCTCCACATCATGCATATGCAGCCTGAGACTGATACTGGGTAGTCAGTTCTAACAAACCAAAGGCCACCAAACATGAGGATGTCACAAACCACCACATCGGTGTTATACCTTACCTGCTTGTGAAAAGAGAGACTCTCTTTACTCAAAGGCATCAGCTGTTTATGGGTATGAACAATGAGGTCAGCAACCAACTCAATGGAAATGCCATTGCAACTGCTGTTAAAGCAAAACTCACTGCCAAATAATGTTTGCATGGTTTTTGTTCTTCTGACAAAGACCATAAGTAAATAAGCACCTTGGATATAAATATCTAGAAGCTAGTTAACGGGAAAATAGGGCATAGCAAGTTCTGACCTGACAGAAATCAGAGATGTTCTGATCTTTGCATAATTACATTACCCAATCCTGTGAATTGCCACAACAAAATTTGTTTCAGCATATTTTTCCCTCTAAAACTAACATTCTTAAAACTCCCATGTAATCTACTACCTGGAATATGATATTTTTCAGCATCTTCAAAAGTATGTATATATATATATGTATATGTATGTATATGTATATGTATATGTATATGTATATATGTATGTATGTGTATACATGTACATCAACACACACACACACACACACACACACACACACACACACACTTTTTTAAAATTTTCTTGCATGGGTGGCCAAGTATTCAAAAACCTAAGTGATGCTAACATGACAGCTTTCCTTTGGAACTCCTAATTTTGGGGTCATTGACTGACACTTCTATACATTTTTATAACAAATTGTGGCCATTTCTTCTCCTTTCTCCATTTCGCATCTCCCCCTCCTGCTTTTCATTTTTACTTTTTTGTCTTTTTTGAATTTATAACTTAATTTAATTAGAATTTCCCGGTTGAGAGAGAGAGGAAAGTTACTGGAGCAGGGTATCTTATCAGTGGTTACAATATGAAGACTTCCCATAAACCCCAGTAGTAGTCCTGCTGGGGAGAGCAAGGTCTTTTAGACATGCATCCATCCATGATGAAACGTTATGCAAGTCTGATTCAGAGAACATCGCTGCTGAGAGACCATGAACACAATATTGCAATAGCTACATCATGTGTAAAAGATTTTTGTGCTGCAATTCTCACCATCACTTGCATCTTACATTCTTTCTGCTTCATATTCTTCAAGGTTGCATAAGCCTTGCAGGAGGTTGTAGGTGAATTATTTGTCCCATTTAAGAACTTCACCACAACATATTCTTGGGACTTTGGCCACTTATAGACTTCTACGTTAACCACTATGCAACACAGGAAGAAGCTTCTCAAATGAATGCTGTATACTATACAGCTTTTATTTATAGGTTTAAGTGCAAGTAGTTAAAAGGTAGTTTGCAACATGATCATTTAGCAAAACAACAAAAAACAATAATGGGCTTCATTCAAATGCCTACGACTTGCCAGGTACAGGCTTCTGGCCAGATTTACAGACCCAAGCACCAATTTCCTTCTATGGATCTGGCCTCAAATGCAATGAGAAAGTGGTGAGATATTCTTGTATTGATAATAAAACTGCAGTTGATGGTACTTCATGCCTATGATGTTATCACTGTATCTCACACTATTCACAACTGTGTACTACTTTTGGTGAATTATTACGTTTCCTTCAATAGCCTTTATAACACCATCTGACACTGTGGAAGCCACGCAGTGCGGATGAAGCTCTTAGTTTGTTACAGCTTTGTTTCTCTTGGTTCCATGACCCAAGTGTAGAGTCCTCTTCTTTCATTCTTTAATATTTACCATCTGTTTCTCTCACTCAGTACTTTGGTACTGCTTACACCTCTTGTAAGACCAGCCAGCATCTGTGTGACCCTTACCCAAACCCTGGAGCAGCAGATACACTTCCTAACACTGTCACAGCCTTTGTGCCCACTGCCACGACTGAAGATCCTGGTTTCTGTTCTTCTGCTGATGGACTACTATGCAAATCTGACACTAAAGTTTCCAGAACTTGTAGAATTAGCATTTCCTTTGCTTTACAGCTCTTTCCTAAGATGCAACCTGGACAAGAGCTATTTTTCATTTGCATAGGAGATGAAGGGAAACAAAAAGACTATTCTTTCAGGCTCTCAGTAGTATGGAATACTGAAGTAAGACAGAGAAGTTTGCTCTCATTTTAGTTCAAAGACATTGAGTAGGTTCTAGAACACAGTGTATTAAGTCTATTTGTATAAAATCCAAAGTGCACAGATTCTTCTGTCAGAAGTCTTTTAGAGAAATAAAAAGCATATATATAAAGCACACACACACACACATGTATGTGTGTGTGTGTGTGTGTGTGTGTGTGTGTGTGTGTATAATAAAGGGCTGGAGAGATGGCTCAGCGATTAAGGGCACTGTCAGACCTCTGACACACAGAAGACAGCTACAGTGAACTCACATACATAAGATAAATAAGTCTTTAACAAATCTTAAAAAATAGTATGATTATATATATGAACTTAGGTACAATCTAGATACATTGATAGAGATCAAATAATACTGATCATTAATGTTACATCTGCCAGATATTATAGTAAATACATTATAACAATTAATTTAATATGATTAGAACTGCATTAGTCTAGATGGCCTTCAACTTATATAAGTCCAGGGTAGACTTCACCTTATAGTTTATGGACATGTACAAAAATTCTTTAAGGAGAGCCATAGCTGAGTCAGATTTATGCTGCAACTTATTAAACTTATCATTGGCTAAGGAATCACACAGTAAACATGATGAGTTCAAGGCTGAATAAGTAATTTACAGAGCATAGGAAAGAGAGAGGAAATTTAAAACAAGTAAAAGATGATGTTTTGAACTTAACTTGGCGATTGCTAGACAACGAAGCAGACAAGGAGAAGGAGGTCTGGGACAGAGGGACTCAATATGTCAGTTTAGAGCAATGAACCCAAGAAAGTTATAGAGTGGTCAAATGGAGGTGTCTGTGAGGAAGACAGAAGTACAGTTCTCAAGATGAGGGCAGAGGTCAAGACCGGAAAGTCTTCTGGAGCTTTCAGGATCGGGATCCTTTCCCCACCCATCAATCATCTTACTGCCTCTGTAGTCAGTGCTTTATGACTAATGGATGGGAATGATCTCTTTCCCTCCTCCTCACTTTTCCCCATGTCTAAATAAGGCTGTTAGGTAGGAGATGAAAATTTCAGTCCTGAGGCAATATACATGAGAGTCTTGCTGCTTCTGTAAAATAAAGGGATTTGCCCCCGTGAATTTACAGAAGGAAGAATCTAAATTCCATATGAACGTCATTTTTTGATATTAATAGCATTACTGAGCAGTTTGATATTTTTATCTACCCTTAAGAAGATACAGAAATCTATAAAAGTATGAAAATAGAAATAATTGATGTCAAGTTGCAGAAACACTGATCATGTGCTGGAAGTTTGTCTTCTAAGTATATTTTATGAAATTTAACATAAAAATGTATTTCTTTCTATAGGCACTAACTATATAACAATGGGTGTGGCAGAATGGAATTACGCAAGAGAAACAGAAACTAAATTAGGCTATAAATATAATGTGTTTACTCACAAATTATCTACAAGGATAATGATGGTGGGATGATGAGCACAGCTGAGTAGATGAGTGTAACATCATACCGTTTGTCCCTCCACAAAAATGCTAGATTGTAAGCATCCAGTTTCATCTGATATGTGTGACAAGTGAGTCACGGGCAGCTCTGCACTGTTCTGAAAGTGTCGCGTGCATGCTTTTAGCATGACAAGTCTTGGGTCTTTTATTGGTTTTCTCAAGTCGCTGAATCATAGATCTACTGGATCTCTGTTTCAACAGCTTCCCAACCAAAGCATCTGTGTTTGGGTTTTTACTTGGTAACAAGATAAATACTCTGTCAAAGGCGTTACCCTCCCTAACGAAGCTTGTTTCTTACCCAAACATTCTCACACTCAGGCTGGCCTGGGGCCCTATCTTAAAACATACAAGGTTTGCTGCTGTTCTTTTGGATTTTAAGAACTTCCTTTCACTGGCCTGGGCCACCCTCACTCAAAACCTTAGCTCCGTGTTTATCTTTACACACCCCGAAACTCCTTTCCTGCCTCCTCTCCTCTCACCTACCCTCTCTGTAGGAACTTAGACACAGAGCACACTTCTTCTTGAGCCACTGGTGTGTCATGTTTTATTGCTAACAGCAAAAGTAGGTAGTTTTGATGCTGAAGATATTTTCAGAAATGTAGAGTAGAAAATGTTTTAGTTAAGATACTCCCAAAGTCATGCCATAGCGGCCACTGCTTTTACTGACTCTCACTTGCCCCAACTGACACCTAAAGCTTCAGAATAAATCATTTTATTTAAATACTATAGCTAGTTAATTGCTGAAGTTAGGTGTGGTTCTGTCTCCCAGCCCCATGTTCCCAGAAATAAGACACAGACTCAAAATATATTTCCAAACACCTTGGCCATATAGCTAGGCCATTCTCTGACTAGACTCATAACTTAAGCTAACCCATTTATTTTAATATAACTTTTGCCACGTGGCTGGTTACCTATGCTCAGGTACCATGTTTCTGTCTCCTCACATCTTTCTGGGAGGATCTCCCTGGCTATATCCCAGAATCCTTTCTGCCTCCCAGATGTTCCACCCGTACTTCCAACCTAAGCAATACAACATTGTCTTCTTAATCAACAGGTGATGCATGTATGCAACACACAAAATATTGTCTCTACAGTTAGTCTTGGCTATAAATTGTTTCAAGTACCTTACTGAAAGGTCCGTAAAATAAGATTCCCATGTGGAATTTTATGTATTTCTTTTCTGACTTTCAATTGCTGGGTAATTTTAATGGTATTTCTACTAATGAAGAGATACCATATGTTTCTAATTTGTATATTCCCCACCTATCAGAAAATAGTTTAGGTAATTATGGAACTGTTTGTGATTGTTCACTCAAAGTGGAGAGAGTAAAAATTTATAGCCAATGCTGTGTACTACTAAACCATTGAATAACTAGTGAGCACCTACTAGGAGCTCAGTACCTCTTTTAGTTTTTCTATTTTACCTTTTATTAGCTTTATAGTAATTGAATGGATAAAAGATAGTTTGTAATTTAATAACAACAACAAAATCTACTGGAAGAGTAGATTTTACATAATTGATAGTCCATTTATTTTCCAAAATAGGCTTTGCCAGCTTTGGGATAAAGATTATAACTCTGTTTTACACTATGATTGATGAACTGATCGAGGAGAGCAGGAAAATCAGCCAGGTACCTCTCTTAACCATTGAAGATCTCATGCCTAAGACCTCATGGTCATTTCCATCCATCAGGAGAGACAGACTCTACAGTTTGTTCTAACAACAGGCAGTTGGCATGTGGGCCTTCATATTAAACGAGCAGTACAAGTAAACCTTCATATTAAAATAGTACAACTTGGCTCAAAAATAGTTTTCTCTTTACACATAATTGTTTAGATATTGCTAATCAAGGAGACAGCACTAAAACATAGACTATTGTGATGATGTACTTCTGATTTTAAATAGTACCTCTGGGCTAGAGACACAGCACAGTAGTTGAGCGCATGTCTGGCATGTATAAAGTCCTAAGTTCACTACCCATTACCACAGAAAAGAGAGAAAGAAACAAAAAAGTCTCAACAGATGAAAACCCACCAAGACAGTAATTTCATAAATAAAAGTAACATAAATGTATAATAAATCATGTGGAAATACTTTTACAGTATAAAATGTTAATTATGTAGAGTAAGATAAACATTTGTATTTGGCATCGTTTTCTCACGTCATATCCCTGCAATACTTTATTTCTAAAGGTTAAAGCTATTGTGCATATGAACTCACATCTTTTTCTCTAATTTAGCTCATTTCATACATATTTTCCTCGAAGAAAAAAATTTAAAAATAAGAATGAGAACCCCTGTTCCACTGTGTTTGGCTTTCATAAGAATGATCTGTCCTAGAATCAAGCATTTTGGTTTTAGGTTATGGAAACGTATTTAACAGTGGAAAGGAACTGTGACTGGGCTTTTGTGGCTAAGGATGTATTAATCTGGCCACCCCTACTATGCTCTGGCTACCCCTACTATGCTCTGGCTGGTCTCCTGTGCTTTGAATTCTTCCTTCAGATTTACAGAATTTCTGGTGTAAAACTGCTTTCTACTAGTGCTGCCTGTCTCCCAGAGTTTTGAGTAGGCTGTTTTAGGTTGGATCATAGTTCTGCTGGGAGTCCAAAGTTCCTCTGTAGGATTTTAGACTTTTATAATTTCTCTTTCTCTCTGATAGGACCAATGCTTCTTCGAGCACATGTCCGTACACTATTCAAGGCTTTGCTACCCATTTATGTCATTTTACCCCCTTTCCTTTCTGTCCTTATGGGGTTTTTTTTTTTTTCTGTGTGATTTTGTTTTTCTTCTTTTCAACTTTTTTTCTCTGGAAGTATGCCTTATCAATCCCACACAAATACTGGGCAAGCAGTGACTCAGCTGTTCTTCATAATATATATGACATATGAGAGTACGTGTGTATATAACCATGCTTAATGTAAGTGCACATGATAATCTCATATGGCAATAATAACAGAAACTGGAGGTTAAATGGTTGAGGGTGCTGATTTGGTGGAGCTCTGATATCAAGGGTTTGACATCTGCAAACAACCTCAGGCTTGTCCTCTGGATAACATGACTGCAGCTTCTGCTGCTATCACATAGTTATATAATCAAAGTGATTAATATGGCAGCAGATGGTGGTATAGAGCTTGAACATTTTCCTTGAATATTCCCTTCTCATCTGGAACAATTTGTTTATTTGTTTTGTTTTCTGAAAACATACAACCACCCCCTTTCCCAGAACTCATAAACCAGAACAGAGGTTTTTCCCTTGAGGTCAAGGAGTGTCTGAATAATACACAAATGAAGTGGAGGGAATGGTTGCAGAAGAGACTCGCTTGTCATCTAAGTAATTATCACTGCCATCTGTGTGGTATTGTTAAGAAAGTAATGCTTACAAAAGACGAGAGATAGGTGCACGATTATACAACTAGAAAGCGAGAAAGGGAAACTTGAAACAGATCTTTCATAATCTTTCAGAATCCTCATCCTTATGTACCACAGGACAGGCCCTTTCTCTGCAAAATAAAGGTTCACCAAGAAGCCACTTTATACATTATATTGTTTTTAATGATGCAGGTTAATCAAATTGCCTCCCTAGGGTTAGAAGCCGGAGCTTGAGGGAGCAGTTAGAATAAACCTAATTATTGTACTGTAGGCTCAGTTCAAAATGGTGCAGTTGTGACTTGAAGTTCACCGAGGTTTATAGGAATCAGAACGGGCTTCAAGTCCTAAGGTTTATAAGTCAGAAAATTGTACCAGTGGGAAAAAAATCAAGTGTGTTTTTTCTCTTTCTCTTTTGTGTGAAGGCTCCTTTGATTCTCTGTAGATCCAAAGGGGAATAAAAGAAAGACCACATCCTTCATTGTAACGACTCCCACAGATGGTGGCCGTCCAAAGGTGGGCTGAGTATCTTGCAGTCTATGCTGCACTTGAGTGCCCCAGAGAAAAGAGAGAGACTCGAGGGTGAGAAGTGCACATTACAGCTAATAGATTTAAATGGGAAATTGCCAAATTTTTGAATTTTTCAATGACATCACACTCTCTAGCTGTTTCTTAAACTGAACATTACAAACAAGCATTTCTTTTCTAATGATGTCTTTATGAGTAAAATGCTGAATCATACAAAGAATACAAATTAAAAAGTAAAAAAAAAAAAAAAAAGAGCTGTGTGGGAGGGGCAGAGCCTTATAAAACCAGTCATTACCTTGTTCATACTGTGCCAGCTTCCAAGGAGCATTTCCTGTGTGTCAGCCGCTCAGCAGATAACGAGGTAGGAAAGCTTTTCAGCAATCGCTCTGACCAGCTCCAGTGAATCCAGACAGTCTGCCCTTTGTCTCTCTTCCTTCCTAGCAATATTTACTATATTGACCTCTGTAGACGGTGAGTAGAGAAATGGAACCATGCATTCTTTTGCACTTGTCTAACTAAAGATATTTTGGCTTAAGACTTGAACTTGTGAATGCTTACCTTTGAGTCTCAGAAGTCAGCAAATGCCTCTGTATCACTAGCCAAACTGAATTTGAAATGTACATTAGCGTTTCAATGCTAATACCATTGAGCAGGTTACAATATGTATGTTTTATATTACCTATTGATTTGATATGAAATTAGGCATGAATAATTACAAATATTAAAATGTTTAAACTTAAAGAATTAAAATTAAGCATTACATTTATTTATATAAATATATAAATTGTTATTTATTTATTTATTAATATGTGAAGATTAATTTTCACCTAAAATTAAAAGCTTGAAACTATAAAAATAAAGAGACAATGTGGGTCAGGACAATTCTGTATTACAGTGTATTTATTAATCTAGTTCTAGAATGGGCTGATTCTGTGAAAGAAAATATCAAATAAATTAGCCAATGGGTTAGCTAAGCCAACAGTTTAATCTGCAGTATGTGCATAATTATTCATTATGAAAACTACCAGCTAAAATACTGCTCCCAGTTTCTGAGAAATTTGTTTTATTTTTGATGGTATGTTTCCTTTTCGCTACTGCCTTCTTAGTTCTTACTGAGTTTTGAAAACAATTCTAAAACATTTTTACTATGCAATTACACATGGTAAAAAAATGTTTAAAATGCTGCAAAAAAATCCAATTCACCATCCAGGTCTATTTCTGAGAGGGAGTGTAACAGGTGGTGAATCTGTGGTACCTTCTAAATCCATCACCTCTGCCAAGTTTCACCAGTGAATTTGCCAAACTTGTATTGCAGGAACCAACAGAAAGAGGAGAGAGCCCCACCCAGCAGACAGTTTCCATTTATTCATCCCAATGTTAATCATAGTGTCATATTTGGAAGCATACAGAGTTGTACGGCTTATGATATTATCATCATGGTATAACCTTGTCCTATTAAAGCATAAGATGTGGACTTGTCCACAAGTCAGGGAGTACTATACTAGTGGATATGTACCCTAGTTTGAAGCTTTCAAATACTATTTGAGGAATTTGTAGGAAAATCCCAGACACTGAAATTAATTAGCTCTGCAGTAATTACCTCTTCACATTTTTATTATTATTGCAGAAATCCCAAAGAACATTGGATATGTGATTACTCCCGTTAAACAAACTGTAGCAGATGTAGTTACGTAATTGCAACAAAGATACCAACTATCATATTTATGTAAATGTAATTAACAGCTCATCATTGAAAATAGAATTCCAGGACAAGGGTTGTTCAGATGGTGAAGTGCTTTTCTAACATGCATGATGCCCCTGATTCAATCCCTGGAGCTGTGTAAAGCAGGTTGGCTTGCACACATTTGTAATCTCAGCCCTTGGGAGGCAGACAAAGGAGGATCTGAAGTTCAAGATCATCCCTGAGTACATGCTGAATTCAAGGTCCACCTCTCTAACACAAAACAATTCAGTTTCTTTAGTTCAATATTTTTCTTTATCGTTAGAATAAAGGGATCTGAGCCCAGTACTCGGTTACATTCTCAGACTGGGATGAGCTCATAATGAAGTAAATAGATCCAGAACAATTTCATTCCATGTAGTAACATTTTGTTCTCTATCAAGTTACCTGAAGTCCTAGTTTAGTATAATCTGCCCCTTCTGTGGATTATCGTCTTGACTCTTCAGTTTCTGTAATGGCAAAGCACGGCTATACTGATCGTTGTTACAGAAGTATGAATAGGAGACACTGGAATGTGCTCACCTGAAGCTGGCATTCTCCAGGTGCTGATCCCTTATTTGCATTTTCACATAGAAACATAACAGCATTTTATTCATTATTTTAAAGAAATGCCTTAAGGAAACCTTTGCATGAAGTCTTGTTATAATTTTAAGTCACTGGAGGAGTAAATTTCTGAACTGCCTGCCTTAACCTGGCATCTGTTGGAAAACTAGAAGGAAAGCAAAACTGTTTTATTTTACATTAATAAACTTTCAAGGAGCAATGCAGACTTGCTTCTTTCCTATTCTTTTTCTAATTTCCCATTTCTAGTATTTCTCAATATATCAGTTCCATAACTCTGACAGTCATCGAGAGACCTTGCATCAGCATTGGAAGGATTCAACCACCTGGAAGTCAGTGGGCTTCCTGGGGCAGATTCCAGCTGGCATGGTTGTGACCTTCCTGTGAACTGTGGGACCTCACAAAAGTTGTGTAACCTCCAGAAACTTCTGAATGAGATCTGTACAACAGTCAGTCATATCCACACTGTAGGGTTACAACTAAGTTAAATGAAAGTACTGGTGTGACACAAGCCTGGTGACCTGAGCTCCAGCCCCAGAACCCACGTAGACATGGAAGGAGAAAGCTGGCTCTGACCTCCACATGCCCCCACCCACAACACGTGCCCTTTTGCTCACACTTATGTACCCCTGTCCCAACACACACTCATAAATTAAATGAAGAGGCAAGGGAACAAAGACATATTTAATGAATGCAATTAATTTACCTTAATTTATCTTCACAAAATGAAATAGCATTTTGTTATAAATGGCAACGCTTAGTGAAAATGCTCTCCTCCACAGCACTTCAGTAGACAGTCCAGACAGTAGGTACACCACAGTCTTGCTTCATCCAGGGAACTCCCCACTACCCTCCAGTTCTGGAAACTCTACCAGAAAGTTTACAGAGAGCTGAGTGTAGTCATTGTTTGGCATATCTATTTATTTAAATAATTATAGGTTATTTTATATGATGATGAAAGAAAAACAGACAGCTAGGAAAATGGTGTTTGCTTAACATCCTTCGCACACATACACCCTTTGGTGTGTCCAAGCATCTAGCTGCACACAGGGACATAAGTCATGAAAGGTGTGCCTGCCCTCTATTGTTAGCTATAAATTAAGCATATTGTGTGTCTTCTACACATTGAATTATCCCTGAGTTCCTGTGAGCACCAGGGTTCATGTGACAGGAAAGGAAGGTACTGAAGTGAACTTCCCAGTCCATAGGAAATCCCTTTAGAACAAGGCTGAGCCAGGAGTGGTGAGTATACTGTAGGGAGGATCTGGGTGCCTATACCATCCCCCAACAAGTCTATGCACTTCAAAAACTAGAGAAGATAAAGACTGATGAATTCACTCTAGCCCAACAAGAATATGGACAAGGCAAGTCCATTTAGATGTTTGTACAATATTCTGCATATGTACATATTTGTGCGTTGTGTGGAGATGTCTGATGGAAATATGTGTGAAACATGAAGTTAAAGAGTGACTCTGGAGGCTTTCATTTCCTCTCCCACCCTTTGATATTGATGGCATGGCCAACTGAATTTTGTGTTAACAGCAGTTTCTTTTTTTGTACGGGTATAAGTTCTTTTCCTCATAGGGTTTCAGTGAAGGTGAAGTGATTTTAGAAGTCAATGTCTAATACAGTTCAGTGTCTATGGTCCTCTAGCTCTCATGTAGACAGTAGGAATTCAGTGGGTGTTGTCATTACTGTTCTCATCACGATATGACTATCACAAAGTGCCATTCCTCATTATGATATGATCATCATATCTTAGGATTGGCTACATGGTTTACAGTGTCTGGGGAAAAATGAAAGTGCAGGGATTCCTGTTTAAAATGATTTAGATTGGTGGTGATGGGGAAGGTTCTGTGTGGGTACAGTGAGCTGCACAAGGTTCATGACTGTAAGCTGTTTTCACCTTCCCTCATTTTTTTTCCAAGGGGAAAGTCAGAAAGGGAGCTTTAGGCAGAGCACTGTGTGTATTACTCTGTTGACTTCAACATCATGCAGAACTTTTCTCTCCCCATTTTCTTTCTAGATTGAAACAATGGAAGAACTTAGCATGGCAAACACCATCTTTGCCCTCAATCTCCTTAAGCAGATAGAAAAATCAAACGCTACCCAGAACATATTTATCTCTCCATGGAGCATCTCATCCACATTGGCCATAGTTCTCCTTGGTGCCAGAACGAACACTGAACAGCAGATGGCCAGAGTAAGTTTGCTTTAAACCTCACATTTGAATTGAGTGGCAGGCTTGCTCCTGTTTCCTGCTCAGGTCATCTTGAGCCTAAGGAAACAGGAATGGTGACATGATTATCATCATCGGTCATCACAACGTGAGCTCTGTAAGTTTAGACCTATAAAACGTCCAAACCATGGAACTACTTTACTGCAAACAGAAGAAAGATAGCAGCATCTTTACAAGGATGAAAATAGCTACCAACACAATCTCTCTTTAAATAATTTCATCCTCTGACTGTGCAAAGCAAATGTATGTTTTGCAAGCTTGACTTCGGGTTGGGTTCAAGTCAAATATTGTACAGATGAGATTGCAGGCAACGTCTTCCCAAGGGCACCCATGCTTCCTAACTTCCAGCTGAGGCTCCCTCTTAACATTCTGCCATTGTGAGTAGGATGTTTTCCTCCTTCTTATAAAAAAAAATGTTTCCTGATGGTTTCAAGCCAGGGTCACAAAGAAGAAAACAGCACATATAGAGATGCGCAGTTAGATATAGCGTTAATGGACTTGCCTCCACTTTCCAACTGTGAAGCTATGTCTGCACAGTGGGGCCAGATACTCTAGACACCCGGTCTTTGAAATCAGCGTGGAGAGCATGTGAAGCATCATTGTCAAAGATGTCAAGCTTTCCATTTCCTCCCTAGATGAATGGACAGATTCATACACGGGACTCTTTCCCAGACCTTGGGAACTACTTAAATTACACACTACAACACACCTGAAGATTCATTCACTGTATTTAAATTTCTAACAATCCTGTTACTGTTATTTCAGAGACCCTAATGTGGAAATGATATAATTAAAATTTTATTGCATTCACATGCATGCAAATATTAAAAATATATGCTTTGAGTACAAGCATGCATTGTGCTTTCAGTCACACCAAAATGCCACCGGCTCCTTCCTGCCTTCCCACGAGAATAAATACATCCTTCTCAGGAACATAGTGAACCATTTTGAGTGTGCCATTTTTTCAAGTGCTAAGTTTCACAGAGACAATTTAAACCAATCACACTGCAGGTCTGAGGACAGATGGATTTTTTTCTAAGCTTGTAGGAGTTCAAACATCAAATATTAACTCCATTGCTCAACTCTGATGGTAGTGGAGTTGTACAACATTTTTTTCTCTTTATTTTCTCTGCCTTGAACAAACAGTAAACCACATCTTACCTTAGGTAGTGCTAGTGATTTCAACTTTTAAATGTAAAGGACCAAGAACGATATAGCTAGACCACGAATCTCACATGAAAATCTGAGTTGCTCAGAAAGAAACAGAATAGAGTGGGAAATCCTCAGACACCACAGGGCTACAGGATATTGGTTTGAAGGCAGGAGATGTTTGTCAGCTCTATGTTTAGAGTGAGTCTGTGATTTTGTACTGGCCAGACTATTTTTTTGAACCTCTGCATGGGCCAGAGTCACCTCACATTCAAATTTGGAAGAGACACTGTCCCTGATGAGGCAGTGTCTGTTCTAGTATTCAGAGAGGCCCTCTTGCTCTCCAGGAAAAGCCCAACTTAAGGATCAATTGTTCTTGAAAGTAGGATAACTAGAAAACCTGTATAGGAAATAATCCTTTAAAAGGGGGAAGGAGGGAGAATGGGAGAGAGAAGTAATGGAATATGACTCAGAGAACTGAGACAAAAACCCCAAACATCATTTTTCCCTCTAGTCTAGAAGGTTCAATATGGTTGCTCATTTCATTACAAAGCTCCAGTTACCAGTCTAATTTACAAACTGGTTTCTTCTTCACTACTGGGCTTCATGAGGAAGTACTTTAGATTTAGAGTTTTCCAAAGACATTATTAGGAGGTCCTGTGAATATAAGTTTGGAAGAATAAGTTGAGTTGGTGACAGTTTTGTGGAGAAAGAACTTGATCTAACTTTGCCGAGGTCAGTCTATATTCACCAACTTTGCAGGGTTGTGTGAAACTCCCTACTCACAGGGAAAGAGATTCAGTGTATCAGGTACCTGTAAATTTCCCCGACACAGATATTGATTTCTCTCTATGTGTGGATATAGTATATGTGAATACCTTATCTTGGGTGATCCTTGTTAATATTATGTGACCCATATTCATGTTAAAGCTCACTATGACTTCTAACTTTCTTCAGCTTAAAATGTACTTAGTAGGAAAAGCTGCTTCAGAGAAGAGTGGATGAACTATTTCTATTGTTTTATTTAAAAATTAAAAGCTAAAAACTAAAAATACAACTTTAAACATTGGCATTTTCAACACACTTTGTGGACTTCATTTAATTTGGATCATTCAGGGTCGACTTAATAAATTATCTCATAATAAAATTGATTTCTACAATGTCCACTATAGAAGCTAGAATCAACTGATTCATGATTTTTTATGATACAGAAGAAATGCCTGTGTTTCTTTTCTATGTACAAAGGTAGAGAACTAGACATAGTACCATCTAGACCAGTGTTTCTCAAATTATTTAAAATCCTTTAACACAGTTCCTCATGTTGTGGTGACCTCAACTATAATTTTTTTCCACTACTTGATAACTGTAATTTTACTGCTTATGAACTGTCATGAAAAATATCTGTGTTTTCTAATGGTCTTAGGTGGTCCCTGTGAGAGGATTTTTCAACCCTCAAGGGGGTCAAAACCCACAGGCTGAGAGAAGCTAAACTAGAGGAACCTAAGCCATTAGCTTGAGGTGATGTAATTTTATTACTCTGTCATCCTTCCTCCTGATTCTGATTGCAGGTGCTGCAGTTTAACAAAATTGGCAGTTATGACGTCACCACGGGAAACCCAGAGAACTTCAGTGGCTGTGATTTCGAGCAACAGATACAGAAGGACAATTATCCTCCTGCTGTTTTACAGGTACCAGGCTTGGGTCTTCATGTTTCTTTAGTATTCTTTCTGTCTCAAATCCACAGCGTTGAACTGAGAAGAAAGGTAGCACAGTTTTCCCATCCATAGACACAACACTCAGACTTGGCTGATAAATATCAGTGATAAATATCCTAAGGGCATCCAATAATGAGGCACAGAGTTAGGACACAGTCCAGAAGACTTGATAACTTTTCTGTCACAATTGTTTTCAGTTCTATCACAGTCTTCTGCCATATGTATGCCATATAAATACAACTGCCATCTATAAACAAAACTGTGCGTGTATGTGTGTGTGTGTGTGTGTGTGTGTGTGTGTGTGTGTGTGTCTGTGTGTGTGTGTGTACACGCACGCATATATTATGTATTCTAAAAGTGTTGCTTGGTATGTTACAAGATTATTTGGGTTCATATGTCCATAGTATGAATAGGGATTTCACAGTTCACAATGGAAAGAGAGGTATTGGTATTCTGTGGGATAGATTAGGTAGGAAACAACTCCATGGTGTCTTCTGAAACACCGTAGACCTCGGTCTTGCCTTCTAGTCCAGTTTTGCTGCCAGTGAAGCCTGTCCATCACACCACTTATAGACTCCAAGTTGAACATTTGATTTCTCACTTATTTTGTAAATTTATAAAGCTCTGGTTATTCTACTGTAGAGGCTACCTTGTAAAGTGGAAACTTCTTAAGCCTAAATGCATTTTGGTAACATTTCACTAGAGTTTCGTTGAGCATTTTGTAACTGGGAAGTAAAATTATACATATGTTGGGAACATGAGGATATGTGTGTATGTGCTCGTATACTTATGTGTATGTATACTTCACTATATATAGTGAAAAAAAACATTGGCTGCACATGCAGTCACTAGTATGTTTGTGTTTGTGTTTGTGTGTGTATCACATAAACATATCTTTATCACAAACCTCAAATATAGTGCATTTCCACTAACTATAATTGCAAAACTATACTTTAGATCCTCTGAGTGTGTCTGTTTTGTAATAAACACTCTTTAGAAACACTGTAATTCACAAACTTCAAAGGAACCTGCATTTTTTTTGGGCAGTGGTTTTCCTTATTTCTAATGGAATCTAAACTATTTAGTAGAAATTCTAAACTATTTAAAATGTACCTTTAAAGCCTTACTGCATCACATCCGCATACACATTTCTGTTTCTGTTTTGTTGATGGTGGCAGATGTGTTTTTGTTTGTTTTAGTTGTTGTGTTTTTGTGTTGTTTTGCTTTTTTGTTTGTTTGGTTCAGTTGTTGTGTTTTGGTTTTCTTTTGGTTTTTGTTTGATGTCTCTGTTTTTGATGATGCAATCAGACTTGCCTTGAATTCATTGTGTTGCTATGAAGGGCCTTGAACTTGAGTTCAGTTTTCAGATCTCTGCCTCTCTTCTGAGATCATTGATGAGAGCCATCAGTGAATCTTTTTGAACAGCATTCTTACAAAAATTCTTTCCTCTGGTGGACTAGATAAACATGCATGAGTTTTTCATTGCTGTGTTGAGAAAATGTTATTCATGTAGGAAAGTTTAGTACTGTGATATTTATGAAAATTTCTTTCTTTTATTAAGGCACAAGCAAGAGATAAAATCCATTCAGCCTTCTCCTCTCTCAGCTCAGCAATCAACACACCACGCTTGGAAGAATATTTATTAGAAAGTGCAAACAAGCTGTTTGGAGAGAAGTCTGCAAGATTCAGAGCAGTAAGTGAAGCTTGCTTGTCGCTAGAAGGGCTGATTCCAATGCCATCAGGAAGCACAGTTTCAAAGCCCTGCTCCACAGTTCCTGGGAGTGGAGACAGAACTGTGAGTGGGCTTTTAAGAGACAAGCTATCTCTTCCACACCACATTGAGGATGTCCCATGCAAAGAAAGCAAATGATGCAACTGCTATTCTCCTCTATTCCCTGAGCTATGCCTTTGTTCTTAGTCAGTATCTTTAATGTGAAGGGCAGCTGGAGCTGAGGAGGGAGTGCTGGCTGCAGACACTGATCCCTGATCTACACTGGTCTGCCATCTCAACTCCCATTTTCTCCACGTCCCACTAGTCTTGACGTGGGTAACTTGTCGCACCATCCCTTATCCACATTCTGCTGTAAATAATATTTGATGCTTTCTTGTTTTGAAGGAATACATACAACTATGTAAAAAATATTACTCGACAGAACCTGAGGCAGTAGACTTCCTTGAATGTGCGGACGAAGCTAGAAAAACGATTAATGCTTGGGTCAAAACTCAAACCAAAGGTAAAGCTTTAGGATTTTCTTCTTCTTTTTTTTCCACATAGAAAACTTTGATTTTTCTTTTAAACCATTTTTGAATTTTACCCCCATTCCCTTAAAATATGTCGAATCAATTTTTCTTCACCTCCTTCTGGGTTGAATAAACTTGGGATTACTTAAAAACACCTTGGGAAATGTTATAAAAGGAAGTGAAAATTTTTCCAGATACTTTTAAATTTACACTTTAAATACAATGTCTATGCTTTTATTATAAAAATGTAAACATGTGTTATACTCTCTGAAGGTGAAATCCCAAACCTGCTACCTGAAGGTTCTGTAGATGAAGACACCAAGATGGTCCTGGTCAATGCTATCTACTTCAAAGGAAGGTGGAAGACTCAATTTGAGAAGAAACTTAATGGGCTTTATCCTTTCCATGTGAACTCGGTATGAGACAAGATGCCTTTTCCAAACATGTATTTAAGCTTTTACAAAGGAGACAGAAACTGTAGAGACTTCATTGATTTTCCTACAACTTGCCAGTTACAGCTTATGCTGGGCATTGACTCTTTAATGCACTGAGTATGTTCAGTAGTTTCCTAAGAGTTGACAGGGATAGAAATGAAGACCATGGTTTTATAATTCTAAACCTGAACTTAGATGTTGGTTCTACATTTATATCAAGAACATCATTCATGTGTTCTGCTTTTTATCTTTAAATATAGAATAATACCTAATTCAAAAGGATTTTATAAATATTCAATAAGATTTAGCTAAGTTCTTGGCTCATTTTCATAATTATTATTGCTATTATCTTATAAGTTATTGTTTATAAAGTTTAAAAATCCATTAAATTCAAGTAACTTCTCAACAATATACAAAATAATTTGCCTTGTTTATTGAAGGAAACACATTTTCTTATTAGCATTGAAGCAGAAATTATTCAGTATGTTAGTCTTGGAGTAAATATCTTAAACACCTAGGACATGACTTTCATATTTTACTTTATAACAATAATAGCATGAGAGCAAACCTGTCCAGATGATGTTCCTCCGTGAAAAGCTGAACATTGGATACATAAAGAATCTGAAGACTCAGATCCTAGAACTTCCATATATTGGAAACATTAGTATGTTCCTGTTTCTTCCTGATGAGATTGAAGATGCATCCACTGGCTTGGAGTTGGTAATGCATTTTAATTTCAAATCTGCCATCAAATTTTCCTTTTCTCAAAATGAGCATCTATGACTTGTAAATGGTGTGTAATTTGTCACAGAAATAAATGAATCAGTTGATAATGCATGCTCTATGTCACAAAATTGCAAAATCTGAAATTTAGGTTGTTTATGCTACCATCTCACAAAATCTATCCAGTTCACTAAATTTTCAACATAGCAAATTCATTTATCACTTTTTATGTTTTGAGATTATAATTGCAACATTTACATTTCTTCCTCTCCTCAAACCCTTCCTTATATCCTATTTTCTTTCAAACCCATAGCCTATTTTTCATTAATTATCATTTCATATTATATTTATAATATATCTATATACATAGATTGATATCCATACACATGTACTCATGTATACAGCTTGTTCATTCTGCATAATGTTATAGATATATATGCTTTGGAGGCTGACCCTTTGGTGTTAGATGACTGATCAGTGTGTTCTTCCCTAAGGAAGAGCATTTCTGTCACTTTTGGCATTCTTAGCTGCCTATAGTTCTTTATGTAGGGTTGAAGTTTCCTTTCCTTTTGAACTCTTCTTATAGTTTATTAATTGTTTGAGAATTTCATGTGTGTAGATGATGTGCCTTGATAAGAGCCACTCCTTCCTTCTCCCACTTCAATTGCTTTCATACCCTCTCACCACGTTTTTGATCCATTCTCCATACTTAATTTTTAAACTTCACTGAGTCTGTTCATGCTGACTCAATGTGCATAAATATACAGCTATCCACTAGAGCAGGGGGTATCTAGTAGGAGCTGCATCTATGGGGAAATCCAATTCTCCATCTCATAAGAGTCACCAGTGGTCTTTGAACATGACAGGGCCACTGCATAAATGAATTCACAGAATGTGTGAGTTCAAACACAAGGCCTACAAAAGATCAAGCCTCCCTACCCCTCCCCCAAAAAGAAACCCAGTATGGATAGTAGTGTGTATCATGAAGCCCCACCTTTAATTGAGAAGCAATTGGCAAGTAAGATATATATAAATACATATACATTATGTATATATTGAGTGTGTAGCCATGGCAGTCTGGAACAGACAAGGGTGGCCTTGAATTCATAGATTCATAGAAATCCACCTACTTCTTCCTCCTGGGTACAAGACTTAAAGGTACTCATCACCATAGTCAGCTTTGTCATTAATTTTTAAAAAATATTATTTATTGTTATTTTATGTTTATGGCTACATTGCCTGCATGAATGTCTATATACCCTGTTATAAAATGTTCATGAAGGCTAAAAGAGGGTGTTGGATCCTCTGAGACTGAAGCTACTTATGGTTGTGAGCTGCTATGTGGGTGCCTAGAATCAACCCTGGGACCCTCCAGAATGCTCTTAACCCACTGAGCCATTTCTCCAGCCACTTGGCAACTGAATTTTAATATTAGACTTTGAAAGGTTTCTTTCACATTAACTTTTTGTTTGTTCTTTATGTTTTATAGCTGGAAAGTGAAATGAACTTTGCTAACTTCAACAAGTGGATCAGCAAAGACACACTGGCTGAAGATGATGTGGTGGTCTACATTCCCAAGTTCAAACTGGCACAAAGCTATAAACTCAAGTCCATTCTGCAAAGCATGGGCATGGGGGATGCCTTCAACAAGGGCAAGGCCAACTTCTCAGGAATGTCTGAGGGCAATGACCTTTTTCTTTCTGAGGTGTTCCATCAAGCCACCGTGGATGTGACAGAGGAGGGCACTGTGGCAGCTGGTGGGACTGGAGCAGTTATGACAGGGAGAACTGGCCATGGTGGTCCACAGTTTGTGGCCGATCATCCCTTTCTTTTCTTTATCATGGACAAAATTACCAACACAATACTATTTGCTGGTAGATTCTCCTCACCCTAAAAGGGAAAGGCCTTATTTCCACACTAGGTTTGGTAGCATGAGCTGTAAGCCTCAGATTGTTTTTTCAAGTGCCAAAAGTATAAATATTTTTCTATACATTTTTATACTTCTGCTATACAATAAATACAAACATAAAAGCAACTGTACAACAGTCTTCAATGCTTACAGTATAACTCCATTAATGATGCTGTTTCCTAAAAACAGATAATGTCTATTTAGTTCATCCTTATTACTGCTTTATCTTTATAACTTTAGGTTTTACAGTGTTATTTATTATTTATATAATGGTTGTTTTACAAATCGTTGTCCTCTGTTTGTTTAATGAAACTGTCACACTACAGAAACAGATAATCAGATAATTTTCCACTTAAAGAAAAGCAGCCATTTAATCTAAGAATAAAGGAAAAGGATGAGGCTTCCACGCTTTCCCATGATAATCACCCAGAAAATCACTTAACCACCCAGAAATTACCCAGAAAAAAATGATCTTACTAAGAAGAAATATGTTATATCTCCATCATTGTATATCAAATGTACGTATCTGTAACTCATCTATAATTGGAATGCATTGTAAGCGTGCTTACTTTTCCACTGCTCTTTGTTGTTCACCATTAGGAATGCAGAGCATAATACTTAGCAATCCCTGCCGGTGAGTCATCTTTCCATCACTGTAACAAAATACCTGAGATAATAAAGTTCAAAGATTTATTTTGGCCTTTTGTTTTAAAAACGTTAGTCCAAGGTTAGTAGACTGGTTGTTTTCCAGCGTACTGTGAAGCCTGTGCTGGCTTGCCGTGGTTTGTTGAAGAGTGTGTCATTTCATCTACTCATCTTCTTGACTAATTATTGATGTACAAGGGCCTAAACCACTATGGATGATGCCACCCCTGAGCAGGTGGTCCTGGCTTCTTTAAGAAGGCAGAACAAACAAGACAGGAAGCAGCCATTCACTATGGTTTCTGCTTCAGCACCTGACTTCAGGATTTGCTCTTCTGTATTACCTTCCCTAGAGTGTGATATGGGATTATAAGCTGAAGTCAATCCTTTCTTCCCTGTGTTGCTTTGGTTTATAGGGTTTTATCACAGCAAGAGAAACCCTAAGGATGACAGCTTGTGTCTTAGTTGCTGTTCTATTTTTGAGAAAAGACACCGTGACCAAGAGAACTCTTGTAAAGGAAAGCATTTCATCAGGCGTGCTTACAGTTTCATGGACTTAGTCCATTTTCATCACAGAGGGAGCATGGTGGCAGGCATGCTGTCCTGCTGCTGGACTGGAAGCTCAGAGTTTTACATCTTGATCCACAGGGAAGGTAGAGAGCTAGAGATACACTGGACTTCAAAGCCAGTTCCCAGTCCCACATCTCTTCCAACAAGGCCTTCTAATCCTTCATCAACTAGGGACTAAGCATGCAAACTTATGAGCCTGTATGGCCAATCTTATTCAAAGCACCACAGACTTGTAGAAAAATTAGTCAGAGTCCCTTTCCCATAGCAAAAAAGACAAAGTACCAATTCGGAACAGTTTATGGCAGAGTCCTTTGAGGCATCCTTTGAAGGAAACAGAATTTTTTTGAAAACAATGCAATGTAGGCGAACATGGTAGAGACCTGATAATCAGAGTAGGTTCCCTTATAGGGAGATAAAAGAGCAGAACTCTTATTTCTGGACCAGGTCAAACTTAAAAGAGAAGGTATTCAGCTGAAGCAGTGGAGAAACACTCCCATCAGAAGCTGAGCACACTAGTGTCATGTCTTAGGCTTCCAACCTCTAGTACCATGAGGACCAATGTCCTTGTTTTCCCTGCTAATATGGTCTAAACATGACTATTGTGTGACGAGAGGAGCAGCTCTACTTACACCCCAACTCCTTGTGCTTTCTGTTCTTATTATCCTACCTTACTAGTGACATGTTTAATGCCATATGTACATACACAATAAACAACAATGACAAAACAAAATTATCACAATAAAGCCAATATTATTACTTCATATTTTCTCTTAGCTATTGATCCTGTGACTTCACATATACTAGAAGAGTGATCTATCAGTGAGCTTCAACCCAGTCTATGTTTTTTGAAGCAGGGACTAATGAAGTTGCCCACGCTGGCCTTTAATCATCTCCTCCTTCTGCTGTGACCACCTGAATAGTTCACATTAGAGGTCTGTACCACCAGGGCCTAGTACTAGCTATTTTTTGCCCTAATAGGAAACAAAATAACACACAACCATGAATTAAGTGATATAGGCAATACATTTTAAGCAGGAAGTTTAATTAAGTAGGAAAAGAAATATAGAGAAGCTTTAGGGAGAAAGAAAACACTTTTGTCTTGTGACTTTTGCAAAGTTGAACAAATTGGCTCATTCAGCAGAATCTTGATATAAATGTGTTTATATATCTAGATATCACTAGATAATCAACATAAGTAGCATAAACTACTGGAACAAGCCTTCTAGCTGAGCAGGGAAGAGCCCTCATTAGCCTGCTGAGCTGCTGTCAGTCAAAGCCGGTGGTCTATCTATCTGGGGCCTCCGCACAGTGCATTCAGCTAAAAATACAGCTGGAAATGGATAATTGTATCAGCTCTTTACAGGCTCAGTAGGCACATCAAATTTCCTACCACAAGTTTTATTCACTTGTGCAAGCCAGAGCGACGCTCCACCGTGGTCTTCAGAGTGGTCTTCAGTTTACCAGAAGAGCTGTATACACTCATGAAAAGTGAAACCATCAATGCCCTTTGGTCCTCTGAGCTATTTTTAGTGTTCCCATTACTATCTTGATTCTCATCACCATTCCTCCACATGCCTAAAAGTAATACTGATGCTCTCTTGGTTTTTTTTTTTTTTTTTCTATATGATAAATTAAAAAAAGTAGCTGCTTGAAGGCTAGTGAGAAAAGCAGAAAATGGTGAACAATATCCCACCTAACAAAGATATTTAAAGCACTAAGGGAGGTTTTGTTTCTGTTGATAAAGGAATTGACCCTGATCCAAGTCACACCCTGGGTTTTGTTCCAGTGTTGCAAGAAAAGCAGAACTAGGCCTGTGTGTTTCTTACCGAGCACTTTAGAGGATGCCTTAACAATCAGCAACAAGTTATGCACTGATGATGTTTTCAATTTTATGCCCCATTACAATTCCACTTGAAACTGTCCCCCTTTTTTTTTCTTAGAAACATACCGGTAGAATCTTTATTAATTGCTGTTAGTTGGCAACCTGCAGGAGGGATTTAGTTTGGAATGTATGAGTCACACTTTGTCAGAATTCACGTCTCTGCATGAAGTCCTGCATGGAAAATGTTGGTAATTAATAATTCAGGCAAGAACTCAGCTGTCTACCTCTCTGAGTTATTTGAAGCTTTGGCCAAGATAATCTTGAAAAGGGAACAGTGTTCTGGTTTGTGAAAGTGAATCGAGGGTGGGGCTCAGAAGAAGGAGGGGCTACATTTTTTTTTTTTTTAAGTTTCTTCAGTTAAAAGTTACCTAACTCTTTAGCCACACTCTTTTACTAAAGGAACAATTTGTCAAGTTTGCTCCAGGAGAGGGAAATAAGGTATTGTAAATATTTCTTTGATCAAAAATGTTTATGGTTTTGTTATTGTAACACCTATCAAATTATCAATACCTTGTCTAAAAACTCAGGATAATGGGGAAGGTTGCATTATTCTAACTTTTTTTTTTCCTGAACAAGTCAGATACTTAACATTGAACTGGTTTAAAGTTTGTTTGACTAAGAGGAAGACATTCATTTCAGGAAACCTTTGACTGTTCTGGGAGTTGTGAGAAACCTGGGCAGATTTTTTCAGTCATGCCGATTTGCCAGCTACATGAGCTGCATCTGCCAATTTAACAAAGGGAAATGAAGAATTCTTAAGATAATTGAGTGCCACTCCTTATAACCTTTTATATAGGTTTGCCTGACAGTGTGAAATTGATACATGGTGCGAATGGCTTGTTCATGCCCTCTCCGTAACCCGTCTCTCCGCTTGTCAGCATGCTTTGTGCCTGTGTTCCTTTCCCTGCTGTAGGAAACATGAGACTCTGAGCACATCTTACTCTTCAGGACCACTCCGACATAAGAGCTCTCTCAGAAAATGGTTCTGGCAAGTAAAGAAATGCTGGGAAGCAATGACATTGTCATATTCTGTTCCAAACAGATTCATAATGTAAGATTCAGAATTGTCCTCAGAGAGGACAAGCAAGAGATCTTAGGTATTTTTCAGGGGACAAAGAATAAGGATGTCCCCTCTTGTCACATCCTCAACTTCTTTCTCATCCCCATTTTAAACTCCTTCTGTTGGCTCTACATTATTCAATCTTGCTCTTTCCATCAAAATCCTACAGACCATTAGCTGCACTGACCATGAGATTTGTATTTTATAGTAAAGAGAACAGAGATGCACTTTTCAGAATCCTTAGTCAGCCCATTTAACTTCTTTGGTCCTGAGGTTGTAGAAGATTAAATGGAAATGTTGGACTACTTTGGTTTTAGGGTTCTGTCCAAGCTGTTATGCTAGATGTGTGCTTATTTATAATGGTGGATTTTATAACCACTTTTTTACTTTCTTAATGTCATCAGTGTATATAGCTATTATTATATATAATATTTTATGTATTATTCATACTTCTAAAATTTTTAAAATAAAAAATCACTTTGTAAGTGATATAGTAAGGGCTTGGCAAATAGTTAAATCTATAAAGTTCTTGGCATTATAAGCATACAGACCTGAGGTTGATCCCCAGAACTCATGTAAAGAGGTAGGCATGGTAATTTCCATTTATGATCTCAGTGCTAAAGTCATGGAGTCAGATAAATCCTTGAGACTTGGTTGTCAGACAGACTAACTTATCCCAAAATCTCAGGCCAGTGACACACCTTGTCTCAAAAAAGAATAGTGGGTATCTCATGAGAAACAACTGAAGATTGTTCTATAGCTCTATATGTATGTATACCCACACATACATACACACACATGTATGTATAACACATACACACATGGGGGAGATAAAGACAGACAAACAGAAAGAAACACAGATGCAGAGAGAAAGAGAATATGAAACAGTAATCTGATTACTCAGTATTTATATCTAAATTTTTTGAATAAATTCTCATCTTAGAATTTTATAACTTTCAGGAATTATTTTTGACTATTGGGTTAGGTGATAGTTTAAAAGTTTCTTACAGTTGTTTTAAAACATGAGTGTTGTTAGAGAGGCTTCTTGCTTTTACTTTCTAGATTTAACTTTATACATTACTGCTGGTATTAATAAGACTGAAGATAAGTGGATATTAACTATTTGCAAGAAGATATTCATTTTATTAGAGGAACATTAGATTTTCAGAAATCTAGTATAAATAAATTCCATTTTTAGCATAATCTACATGTTGAGATAAAAAATCTACCAGCCCTAAGATGTTGCTTGCTCTCTACCCTTGTGGGTTTGCCACAGAGCCAGACATTTGTTTTTCCTGTGAATATACCTCATGGGTTTTACAAATATAAACTGTGTAATCAAAGTGTGAGATGAAGGAATATGGTCTTGAAGGAAGTAGAGTTTCTTATAAGATGGTGTCCTTTGGAGCTGAAGTACTGGCAAATTTTCAAGGCTTTATGAAAGTGTAAAGTAACCACACAACAGGAAGGGGTTTTATCTTTTCAAAGGTCATTCACATGGCCTCCTCAAGATATTTCACCATGGGTACAAACCACATCCTGGGTGTGGCCCTGAGTCTGGAAAGCTGTGTGATCAAATATACCTTAATGGGTAGGAAGGATTTCAACAAAATCACAGTAAGAACAAAGCAATGTTGTAACCAAAATCCATGGGCACCTGGTCTTGATTCCAGTTTTGACCACAGAGAATACTTTTGACTTTCCAGAAGCCTTTGTTGTAAATTTCTTAGTAAGAATTGGGATGTTAGGACAAGACTCAACTTCTCACAATGTGAGTACCTACAGAAGGTCCCAGGCTTAGGCATTCATCAATTCATATCAATCATTTAATAGATCTGAAAACTATCTGAGAACAATAACCATTAAGTTATTTTAAATTAAAGTTCCAGAGCAATTAAATGTGTATTTTAGAAGAAGAATATAATATAGCAAAGTGGAAATTTTTGAGTTCCCTTGTTAAAGAAAAGTGAATAACAAAAAAGATAGAAATTACTCAGTTTCTTATAAACATTTTTCATTTAATTGGGCAGAGTATCAAATTAAGGTAAATAATACATAGTGTACCCAAAACGGTATACATTATATGTAAGGAACGAAAAGGTACCTATAAGTAACTATTCAAGGTAAAGTGCTGAACTATATGCTATTAGGTATATAAGACAATATATGAAGAAAATATTCTCAAGGAGCTTGGGAGGCTATGCAGAAGCTTAAGGGTAATAAATGTCCAGAGAATGGAAAAACTCTGTTATGGTACTTATCTGTCAACTGTTCAGAATCTAGCTGTTCCTTGTGGCACATAGAACAAAACTTAGAAATAAATCTCATACATTCTTTGTTTTTTTTTTTTTTTTTTTGTTTTTTTTTTTTTTTTTTTTTTTTTTTTTTTTTTTTAGTTTAGGATATAAGAAATGGTAGTGGTATGTGAATTTGAATTTTGTTAAAATCAAATCAGTTCCTATGCATATAGCTGAATCTCTGGACAGACACTTTTACAAAAGCTAAATTAAAAGGAAAAGATTTGACACTTGTATGTTCTCTGTCTTATCATCTTTATAGGTTTGCCCAATGGCCTCGCTAGCAGTATCCATCAACCAGTTTGCTCTGGAGTTTAGCAAAAAGCTGGCTGAATCTGCTGAGGGTAGAAACATCTTCTTTTCCCCCTGGGGCATCTCAACTTCTTTAGCTATGGTGTATTTGGGTACCAAAGGCACTACTGCAGCCCAGATGTCCCAGGTCAGTGAAAACCCATCATCCCCCATTGTATAAAAGTTAAATGGTATGTTTGTCTTGTTTTGTTTTTAGTTTGTTTGTTTAATTTCAGTTGGGTCCTGAAAATTTCGTAGGCCACATTTTACAATATCTCTCAAAACACTTAGAGAGATATTTATACTGCACCATAAAATGATGTCCGGAGAAATCCATTTGAAATTGTTGGGGCCAATCTCTGTAAGTTCAAGGTAAGCCTGGTCTTAAATATCAAGTTCCAGATCTAAATAAATAGTTAGAACTACACAGTGACATCTTCTCTCAACAGCAAGACATCTGTTTATTGAAAAATTCTTTAAGAACTTATCTTCTCCAGAAAAAAAGAGATAAATGATGAGGTCAGACATTTTAGTTTGGCACTAGCCAGTTTGATTTTGATGATAAACTTGCTTTTAAATATTTGAACTTTAAGTAGGAGAACTATTCAGCATCCCTGTGATAGAGAAAATCCAAGAAGTCTAGCTGTGTATAGTGGCACACTGCTGTAATCCCAGCAGAAGGACAGCCATGAGTTCTAGACCAGGCTGCAGAACACAGTGAATTCTATGCCAGCCCAGAAATACAAGGAAGTACCCTATCCCAAACAAAATAACAACAAGAGAATTCTGTTCCCATGCTTTGTTTGGTCACATCTGTATTTGAACCACAGTTGCCTGTTGGAATCTAAAGAGTTCAGAGATTGCACTAAAACAGGAAAATGCTCTTGTTATAAGCTTTCCCAAAGTGCATTTTACAACACACACACACACACACACACACACACACACACACACACACACACAGGAGTGGGGAGAGAGATGGCAAAACAGCCATATGTATGTACATGTGTAATCAGGTATATAAATGAATACAACTAAATAATAATTTGTTAATTTGTATATAAGGCTTAGCTACAGGTACATTCTTAGGTGTATTCTGTTTCGAGTCCCTTTTACATGAAATCTATGCCTGGGTAATTCTTGTCTTAGCTGTAACTTTTACTGACTTCAGTTGCAGTGAGTCTAATGAACTTGCTATGCATGAAATTACCCTAGGAAAGGTAGCCCTTACTTTATTACTATGAGTCAATACATCTTGTGGTAGGATGTACTTACTGCTCTTGCAGCCTGGGTCCAGGATGTTACACTGTGGCATACTTTAGGGGAAGCAGAAGAACCACATCCTTCCTGCTAGCTTCCAAATGAAATGCTGGCATAAGCCTGAAGGTTATGCACATGTAACCTTGTTATTATAGCTGCATTACTTCTGACACTAGATGTCTAGAGGCTTTCAACCTGGGGCATATGCAAATTCACCAAACTCTGGTACTTGGTACACACAAATCTCATTAGATCCCGCATCTGGAGGCTGGGTCACCAAGGTTGTTTTTTCTCTATTTCAGGCACAGTCATAGCTCTTGGCTATTTTACCTGTGCTTCTGACCAAACCGCTAGAAAACAGAGTTCCCACAACACTTTCATTAATCTCAATTAATTTTCCTGTGTGGCTCACAAAACTCTGGAGATGCTTATCTATTGGCTCTTCATAAAGAATACCACAAAGGATGTGGATGAATGCATGGGTAAGGTAATATATGGAGGACAGAGGCTCACAGATTTTAAAGGGAAGCAGGTACAAAAAGGCCAGAAGAAAATTTATGCATGGTGTACAAACATTGTTCGCTTGGGTACCCTTATGTTATTCTAACTACTTTGGAAATAAGGAAGATCATGGAAATTAGGATCAGTAGATAATTATATGAATTAGAGACCGGATATTATATATAACAAATCATACCACTTCTAAATTTCTATAGACTAAATTTTTTAAGTTTACATATGTGGGGTCCTAGTTCTAACACAGTTGTCAGAAAACCCAGGATTTACTTTCTTTACCCATGAATATCGTCCTACATGTAGAGCACATATTTTTCTCTGTATTTAGGTTCTAACCTTAGTGGATTTTCTATTTTGTCACTTATCTTTCCTTTCAAAATATCATTGAGCAACAGATGAAAAAACGGAGAATTTTACCTCAGAGTATTTTTAACATTGCCACAATAAATCCGTGAGCAACTTCAAGTAAAAACTTTTATAACGCTTCATTGAGAGAGCTTCTAAGTGACCTTGTTGGCATCACAAGAAGTCAGTCAGAGCCTCCTGGTTGAGTTATGAAGTCTTCTGTGGTTGAGGGTATTACTAATTCATATTTACAGATATGCCATGTCATATGTGTAGTTCTCTGTAAATTATATTTACTTGCATTTTTAATGAAATTACAGGTACTTCAATTTGGCTGCACCCAAGACTTCAAATCTGGCCCTGATAGTGAAAAGAAAAGGAAAATGGTATTTTCATGTTTTTTATCCATTTGTCACTTGTGAAGGGCTTATTTCTAACAGATTATTTTGTGGTCAGTTCAAGAAATTAACTTCTTAAAGCTTTTATTGGAAACACTAAATATAGTAGAATATATTTGAGAATCCAGAGCGCCTGTGCTTTGTCAGAATTGTGTTTCCTTCCTGTCTTATCTCCCTTTTTATCCTTTTCAAGAGTTTTTTCTACTTTCAAAGTCCTTCTTGTCTGCCATTGTATGCTATGAATGAAGTTCCTTCATTAAATTCTTATATCAGCCACATAGAAGAAAATACTTTTATCTATTTTGAATAAATTGTTTTCACCTTTTACTTGCTATATATCAAATGATTTCATTTAACTCCAGATTGCTCATATATATTTTTTCAACATTTTTTTCTAATCCTTGCTCTTTTAAAGGAATCTAACTCAGTCAAGACTAAAGAAATACAGTCCTATTTCCAGACCCTTGCTGCAGAAATCCTCAAGCCCGGAAATTCTTATGTACTTAAAACAGCTAATAGGATATATGGGGAGAAAACATATCCATTTCATAATGTGAGTATAAATGTCTTTTTTTGGTTAGTGAGGAAAATCGAGGTAGGCATGAACCAACAAGAAAATACACATTTATCTAGGGTCCCCCAGAAAAGTTTCAATGTGACCAGTATTTCCTGGTAAGCAACCCTTTTACAGTAACCTGTGAATACCAAGTTTTGAGGAAAACTGTAATGGGTCTGACATAGGTCTGGCTCATGGCCTCATAGACAAGGGTACCTTGGGCTAATTTATTTCACAAGAAAACACAGAGTGATAAAGCATATACTTGTGTATACATATATAGTTATAGCATAGTAGGGTAGGTCTGAAGGATCCAAAAATGGTGTCCTTCCCAGGACTGTGGCTGGAAGCTGTTCCTGGAAACAGAGCTGTCTTTGGAATAAGAAGAGAGGAACATTCACCCATCAGGATTTTAGATATTTTGTCAACATTCCTCCATTGCTAATGGTTAACATCTGACCAATGGAAACGTCGGTGTCTCTGTCTTATTAAGACTCAAGAGAGAACAGTCAGTCATTTTTCTATCTTAAGTTTGTGCATCAAACCCTTTGAAAAAAAATCAAAAAGCATAGTGAACTCAGGCATGTAAGGGTTAAAGAGCAAGGGAGTTAGACAGGACAGATGAGACGTAGGTATCCTGTAGTTTCAAGCATCTTATGGCTACCCACATCAGAGAGTTCTTGGGAATTCAGAGCCTTGGGCTGTGTTGATTCTGAATCTACAAAACCATCCAGGTATAGCCTTAAAGACTCTCTCATTATAGCCAGGCTTTTGGGCTCCTACTTGACTCATAGCCAAGAAAGTTGAGCTTAGTAGCACTCAGTTAAAAACAAAGGGGATACGGGCATTTGCCCATCTTGTTATGAGTCCACGGGTAAATTAATAGGGAGTAGTGACTCATATTGGGGTAAGGGCATTTTTGTTTTAGTTTTGCTGGTTCTTAAATTCCCTTGTGGACCGCACAGCCTTTTGGGGTAATAGGACTTACTCTCTGGACTCTTTTATTCTTACTAGTCCTCCAAGAAATAAGCGAACTAAGGGACTAATACAGTAGCTCCTGGGGAAAAGAAACCACATTCCCAGGGCAGGTGCTGCAGCAGGTACAACCTCAGTTACTGTCAGCTATGAGAAGAGCCATAGGGTGCAACATCGTAGCTCCCAAGGCAGAGGCCAGGCTCACTCAAAACCCTTGGTGAGGCTTTGATCTCACTTCCAGGTCAGTTGTCTGGCAGAATGTAGTCTGCTTCAGGCTGCTCTAAGTTCCTGGGAGTTTGGAAACTTGTGGACCCAAGAGTTTTTGCTGTGCTCTTATGTCTCCCACAGAAAGCCACTCCCAGGTCTGAAAATCCTTCGGCTACTGGGTAACCCCTTGTGACTTATAGTCTCCTCTTTTCATTAGACTTCAAGTTCCATGCCTGAAGAAAACAAAAAACAAAGCATCCATGCAAGTAAGCTTATACAGATTGAGCAGGATGTGTTTATATATTTAAGAATATATACGTATATACATATATGTACATGCACATATACATATACCTTAATAAAAAGTATAGGCCATGAGTTTGAAAGAGATCAAAAAGTATATGAGAAGGCTTGGAAAGAGAAAAAGAAGGAAGTAAATAATGCAATTATAATATATATATTTAAAAGTAGTCAAGAAGCAGGTACCCAGTACCATGAGTTGGCAGATTTTTTTCTGTACCTGTAGTTCAATATGTCTAGTTAGTTTTGAAGGAGACTAAATTTTCATTCTGACCCTTACCTGGAATGAAGAAATAGACATGGTATGGGTGGAGTGCAAGCCTGCGGTTGTCCCCCTTAATGATATTTTTGTTTAAAATAATGTATACAAAACTAATTTCTCAGTTTGGTATCTTAACTGTCTTTCAGAAATATTTGGAGGACATGAGAACATACTTTTGTGCAGAACCACAGTCTGTTAACTTTGTCAAGGCTTCTGGACAGATCAGGAAGGATATCAACTCCTGGGTTGGAAGCCAGACTGGGGGTAAGCTGTTGCCCAGGGCTCAGCCAACGGCTTGCTCTAAGCTTCAACATATTTGTATGATATTGTGCCATGAATGCCTATGTATTTCCTTAGTGGAACTGTGGGACACATGTTAAATATTCAGAACTTTTGTCCTATGTCTACCTCTAAGTTTTAGATTGGTAGCCTTCCCAGTAAGTCCTGTCTAAAATGTAGAATGGACTGACTGTTTAGAGTAAAAGAAACTATAAAGAAATTACATCTAAGTGTACTTGAGATCCTTTTGTGGTTTCTGGTGGGGAGGAGCAGTTTGGAAGTTATGGGGGAAGCTGGAGGTGTTTTAATTAGAACAACTGATAATGTTGAATGTAGCTGGTTAAGAGCATTTCATTGTCCAGTTTCTAAAGTTTAACAATAATGTAGTAAGCTGGGCTCATAAAGTCTTCCCACTGGAGACCGAGTCAGAGAGATAATGAGTCTAGGGCCTGCTTAGGCTCTGTGTTAAGTTCTCCACACTAGACTTGGGCTGCATAAACAGGCTTTTTGTCAGACATACAAAGAAACAAATAAGCTAGCTAACTAAACCAATATTTGCCATCAATAATTTTATTAATGTGACAAATCACGCAGAGGCAACTATCCCTTCCCTATTATCTATTGCTAGGAGAAAAGTATATTTTGCAGGAAGTTATGTAATTCAACATTTATACGAAGTTCACATTTTATTTTCCTAGTTAACCATATTGTTTGCAAATAATAACTTGTGTCTCACCATTGTGTAACCAACACATTTCATATTCTTGCGCTGGTTGATGAATTAGCATTTTGGAACAAAGGTTAAGTGAGAGTAACCCTCGAAGCCTACCGACACGGCCACGTAACTCTTTACTGAGGCTGTAAAATGACCAGTACCACTGAAGTTAGGGTACTTTTTATCCAGGAATTCTTCATAGCTATTGAGAAAAAGTGTGCTACTGTTGTGAACTGGTTCTATAGCTATTTGCGTTAATCTGACTGCCAACATTACAGGAGAACCAGCACATCTGCCTGTAAAATACTGAGTGTCTCTACCCCAGTTGGCATTGGTTGGCCGGCGGCCAATGGCAGAGCAGAAAGACAGAGGCGGGACTTTAAATTTCCTGCGCAAGGGAGCAGGAAGGAAAGGGAGGTTTTAGAATCGCCCCTGTGGGAAACAGAGGGACCAGGAGAGAAAGCATCCAGCCATGTAACTCAGAAGCAGAAGCAGAAACAGTTCTGGGGGCCACTTCCAGGATTGGGTGTTGGGTAACAAAAGTGACCCAGCCTTTGAGCTGCTTAGGGCATATTAAACAAAAGGCTGTGTGTTGCTTGCTTGCTTGTGTGTGTGTGTGTGTGTGTGTGTGTGTGTGTGTGTGCGTGCACGTGTCTTTCCTTCAGGAATCCAGAGCATTTTGGTGGACAGTTGTAAAAAACCTGTGGGAGTTCAGATCAAATTAACAATTTACAGCTTCATACTACTTAATCATAAATCGTTCCATTCCGGAATAGCTGCGAACAAAATTTTAAAAGAAAACGTTTCGTTTCCTGAAAAAAAAAATAAAATAAAAAAAGAAAGAAAGAATCTAATCTAAGTTCAATCTAATCTATCGTATATATTCCAGTAGTCATTTTGAGACCTGTCCTGCTCTCGTAGGTAAAATTCCAAATCTCCTCCCGGATGAGTCAGTAAGCAACAAGACCAAGATGGTTCTGGTGAATGCTCTTTATTTCAAAGGGACCTGGGAACATCAGTTCTCTGTGCAAAACACAACTGAAAAGCCTTTCAGAATAAACAAGGTAAGAGGTGGCCGAAAGGCACTTTGGATTTTCATATGACCTTGCAAAAGCAAAATATTCTATATTAAATCTATTTTCTTTTCTAATATCTTCCTATACCCTTACTCTAATTAGGGAAGGGAAGGTGCGGGACAGAGTTCTCTGTTCCCATTGACCTGAAACTTAGTATTTCCTTGATTTTCTCTGAAGACAGGTTATTTGCATACTTTATCAGTTCATGCTGCTGATCATGGAGGAGCCCAGTGGAGTGGGTTTTATATTTATTTCCCAGTTGAGAATTAGAAGTAACTAAGTAAGTGGAGGTATGTCTGAGCTAAACTTCAAAAACCAGATTACCACACAATAAGTTCTATTGTTTCTATTAATTTAATTTTAGCAAAGTGTATGTGTATAAAGGAGGCATGTTGATACAGAGTTAGAGATAGATCTGAGAGATTCCAAGGGCTTTCAGCTTACCATCACCAGGGCAAAAATCCCTCAGATTAAACAACTTGAAAGAAGAAAAGATGGTAGCTCACAATTTTAGAGCTCTAGTTCATGGTCAGCTATCCCTGCAGAACATTAATGCAGAAAGTCAATAACAAAGCAGTTGCTTACTTTATGGTACAGAAGAGGTAGGGAGATGGGGGGAGAGAGAGAGAGAGAGAGAGAGAGAGAGAGAGAGAGAGAGAGAGAGAGAGAGAGACAGAGACAGAGACAGAGAGACAGAGAGAGAGAGAGAAAGAGACGGGGGAGGGAGAGAGACGGGGGAGGGAGGGAGAGAGATTTGTCTTAGTCTTAGTTAGGGTTTCTATTGCTATAAAAGAGATACCATGACCAAAGCAACTTTTAAAAAGGACAACATTTCATTGGGAGTAGTTTATAGCTTTAGAGGTTCAATCCATTATCATCATAACAGGAAGCATGGCAGTGTGCAGGCAGACATGGTGAGAGAGGAACTGAAAGCCCTACATCTTCTTCTGAAAGCAACAAGGAAAGAGAATGCCTCTTCTGAAAGCAGCAGGAGGAGGATCTCTTCATCCCTGGGAGGAACTTGAGCACTAGGAGTCTTCAAAGTCGACCTACACAGTAACATACTTCCTCCAACAAGGCCACACCTCCTAACAGTACCACTTCCCATGAGACAAGCATATTCAAACCACAATGTGGGGAGATGGATATACAGATGGACAGACAGACAGACTGAGGTCAATACTCCAGTGATACAACTTCCTCACTAAGTCCCAGCATCAGCAGCTCCTAGCATCCATGCAGCATCACCAGCTAGCAACTGAGACATGTCAATGGAAACATATGACCTTTCAAATTTATGACCCAAAGAACTGCAGGCCAGAATGTGGCTAAACCAAAATGTCAGGATTGTTGTGTCATTATCTCCCCTCACTGAATTTCTTCTATCATTTTTCTCTCTGGCTGAACTCTAGGTTTTGTTTCTGTTTGTTTGTTTTCTAGACCACAATGGCCATAGATAGCTACCCACAGTAGCTCTTTTACTCTGGAAAATAGGTTGATAAGATTAATTTTTAATTTCTAGAGAGAGAACATTATAACACCTCAAAGCTTGCTGACATAGGTATCATTTTGAACAGTGAGATCCAAAGAGGACTCTACTTGGTGACATTGTCTGTGCACCCTGGGAGCCATCACTTTACTACAATTGATGGCCTGGTTACAAGGCTTTATCAGCTTAAGGATAAGGCCTTCTGATTAACCTCAGCTCCACATATAATATGTAAATCCTATTATCTATAGCAATCGATTGCAAAAAGTTTTTTTTGTGCCTTCATTGGCAGTTGATTTTGTTGAAAAATGCTTCACATGGGTCTGGAGAGCTGGCTTAGCAGTTAAGAGTTCTTGCTGTTCTTTCAGGTGACTAGGTTTTGATTCCTAACACCCATGTGGGGAAGCTCAAAACTACCTGTAACTCCAACTCCAGGGAATCTGATGCCTCTTCTGGTCTGTGTCAGTACTTGTACACATAACAGAAGTCCTCTATCTGACAATTTTGTTACAAGTATTTCTTTCTAATCTATTGCATGCTTTTCATTTTGAATGCACTTCAGTTTTTTACAGTTGATACTGAAAATACTTCCTAGGTTTGTCAAATATTTGTGTGTAAAATGACCCATAGTTTCTGGGGGTCATTAGTACTTTTATGGTTTTTACTCATTTCTTCCTTTATGCACTTAGTAGAATCAATCCACTTAATGTAGCATAACCACATTGCCTGGTAGATGATGAGACAGAACTCTTTTATTTCACTCCCATTGATGTGATTAGTAGAACTTTTCAGAAGCTACATTGGGAAAAATTAGTGTGTATCAGAAGATTGCTAGTTTTGCTGAAGTGTGAGATGAAAGGACACCGTGGGTGACTGGATGAAGAACCTGTGATGTTATTGTTTCCTTTTGCAGACCACAAGCAAACCTGTGCAAATGATGTCAATGAAACAGAGTCTTCAAGTCTTCCACATTGAGGAGCTGCAAACCATAGGCCTTCAACTCCACTACCAGAACCGTGACCTCAGCCTTTTTCTTCTGCTTCCAGAAGAAGTGGACGGCCTGGAACAGGTAGATACATCTGTCTGTCTCATATAAAATGAATTCTGTATTTGCTGCTATGCTTTAGAGAGAAAATCATGAGGACTTCTCCCTGCTGAAGTTAAATTTCTGCATGGGAATATAGCCTTTGGGTCTGATATAACATTGCTTGTACTTTATGCAATTCTATAAAGTTAATACTACTACTTGTTTTTAGAAAGCTTAGGTAACTATAGACACCTATAGAACAGGGGGTACATATATGCCACATGAACACAGATATGGAGATGTTAATGACAAATTGGGATTACACATTGAGTTGTCTTGGGTCTTCTCAGGTTGTCAGAAACTACTCATTTCAAGATTTACTTTTATTTTGAATTAATAACTTTTAAAAAACTATTTTATTGATTCTTTGTGAGTTTCACATTATGTACCACAGTTTACTCATCTCTCTATCCCCTTATATCTGCTTTTGCAACTTTCCCCCAAAATTACACACACACACACACACACACACACACACACACAGCAAACAAGAAGAAAACAAAAGTGAGAAAAAGATTTCACTGTGGAAGCTGCACTGTGTCACAGTGTGACCCATTGTATATCCTTCTGTCCACATATCTTTACTTGCAAATGCTCATTGCAGTGAGTCACTAGTTTGGGTTGAGATCTCTGACTTGTACAACACCATTAATTTTGCCTCCTCACCCAGACGTCTCCTGGTTTTCCTATTCTTTCCCTGTGTCATGGAGACCCTGCAGCTTTGCATCATCAGTAATGGCCCGTTCACATGTCCCAGCTATTCTAAGATAATACAGATTTTGAAGTGAGCCATCTCGGAGTTCTGGTTCTCACTTATCCTCACCAGTAGGATGAGCTCTCCAGGACTGCTCCTTCTGGGCCACCCAATGCTGTCATCAGCAGGAGGCAGGGTCAGGCCTGGTTCACCCACACTCATGCCTCCAGAGCCAGCTCCACTATGCCGTCCATTCAAGGCTCAGGGCCCACTCATTCATTTTCTGTATCCACGAGGGGGTAGGCCAGCTCTCCTGCTCTCAGCCCCTGGGCTGACTCACCTATGCCTTTGTCATGAGGGCCAGTTCCACTGGGTTGCCCAGGTGAGCTGCAGGAACTGCTCTCCCAAGTGAGTCGGCTACTGATGGGGGAGGGCTAGCTTACCGTCTCTCATGAGCTCAGGGCCAATTTTCCTGACAGCTGCAGGTTGTGAGGAGTGAGCAGAGGAGAGGGAGATAGGACATTACATACACCCCCCAACAGCACCTCATGCCAGATGATCAGTGGGAGAAGATTCCCCATGCCCTGTCCTAAGGCAATCTCACCCACTTCCCCTTGACAATGATCAGCACTACCCAGGCAAGGGGTAGCTCAGTTCTGAATAGTGCAGTAAGTGAGGGCCAGGGCCAGCTCAACAGCTCTCATGACCCTGGGATCTGCTCTTCTCAAGGCTGTACAGGTGGTGAGGGACGAAGGGGCAGAAGGCATCACCCCTCTGCCCAGGCTGCTCAAGTCCGGTCAGGGAAATGGCAGGGCCAGCTCTCCCAGGCTCTCCAGTACCCCTTGACCAGCTCTCCTGCATCCCTCCTCAATAGCCAGCTCTATGTTCTGTACAGATAAGTGCGGGGCACACTCTCCCAATGCTTCAGCTCCTGAGAGGCAAGGCCAGCTTACCTGATTTCAGGACCCAAGGGTCTGGGCTCCTGACTGCCTCTGGAAGTGAGGGATGCAGAGAGGGGAGGAGAGGCATCACCCACATGTGCTCACTACCCTAATACAGTAGGGTGGGGTGGTTAGCTCTACCACACTTATAACCTCAGTGTTGGCTCACCCACACCAGCTGGCCACCAGGGCCAACTCCACTGTGCTGCCTGAGTGAGGCTCAGGTCCTGCTCTCCTGAGTGGTGCTGGTGGCGCTGCTGGTGAGAAATGGTGCCAGCTGCTGGCTGGTTGCTGGGTGACATTCTTCATCTGTGCCAGGTGTTGTAGTAACAAGATGTATCGATGACCTATGCTTTGTGCTGGAGGGCTTGTCTGAACGTAGTGTGGCAATCTAAAGGTCTCTGTCTTCCTCCTCCCACACTGTGCTACGTGGATTGGATTTGATTTAATTTTTATGAGTTCTAGGCATAAGCCAAGCTTTGTCACCAAGCCAGGCAAAAACCAAGGACTAGGAAAAAGAAAGGACTGACATCTTTTATGCCTTGACTCATATAAGAACAATGCCACCAACAAGATGTTTCTTTGTCCCTTGCCATGGGGTAGAGGGGAGATAATGTTTTATTATATTAAACAAAGCAAAATGTTCTCATGGTTCTGTTTGTAGACAAAAAATAATTTTTTAAACATGAGGCACAATAATAAATAGATCAAACAAATACAGTCACATGATTTTAAAATTTTATATAATTTTATTATAGATTGATGACCATTTCCTCATAATGTGTCATTTGATGTGTCAGCAGTTGGAAGCTAGTAATCTAGACCAGGTACAACCATTGGAACCCTGGCATTTAATTGCCAAGCAGGACCAAGCACCTTGTAACTAGATTGAGGACACTAGTTGCCCACTGCTTGTGGAGATTAAGTGTTTACCTACAGAAAAAAATAACTCATGGAAACCTGGAAGCCATACTAAATGCATAAAAGGCTTTCATGTTCAATAACCCTTGTTTGTGTCAGAGGGCAGCACTACTTCTGTTTATGGAAGTAAGTTGCAGACCCTCTTCAGATTAATATATACAAAAACTGTAGGATGGATTAACTCCCTTTTTGGTGTCTTAGATCACACAGGGCTCTTCTGTACTAAGTAGGATTTTTAGGTAGAACTACTTCTCAGACGCAAATGAATCACCATAATTTATTTTATTTTATTATTTTATGTGTAAGAGTATTTTGTCTGCATGTATGTCTGAACACTATGCGCATGTAGAGTCTGTAGTGACTACAAGAATACATTCGATGTGTTAAAACTGGAGATATATAGACAGCTGTAAGCCACCATGAAGATGATTGGATAAGAATCTGGATCCCCTGATGTCTAGGGATGTTGAGCATTTATTGAGGTGCTTCCCAGCCATTCGGTATTCCTCAGCTGAGAATTTTTTGTTTAGCTGTGTACCCTGCTTTTAATAGGAATATTTGATTCTCTGGAGTCTAACATCTTGATCTCTTTGTATATTGGATATTAGCCCTCTACCAGATGTAAATTGGTAATGATTTTTCCCCAATCTGTTGGCTGCTGTTTTTACTTATTGAAGGTGTCCTTCGCCTTACAGAAGTTTTACAATTTTATGAGGTCCCACTTGTTGATTCTTGATCTTAGAGCATATGCCATTGGTGTTCTCTTCAGAAAAATTTCCCCTGTGCCTATGTGTTCTAAGCTCTGCCCAACTTTCTCTTCTATTATTTTCAGTGTACCTGTTTTGTTTTGGGTTTTGTTAGCTATAAGTCCTTCTTTTCTTTTTTAGACTTTTTAGATATTCTCTGTATTTACATTTCAGATGTTATTTCATTTTCTTCAATCCCATCCCCCGTCTCCCTTCCATTGCCTCCATGAAGGTGCTCCCTCTCCCAACCACCTTCTCCCACCCCAGTGTCTTGGCATTCCCCTACACTTCGAAAACGAGCCTTCACTGGACCAAGGGCCTCTCCTCCCATTGATGACAGAGAATGTTATCATCTGCAACATATGGGGCCATGGGTCTCTTCATGAGAACTTATTAGTTGGTGTTTTAGTTTCTGGGAGCTGTGGTGGGTTTGGTTAGTCAGGTTTTACATGGAGATCTTTGATCCACTTGAACTTGAGCTTTGTACAAAGAGATACAGTAAGTCTATTTGCATTCTTCTACATGCTGACTTCCAGTTGAACCAGCACCATTTGTTGAAAATGCTCCTTTTTTTCCCCCCCATTGGATGGTTTTAGCTCCTTTTTCAAAGATCAAGTGACCATAGGTACATGGGTTCATTTCTGGGTCTTCAATTCTATTCCATTGACATACCTGCCTGTCTGTGCACCAATACCATGCACTTTTTATCACAATTGATTTGTAAAACAGCTTAAGGTCAGAGATGGTGATTCCCCCAGAAGTTCTTTTATTGCTGAGGATCATTTTTGATATTCTGGTATTTTTATTATTCCAAATGAATTTGCAAATTGCTCTTTATTCTATGAAGGAATTGATTAGGAATTTTGAGAAGCACCTAAAGAAATATTCAGCATCCTTAGTTACCAGGGAAATGCAGATCAAACAATACTGAGATTTTACCTCACACCAGTCAGGATAGCTAAGACCAAAACTCAGGTGACAGCTAATGTTGGCAAGGATGTGGAGAAAGAGGAACACATCTCCTTTGTTGGTGGGATTGCAAGGTAGTACAACCACTCTGAAAGTCAATCTGGTAGTTCCTCAAAAATTGGATATAATGCTACCTGAGGACCCAGCTATGCTACTCCTGGGCTTGTACCCAAGAGATTCTCCAATATATAACAAGGACACATGCTGCACCATGCTTATAGCAGCCTTATTTATAATAACCAGAAGCTGGAAACAACCCAGATATCCTTCAACAGAGGAATGGGTACAGAAATTGTGGTACATTTACGCAATGTAGTACTACTCAGCTATTGAAAACAATGACTGTAAAATTCCTAGGCAAATTGAAGGAACTAGAAAGTATCATCCTGAGTGTGGTAACCCAGTAAAAAAAGAACACACATGGCATGCACACACTGATAAGTGGATATTAGCCCATAAGCTCAACTTACCCAAGAAACAACTCACAGACCATATGAAGCTCAAGAAGATGGAAGACCAAAATGTGAATGTTTTAGTCCTTCTTAGAAAGGAGAAAAAAATACTCACTGGAGAAGATATAGGGGCAAAGAGTAAAGCAAGACTGAAGAAAAGGTCATCCAGAGACTGCTTCACCTAGAAATTCTTCCCATACGCAGCCAGCAAACCCAGATACTATTGCTGATGCCAAGAAGTTTTTGGTGACAGGAGCCTGATATGACACTTTCCTGTAAGGCTCTGACAGAACCTTACTGATAAAAATGAGTATGCCATCAGACTGAGCACAGGGACGCCAATGGAGAAGCTAGAGAAAGGACTGAAGAAGCTGAGGGGTATAAAACCCCATACAAAGAACAACATTATCAACCAACCAAACCTCCCATAGCTTCCAGGGACTACAACACCAACCAATGAGTACACATGGAGGCACCAATGTAACAGGATGGCATGGTCTGACATCAATAGGAGGAGAAGCTTTTGGTCCTATGGAAGGTCCTTTTTTGGAGTGTAGGAAAAGAGATAACATTAGAAATGTAAATATATGAAACATTCAATAAAAAGGAAAAAAAGAGGACACAAGTGGGAGAGTAGAGGGACTGAATCTGTGGGAAAGGATAGGAGGAGAAGGAACGAGTAAAAATTGAGATCTATTGAATCACATTGTCAAAATATAATAAAATATATTATTTAAACAAAACACACAAAGAATACAAATCCACTAGAAGAGAAACTAGTACTCTGAACCACATGGGCATCCTCCAGTTTTCAAATTAATTTTTTGAATCACTTGTACTTATTTCTGTATATAATTGTATTTTATTTATATAATTATACATATGGTGTGTTGCACAACTTTTTAAAAAATATTTTTAATCAAATAATTTTCAGGAGAAAAGGACCTCTCCCCATACCATCTCCATTTACACTGTTTGTCCTACTAAGTCTCATCTACCTTGTGTCTGAGCAACTATATACTCAAATGGAACATTACCCTCTCTTGCAATAGATCTCCTGTCTTTCTTTGCCTGTTCTCTAATTTTTCATATGTACTATGCTCTTAATGTTGGTAAGCTTTCATGGCTCTGCTAGTATACAGAAAAGATTTTTATATTGTTCTTTAAAATGTGTATAACTAGACAGGATGGTAATGGTAACATTTGTGTAGACTGATAACCATTACAGTCATAACAGGCAGCTTCTCTGGAATTCAGGGTCCTGAGATGAAGATATTGCAACATTATTAATGTATACCATTTGCAACTTTGTCACAGCCAATACTTAGTTATAACTCTCAAATGAACAGAAGTGTATGCTTTGGTGCAAAAATATTAATAAAATGTCAAATCCTATATACATTTACAAATAGTCCTATGCACACATTCATACATTATTCTTGGAACTTTCAAATTATTAAGGGCAGTTGAGGTATCCTATGCCCAATATAAAAATGTAGTCATAAATGTTGGAGTTTTTCTTTTCCCCACTTTTAATTCATTCTTGCCATCATTTATAATATTGTGATTATAAAATATAGGCATTTTATTTTTTTCTGAGATTTTTGTTTTCAATGAGCTGTTTTCAATGAACTGTGTTCAATGTTAGAAAAATGAGTAGTTTGGAGGCTATGTTACTGAAATTTACTCCTAAAAGAAATCTCTTATGGGAGATGTTGATTTTGGTCTTCATTTCAGTCCATGCTATGAAGCATGCTGTGGCAGAGCAGCTTACATCATAGTGGGCAGGAAACAATAACCAGAGGAGACCATAGAAAGGTACAGACATGAAGGACATGCTTCCTTCCTTCAGCCAGGCACTGCCTTCCATAGTTCTGTCACCTCTGATTAGTCTACTCAGAGTCATTCATGAACAAATTTACATGTTTGTTGTGTTGGAGTCTTCATGATCTAATTCTCTGAAGAAACGCCCTCACTGACACAAACAGCTGTATGCTTAACTAATCTGTTAGTAGCTTCTAATCTAATCAGCTTGACAGGACAGACTCATACATCTCTTAACATGCAACTTACACCACAGTATATGGTTCCTGTAAAAAAATATCCAAGTGGTTGATTTTTTTCTAGGGTATTTTAGTTTACTTGACACCTTGTGTACTATGGTAAAAATAGTTCCCTTTCAAAACAAAGTCTAATTCTTATGTTTATAACTGCAAAGCGGAGACTCAGTAGTTAGACAGTAGAAAGTGCTCAACACTTAACCAATGGACTTCCAAATGTGAGTTTTGCTGCCCTAGGCAGAGAAAGTGATGGTACTCTCCTTGATGGCCTATTTTTTTCTCTCTGATTTGTTAACTGTTTCTGGGTTCTGATCCTGCAGCTGGAGAGAGTCATCACCTATGAAAAGCTGGATAAATGGACCAGCGAAAACATGATGGACACATTCGATGTGCAGCTGTACCTCCCCAAGTTCAAGATGGAGGAGAGTTATGATCTCAAGTCAGTCCTGAGAGATATGGGGATGACTGACGCTTTTAGCCAGAGTAAAGCTGATTTCTCGAACATGTCTTCAGAAAGAAACCTGTTTTTGTCCAATGTTTTCCATAAGACTTTTGTGGAAATAAATGAAGAAGGCACAGAGGCTGCAGCTGGCACTGGAAGTGAAGTCGGTTTTCGAATTAAGGCACCTTCCATTGAATTAAATGTAGATCATCCATTTCTATTTTTCATCAGGCACAACAAAACCAAAAGCATTCTTTTTTATGGAAGATTCTGCTCCCCTTAAACTCCGCATTTCTCATCTAATTAAAACATCTTGTAGTAACAAACAAACAAACAAAAATTCATATTATGAAATGGAAAATCAGACATCACAAAATCAGTCCATAGTCTATACACATTTCATGCTTGCATGTTAATAAAGGACCCTTCAGAAAACATGTTCCTGTGATTCTGTCATGTCTGTTTATTTGTTTATTTATTTATTTATTTATTTATTTATTCATTTATTACCACTTGCATACCATTTTATTTTAGGGTGACTTTTATTTATGTTGCAGAAGTTCTGTTTGTAAATGCCAGAGCTTACTTACTGAACCAAGGTTTTCTGATATAATTGATGGGAATAAAAACCAGGCCAGGTTGAAGGAAGACTGAGGTGGAGACAAATTTATCAAAAGTCATTACACTTTTTATAACCAAATACAATAGTGATTTCCATTAAGGATACAATTGTAGTTGTCAGGACACAATAATGTTTACAAGCTATACAGGCACATAAGATTAATGTTGAAGACTAATTGTTCTGCCAAACTTCTATATGTTTTGCTGACCTCTTGCGAATGCAGAGATGCATGGAGTTGGGGGTGGGTGGGATGCTTCAGTGCCTGAGGGAGTACCTTAATTTCTTAGGAACTGAAAGATAGATGCACAGTGCCCCCGGAGCCCTGAGCTCTAACCTGAGAAACTTATGACACATACCTCTCAAGGCAGCTGGACCAGACTATCTTCATGACTCTCTGCAGTTCCCTATTTTTTGTTCTTTTAGTTTCAAGGTATGAAAGCCTTTCTTCCAAACAGACATAGATTTGAAACTCAATCTCAAAGCAGTAATGGTTCCCAATACAACAAATAACAAAATTCCCAGAGATACTCCTATGGACTACAGTTTGGAAGTCTAATTAGACACAAAAAAATAATGACCAAAATCTTTGCTAGGACTTTCTTAGGATTAGATGGATACTTTGTGTAACTTTATAGTTTTTATTCATATGCACACATTTAATTACATTCATTTGTATATATATCATTCTATTTTATCATACAAGGCCTGTCCAGCAATACTCAAATTGCCACATGACCAGCTTTGCCTCAAAAACAGTATGTTCAGCATTGGGGACAACGAAGATCTTAGAATTATTAACATATACAGCGACATTATTCTCTTCCCAGCTAACAAAGTAAAGTACAGGAAGATCAGGAACATAAGCCCAATATGTCTCAACAGTAACAAACACATTCACCAGAGAAAATATATTAAGAAACAAAAATTCTACAGTCACACCCCCTTTTTTTTAAACGTTTCGCCAACTTTCCCCCCTTAATCACGAGTTTCTTCGAGTCATAGTCGGGAGGTAGACTGTTCTTGGCCAAGTAACTCTGTCTCCCCATTAATTTATTTTCCTTCCAGCAAAGATATGCAGATATTTAGAACATCTTTCTTAGGTCAGATCAGTTATTTGGGTATGCATTATTTTTCAACACCTTGAGAATAAAACTCAAACATAATTTTGGTTCCAGTGAATTACTGGATCTTGACCATTCTACTGGCTAGACATTCTGTCCATGTCCTTGAATTGTTTTGGAGGGGCCCCAAAATATTGGGTAACAGACCATCCTTACCCAAATTTTTAAAAAAATAAAATATGAATAGCAGATAAACTATTGTGAAAAATACCAAACTCTTCTTCCTTACTTTATGATCCAGTGCTGTTTAAGTTGCAGATTAGCTTTGTCACAAAAGATATGCCCCAAGGAGTCTGTGAAATTACTGCGGTGTGGCTTACAACATTTTGTTGGCTAATTTCCTGAAAGCCTTGGCAGTATATGTCGTTGCATAGCCAGTTTTTTAAACTTAGCAGGGGGCTAACATAGCGAATGCTTTGAGTAAAAAGGTGATAATATCATTAATGTCTCTTGAAAGGGCAACAGTGAAAATGAGCAATAAACGGTATCCACAGGAACAGAAATCTATTGTAAGTTCCCCAAACTGGCTTGTGAGTAATGCTCATGTGCCAATACAATTTGGAAATAATCCTTGAGGAATTATAGTGTAAGAGGAAAGAGGCATGATATTAAATTTTATGCATGAATGACATTCCTTAATTATCAAAGAAGCCTGCTCTTTAGTTAAACACTTAGTGAAAAGTGTTTTTTCAATGCTGAAGCCTTTTGAAGAAACTTAAATGAGATTGTCATGTGTCCTTTAGGGTGTTAGTTGCTAAGAAAAGAGACAGTGCTAAAAGAAAATGTGCCCTTGCATTTCCCTCAGACAAAGGTCATGGAATATTTGAATATGACCAAGATAAACTAAATTTTCCTACATCTACAATTTCTTCTTTTCAAACAACTTTATTTTTAAAAAACAAAGATAAATGTACAAATTTTAAGCATTTTTGCATAAAAGTATACAAATACATTTGTTGCGCTTGGTTTTTTTTCCCAAAGGTTTGATAGTGTGCATTAAGGTCTAACTAGTTACAATGAACATAAAGTACATGTAAATCAGGATGTAACCTGGAATTAGTGAAAGTTTTCTTGGTGTGTAAGGATTGAGCATGATGGTTTTTTCTTTTCTGTTTTTTTTTTTTTTTTTTTTTTTTTTTTCTTTTCTTGAACTTCACACAGTCTGTGAGTTGTTTCTGGGGTGTTCAGAGTTTTCTGGGGTTATTATCCCATTATCAGTGACTGCATATTATGTCTGTTCTTTTGTGACTGGGTTATCTCACTCAGGATGATATTCTCTCGATGCGTCCATTTCCTTAAGAATTTCATTAAGTCATTGTTTCTGATAGCTGAGTAGTACTCCATTGTGTAAATGTACCACAATTTTTGTATCCATTCATCTACTGAAGGACATCTGGGTTCTTTCCAGCTTCTGACTATTATAAATAGAACTGTTATGAACATTGTGGTGCATGTGTCTTTGTTGTATATTGGAGTGTCTCTGGGATATATGCCCAGAAGTGGAATAGCTAGATCTTCAGGTAGTACTATGTCCAATTTTCTGTTAAATTAATGGCAATACATTTTAAATAGAGGTGAGTGATGAAGTGATTTTTGCTGTTTCTGCAAAACAGCATGCTGCACTGCAAAGACTATGTATTGTGACTCAGAATATGTGTTTCAAGATTGAGGGTAATGTTACAAAGCATCATAAATTTTATATATATATATATATATATAGTTCCAACTGTTGTACAAAAGCACCTGGGTAAGTGAATATCTGTGAAGCATCTTCAGAAACCAGGGCACATTACCATATTCTCTACAAATACTACTTTTGTAGAGGTTGTGAAGCCTGGTGTATTTCCAGGAAACAAAATAACACCTTATTAGGCAAGATTAATGTTTACTGGACAGAAACTTATAATCAATTTGAAAAAGAGGCATAGGTAAATTAGTGATAATTAAACTTAAGTATTCAACAAAAATTTCCACTGTTTTATTATAAGGAATACATATTTTTATTTGATTCTTTTCTGAATAATTGCTTTGTGGGAGACATTTGTAGAGTTACCAATTCAGCAACCATATACAAGTATGGAGGGCTGGGGTTGCTAGGGCAATGTATCCATTCTAGAGCAATCCTGTGAGGATGTTGGGAAAATGGCTAAATAACAGAACAGGAACAGTACAGTGATTTGAGACACATGGAATCTGAGCATTTCTAAGCACATGTCTCACCTGCTATAGGGCTATTCATACAGGCTCACTAGGAGATTCAGGATCAGGATTCTCCTGAAGGATATCAAATAAAGGCTTCAGTTGGAGTGCAGAAATTTTTAATGTAAGTCTAATCCATCCAATCTATGTCCCCTAGCAGTTTTTGCAAATCTTAGAGTTTTCAGGGTGTCCTTCCTAATTTTCACTCTTGGAGGAATGATTACAAAAATTTTATGAAGTTTGATAAATGTTGGGGATTAGTTTTAATGTTTTGTCTTATTTTGGCTCCCCAAAGCTATACTTCTAAACCTGATGGTTTCTGTCTCCAGCTGGCTTTGATTGATAATAATGAATTATCATATAGTCAGTAGCTACACAGAAAGATAAAGGCAGGACTTTTAGATTGTGTGGGTGGGGGGTTGGGAGAGATAGTGGAGAGATTGGGAAATGCCATGATGGGGAAGCAGAAAAATGAAACTTAAAGGCCTTCTGGCAAGTAAGAATCCAGGAAAATGGCTCAAGAGGCTATTCCCCTAATTGTGTCTGGGGCAGAGATGAAATGTTTATTTAGAAAGTTGATTCAAGAAAGTTGGAGGGGAGAATGTATGCCAGATATGGGGAGATTTGGAAGTGCTCAGCCATTGAGCTAGTTAAGGCATACCAAAATTAGCTAGTGTGGTGTGTGTGTGTGTGTGTGTGTGTGTGTGTGTGTGTGTGTGTGTGTGTGTGTGTGTTTCATGAATCCAGAGAGCTTTTGGGCAGGTGCAGTATGTGAGTGACTCACTGAGAATTAACGTGATTTGCTACAGATGGGACACAACATGGTAGGCAAAAATGTTAAAATAAGCTTTGGGGGAGAATTGACTTCTTTCACGTTACAGGTTAGATTTTCCCCAAGCCATGTGGAAATTTCTTCCTGTTGTTCAGAATAATACAAAGAGTTTGAATTAGGCCTTGAACTCACTATTAAAGATTAATTGTCTAAGGAAAAGAAAACAAAACCAGCAGATAGTGAAAGAGTACTATCTCAAAAGATTAAGATTTATTTAAATTGCTTTAATTGCTTTGAGTTGATTTAATTATAAAAATAAAGATGATTATAAGTTTGGGGGTATTTATAAATTTAAATTTCACTGGGAGAGAGGTCAAGCTATATTGTTAATGATTTCTGGCTACTGGACTAAAGTCATGCTATTTTGGGAGAGAGTCTGTATTTGTGTTGACAGAAAAATAGAAAAAAACTCTGGACCCCTTCCACAGTGATATGGATCAGATATGACAAGGGTAGAATCCCCAAAGTTCTTGGCAACAGAAAAGAAATATCTGAGCAAATCAAACAGGACAGGTAACTTGATTTGATTATTTCTTGACATAGAACAGCTCAATAACTGGCTTAGACATAAAAATGTCCCAATCCAAAACTTCAGCAAATTTAGACAATAAATCTTGTTCTTATGGAATTCTTAAGACTTATCAAGCTATTTGTCACATGGCATAAATAAAGATTTATTACAATGGTTACTGATCAAATTAAATAATAAAAATGATAGTTGCCTTTCACCTGCTCAAACAAGAAGCAAAATTCATTCTTAACTTACCTGTTCACCTTGCACAATTCATAAAAGTATCTTAATAGTACTAAAACTTTGGTTCTGAGATTCATCTGTTACAAAATTTACAGCTTGGGCAAGTCATCCTTGGGATATGGAAATGACATGCTGTTCCAGCCCCCTGCCTCCTGATGATTTCCAGAGATTTCCTTCCAGAACAGCCTCAGAAATTATTACTAATTCCAAATGACTCCACTTCATCCAAACTATCAACTGGATCCAGTCAAAACTTCAGTACAGCACCAGAAGGTTTATTTGTTTATTTATTTATTTATTTATTTGTTTGTTTGTTTGGTGCAGTTCTGTCTATGCTGCTCCAAAAGTTGCAGCTCAAATACAGAATGTAAGGTGGAGCAATACATATGTGTTGGTTGCAAAGAATTTTTTTTTATCTTGTATCCTTTTGTGTGTTTGCTTTTGAAGAACATCCTCTCTCCTTTATCTGCTTCAGTGAAACATTCCTTCACACCTGTGCCCCCTTTAAGGAAACATTTATTCACGTTTGCCTCAGCAAAACACCATACAATTGACTTTCCAAAGAACCCTTAAGTTTCCACTTCATATGACATTTATTATTATTTCATTATTAAAGATCATGTGACAATGAGACATGTCTGCTTTTGATAGCTTCCCCATTCCCTTTTGTTTAATCTCAAAACATAGAGGTGTTCCAAGTATGGCAAGATAGCTACTGGACAAAAAAATGTACTATTCATCTACAGACAAAAATACTGTCCAGAAAAGACACGCAATGTGGAATAGTTGACTGTTTAGCTCTGTCAAGACAGAATTAACTTGTCCTTGATAGGTTCTGCTTCATTTCAAGATCTATCTGATGGATATAAGCCAGAAGGTTGAAGACAGATGTTTCAGCATTATAAGAAATTAGGAGATTATCAAAGGGTTGAAGACTAGTTATAGTCTCATAATCAAACTTAAGTTGTTTAGCATTGAGAAAGATGATGTCGATTTAAAAGAATGGTTTTCATGGTAATACAAGCTAAAATCAAAACATAACTCAGATATAGAATTACAAGTTTTTTAAGTTAGGATAGATGCTAGAGTACTTTATATAATTGACAAATATGATAGACTGAATGTTAATTATATATCAGACTTTGTAATTTGCATAATTGTTATGGTTACATTAAATTTGTATCTAAGAGAAGAGCCTTTAAAGAAAAATCTGGACAGAAATGACAGTTCCCTCCACCTGCCCTGCTGCTTCTGTCCCGGTGGACATGACTGCCCCATGTTCCTTCCCACTACTGCCCAGCACAAACATGACTCCAAAACCCATTAGCTTTTCAATCCAGATTATATAATAAATTCTCAATCTACAACCCTCTACACAATAAGATTACATCCAATAAGCAATGAACCAAGCCTAAATGTCCTAGAGAAAGCCTTCTTTCTTTCAGCCCCTCTGTATTCTGTGCACTCACAAATAGGATCCAGCCCCTGTCTTTCAGTCTGCCTTTCCCTTCCTGCCTGACACATGAATGTTCTGAGGTAATGGTAAACACTTGGACCCCAGTTCCCAACTCCAAGTGTACCCCCAGGGGTGTCTGGGTACACAGGAGACTAACCACCACACGAATCACAGCCCCTGATATTTCTCCCCTGGGAAAACACAGACTGAGGCTCTTATTATGGACTATGTTCCGTCCTCCCCAACCCCCCCTCCCCAGCAACCTGCTGGCAGTATTGGGTACCTCTGTATCTGGGCAGACATGCAGCCTGGCAGTTTCTCCAGCTTCTGTCTAATTTTAGAAAGTTCCTCTGCCTTTTTTCTTGATCTGGTAACTTGTACCAGACTTTCAGTTTTGTCCATAAGCCTCAGGAAAATATGCTATCTGTTGTTGAGCATCATTGTACATTCCTTCTCAATTTCAAATGCTGTCGGCTCATTATCTTACTGATTCTAATAGCTTGATTTTGACATGATTCTGAATAACAAGTGCTTCGTGGTAAATATTCACTCTTTCCCCTCACCCCCAAACCCCAGTTAAAAAAGCTTTTGCTAAGATTTTCCAACCATAGGGAACAAAAACATTTTCAGGGACAGAATCAAGGAAAGATGATGTAAAAGTAGCAGTGGACTCATATTTACAAGCATGGTTGAGATCCTTGAAAGACTTAAATGAAATGGGTGTATAATTTCTTTTAAATAAAGCTAACCTCTTCTTGGTTCTTTGTGAACTTCATACTATGCACCCCAATCCCATTAATTCCCCCCCTCCTCTCATACCTGCTTTCCATCTTTCCACTCTTCCACCAACAGAGGAAAATGAATCACTTATGAAAGCTTTCATGTGCTACAGTGTATAGAGTAAATCCTTTAATTTTAGTCTACACAGCTTTGTTCCTGTAAATATTAAAAAATAGAAATTAGTTTATCTCTTTACCGGCTCTGAGGTCTCATTCCTCAGGCCCGAACCTGATATGGAGACCCACACACCTCTGGAGCCCAGTCTAAGCTGCCAACACGGCCCAACTTGTCTGTGCAACTTCCTTCCCTTGGCAGTTTACTACCACCTGTTCTCCACCTCTGTCCCGGGGTGTTTCTGTACCCCCAAATCCCACACGAATACAACTCTACAGCCTGATTTATATATATATATATATATATATATATATATCTTTTCATACAGGTTTATATATTCAAATCTCAATCCACAAACCCTCTACACAAGATTGCATCAAATAGACAAAGATACAAACTTCCCTTTTATATGAGATATTAGACCTATAAAGTCCTTAATGTTCATTACTTTTTAACACTAATCAATATCACCTGGGTTTAGCTGATCCTTGGGAAACTCCATGTCACCATGACCTTCCCCCTCTATCCTTTAACCTCTTCAGACCTCTCAGCCCCCTCTACCTCCCTCGCTCCACCCAGTCACTGACTTTCCTTTATCTTACTAATTAAAATGGAAGATTCGGTTGGAGTTATATGACTAGGCAGCCCTTCTTGAAGAAGTAGAATTAACATTAAAATACAAACAGCTTCAGGATGATCTACACAGCTTTGTTTGCGAAAGTTCATTGCAAGGAGTCATTGGCCTGGTTTGAAGTTGCTGACTTCTGCTACTCTATCAACACTGGAACCTCACTGTGACTCCTCTCCAGTATCCTACTGATGCCCTGTGTTATGGAGATCCTGAAGTTTTGGATTTGTAGGTTGCTTCACCAACTCCAAAGTTCATTGATGGATGAGGTAGTTTGGGTGGGCCAACTTAAAGCCCTGGATGTAGGTCTGAAGTATCTGAGTTTGTCAGTCAGCTAGCTCTGCCACACTCACATAGGAAAACTCTCTTGCAATGCCCAGGCTGACTCTTTTAGTGCCATAGCCAGCAAGGGGTAGAGACAGCTTTCCTGCTTGCTTGTCCTTGGAACTGGTTCATCCAGGCCCACACAATGAGAACCAGCTCTAGTGCTCTGCCCAGGTGACCTGCACACCCTGGAGTTTTGCAGCTGGTAAGGGACAAGACCTGTTCTCCTACTGTCATTATCCTGGGGCCAGCTCTTCCACCTGCAATTATTGGCAAGGACAAAATGGAAGGGAAAGGATCTCTCCCTTGCTTTTGTCACCACATAGCAAATAAATGGCAGAGCTGGCTTTCCCATGGTCATGCTCTGAGGTGGGGGTTGCAGCTCAATAGCAACCCTCATATCCAGGGCCAGATCTACTATGTACCCAGGCAAAATGCAGGTCCACTTTTCTGATTGTTGCAGTAGGTGAAGAGCTGGGGCATCTCTCCTGCACCGATGGCTTCAAGGCCATCTCTCTTGCTTGCCATAGGTGACATGGGGTTAAGGAAGCATCTCTGCTTTGTCATAGGGCATGTCATCATAGTGCAGACAAGGGAACAGAGCAGTTCTCTCATATTCACATCCTTGGCTGTGGCTTGCCCGTGCCCCCTCCACCACGGTTAGTTCCACTGTGCTGCCCAGGCAAAGTACATGGCTCTCTCTCTCCTGAGTGCTGCTGCAGCTGTTGAAAGGCAGGGCCACATCTACTGTGCACATGACCCCAGAGCCACGTCTTCTGTCTGATGCAGATGGTAAGGGATCTATCTCCTTCTCCCTCTCAGCTAGGGTCAGTTCTGAGTAGCCCTCAGAAATTAACATGTCCCTGGGCAGTAGCCCAGATCAGGTAACTCTGCTTTGTTTTTGGTGGTAACAAACCCCTGCTGCTGCAGGGCCACATAGCAAGACTTGGTCCCAGGTGCCAACACAGGTCAATTCTTCACCATGGTCTCAGGTGGCATCACTGGCTATTCACATTAGGCTGTTCCTCACAACCTCTGAGTCTCCAATTCTGCCTCTTTTCATTGTACTCTTATTTCTTTCTTTCTCTTTCTCTTCCATTTCTCCACCACTTCCTTGTCCCCTCTTAGTGGCGTCCTGGGTCTCTGAGTGTGTGAGGTCATGTCAGAAGTGGTTTTAGACACTGGATAGGGGTCATCTCAGGCATGACCTGCCACAGCCTCCTCCATGCCCTTGAAGCACAGTGTGGCTCTCTGTCTGGGCCCCATGGCACTGGACTGATGGTCCTCTTGAGTTCCCCTTTTCTCTGATGCACCCACACAACCCCACACAGGGTTCATATATCTTTGATGCACTGCCTATATATATCCTGCCTATACCTTTCTGCCCTTGGTGGGATTCTTTTAGTCTCAGGCTTGTTCCCCTGGGACATGAGCCCTTAGGTGGGTTGCTCTAATCTCCAGTCCTCTTCTTGCCTTGGAAGCCTGTCCAGACCTGCTTTGCATATGGTTGTCTTATGCTAGCTCCCTGTTCAGGATCCTTGTCCCTGGACTGGTGGTAATTTCAGGCTCATGTTTTTTTTTTTTTTTCAGGGAACATTAGACTATTATTCATTCATATGTTCACTGGTCAGAACACTGAGTAAAGACCTAGCCTTTTTCTTTTATTCTTCCTGCTGACACCTATGGGACACAACAGCCACACCTGAAAGACCTGTAAAAATGGGGGAGGGTGTATAATGTTGCTCTGGGTTACCTTAATTGGGTGTTTCACACACAATGTCCATCTCCCACACTTGCTTTAGAGCCTCTTCCTTCAGAGCCCTGTATCATAGTGTAAAGGTGGTTGATTCTCCTCTGGGGCAGGTAACCCCCTTAATAAGCCCAGTAAGAGATAAAGCAAAGCAGCAAAATAAAGTTCCCATGCTATCAAGAACTCCACTTGAGGGATAAAAGTCAGGATTGGAGGGAATTGGATTTGGGCAGGGTCGGAGGCAATATCAGCACAAAAAAGATGACAGTTAATTTCATCACAGAGATGTACTAGACATCTATTTCAAGTGTTAATTCTGTGTTTTCCCAATTACTCTTATTTTTAATTCTAATTCTATCACTTTTATGAATCACTGTTTTTATTTCTTTCCAAAAGCTGAAAAGCATCACTAGGAATTTTCTCTGGTCCTGTTGCACCTAATTCTCCCCGATTTACTCTTTTCTAACTAAGACCAATCCAGAGATAGCTCTTCAGAGAAAAAAAGGCTGTCTTTTTCTAATGAACTCCAAGAGTTCTATCAACTGATGGTGTCCTGCTTTAAGTCTTTCCACCAGCAACAAACTGTAGAACTTCTCAAAACAAATGCCACATCCTTGTTTCTGCTGGTCCCACATTTATCTCCAATTAATTAATTTCCCGCCGAATTATATGTGTGTCTATGCCACAGCCAGGAGTTCTTCACCTTGATTTTTTTTCTTTTCTCTTAAATCCCCATAGTTGAAGCCCATGTTCAAGGCACCACCTAAAAGCTCTAGCACTTTCTTACTGCACCAGGGTCTTCTGATATGGTTAGTGAAAATGAAAACCATGCCAGAGTGGTGGGGTCTCCACAATGCTCTACTGAGACAAGTTTATTAAGCACAATCAGACTTTTTATTTCTTTGCCAGAAACAAAATACAATTATGGTTGCCAAGAAGGGTACAATTGTTGTTGCCAGGATACAGTGACATTTGCAAGCTCTACGGCATCAGTCTAACCTACATCCACACATATTGGATTGATTGGCTATAAAAGTAAGTTCCTGTATCTTCAGTGGTTAATTGCTGTTCCAGCAGAGCAAATGCTGGCAGGATATGTAAGAATTTGTCACCTCCTCACCTGTCTGAAAAGCAGACTCTGAGGTTATCATGTTAAAAAGCAAGCTGCCTTGGAGGAGGTTATGGAAGCCACATTGCCCTCAATCTCTCCAAAAGGAAACACTATAATACCGACCGGGCATAGGCCTGCTGCTGATTGGCTCAGAATGAGTGAGTTGTGGAACCTCTCCCACTATTGCTGGTATTAGGAACCCCTCTTACCCCCAGCAGTGGCCCCACCTACAGGCAACAGGGACCGGGGCACATCTGTTGCCATGGAAAAGGCCAACCGTTCCCAGAGTACACTGGTTCTGACACCCACCTACACCTAGGAACAAGTTATGTTACAGCCCACATAAAAGGCTAACCCCCCTCTTGAGCTTAGATTTCTATCTCAACTACTATGCTGATACTTTTTTTCCACCATGAGAAAGAATATGGATTTTAATAAATAAAAAGCTGGTGGAATGAGCTGGAGAGAGAAACAGAACTTTCTAACTTTTATTTTTCCATAATAATTTTCCTCTTGGAAACTTATCACCTCTGTCTGCTAACCTCAGCTTTGGCCTGGCAGCTTCTAGCCTTAATACAATTTTATCTAGGCCTAGAATGTTTACAGCTTCTGAGACTTGTTCCTGAAAAGGCATACCCATTGTAGTTGCTTCTGATCTTTAGCTGGATGATCAGCCTCTGTTGTCTTGGTATAAGGGTTCATGATTTGCTGAAGAATGACACCCAGATTCAAACAGTAAGTAAACTCAAAGAGTGTTTTATTCTGAAGATGTCCAGTGCGCTGGGGTCTCCCATTACAAGGTAAACAACCAGGTGAGCTCACAAGCCCAAGTTAAAGCACATTAGGGGAATTTGGGGTTAGGTGGGCTTTGTCTTATTCTATCTTCAGGCATTTGAGAATCTTTACTGAGGTTGATAGCTGGAAACAGTTGCTGAGGAATCCTGGGGTAGGTGGGTCCATCACTGGCTCAAACTCCTCTCCATACTGAATGATTTAATCTGGCTTCTCTTTCACGGCCTCTCCTAAATTGTTCTGCTTGACCTCAAACTAAGTCTAGCAATCTGTTCTAATCTTCTGCTAACCTTCTCATTCTCTGGCTTTTTCTGTATTTGCCGGTACTTACCTTGTTTTCTTTTCAACCTGTCTCTCTTTCCTGGTAAAACTGCCTCCTTCTTTTTCTGTCTACACTGCTGTCTTGAGTAGCTTCCCTTTCTCTCTTTTCTTGCAAGAGTTGGGCATATCATAGTCTGTCAAATTTTTATCTGAATTTTCACTTTGTCATTCAATTAGACTACTTTCAAACATGTGTGCTTCCTTCTACAAGCTAATTTTATCTTCACCCAAACCTATACCTTGTTTGAGATTAAAGGTACTAAGGATGTTTCTGTATTCTAGTCAGAGGGTTACTCAGCTATCAGAAACAATGACTTTATGAAATTCTTAAGAAAATGGATGCATCTAGAGAACATCATCCTGAGTGAGGTACCCCAGTCACAAAAGAACAGACGTAATATGCAGTCACCGAAAATTGGATACTAACCCCAGAAAGCTCTGAACACCCCAGAAACAACTCACAGAAGATATGAAGTTCATGAAAAAAAAAAGTAAATGAAAAACCATTATGCTTAATCTTTACACACCAAGAAAACTTTGACTATTTCCAGGTTACATCTTGTTTTACATGTACTTTATGCTCATTGTAACTAGTAAGATTTTAATGCATACTATCAAACCTTTAGAAAAATCAAGTACTGACAAAAATGTATTGATATACTTTTATGCAAAAATGCTTAAAATCTGTACATTTACCTTTGTTTTTTTAAAATAAAGTTGTTCAAACAGACATAATATGCAGTCACTGATAGTGGGATGCTAACCCCGGAGGCTTGCACTCCCCCAGAAACAACTCACAGACTGTATGAAGTCCAAGAAATAAAGAAAAGAAAACAAAACAAAAAAATATTTACAAAACAAGAAAACTTTAACTATTTCCATGTTACATTTTGTTTTACATGTACTTTATGCTCATTGTAACTATTAAGTTTTCAAGGCATACTATCAAACCTTGAAAAAAATCAAGTACTGACTAAAAAATATATTCATATAGTTTTATGTAAAAATTATGTTAAAGTCTGAAAAAAGTACTGACAAAAATGTATAATTTTAAGCAAAAAATGTTTAAAATCTGTACATTTATCTTTGTTTTGTAAAATAAAGTTGTTTAAAAAAGTAAAGTTGTTCAAGTTAAAAAAAAAAAAGAGTATGTGGTAAGGGCTGAGCCACATGACAAGTGTTTTTCAGCTAACAGGGTTTTTTCATAAATAGCACAATTTAGGGGTTCCCAATGTGAGGGTGGGAAGGTGGAAAGCTAGATGAGCGGCCAAGGGATGGCCCCAGCAAACAGGCCATCAGCCATAAACTGTACTGATGACTCCGTGTCTGTATTGTTGAACACCAAGTGAGATCCCTGAAAGCTTCTGCAGTAATACACAAGAACACAAGATTAGGCCTAAGTCTAATTGCTCCGCCAAACTTCTATGTACTTTGGTGACTTCTACTGAATACAGAGATACACAGGAGGCCAGAATGCTTCGTTGCCTGAGAGAGTACCTCAGCTTTTGGAAACTGAAAGGTACATAGAGACCCAGAAGCTATGGTCTGTAACTTGAAAAACCTGACACATGCCTGTCAAGGTAGCTTGACCAGGAACTCCATGAGTTACTGTGTGTTAATTGAATGCTTTGCAATTCCTGAGTCAATTGATCATTGTTGATTTTTCATATTTCACATTTGTTGATCAGGGTAGAAAATTTCTTAAAATGCAATAGGATATTTATAAAACATTTTCCTATATCATCATTTTATAACTTTAAAAACAAATATTTTTTTCTAAAATGTTTATATTGCCATTTATGTGATATTTACTTTAATGTATATGGGATAGTGTAAATTACACTAACAGCGTTGTGTTCATTGGTAGTTTGTTTCCTCAGTTTAATGTACATCAGCATTAGAAGAAAAACTGTTCTAATACATATGGAAATCCTCTGTATAACTTTTTTAGTATGCTCTGAGTCTAAAATTATTCCAAAATAATTGAATATTATTATAACAATATGTATAAAAAATAAGAATCAATAATATAAGAAGAATAAAAGTTCTGCCACACTCACATCTTCTGTTTAAGGTTTTATGAATAAGAAAAGTGAATTTATCATTTATATAAGTATATTCTGTTACATCTATAACAGGATTTTAATAATGCTAAAATAGTCAGAAAAATAAAATAGTCATGTTTTATAACTGTTTTCTGATTCTAGGGCTTGAATCTGCAACCTTGCGCAGGCTAGGTAAGCACTCTACAACTAAGTTACATCTTCAGCCTTATAATTTTTATTATACCTTAATATTATGTAACATACTTTTTATAATCATTGTCTATAGACCTCATATTTTTCCTAAGCAGAAAAACGTTATTAAAAAAAAAAAAAAAACAACACAAATAGTTTTCATTTCCTGGGGAAGATTACTTAATTATTTTAAGAAATCCTTTTATTCAAAATATATACATTTTAGTTAAATGGGGCAATTTTACATAAACACATTTTCACATCCATAAAAGAATCACAGAGAAAGAAGTCAGTTTCATTCCCTACTTTCTATAGTTCTTAAATCTTTGATTCTGCCATGTTGGCTGAAGTTGTACTTCATCAGAAGGGTGCACTCAACACAACTGGGCTTTGATAAGCCGTGAAGACCTGATTACAGCCATCAACTGTGGATGAGTCCTTCTCCTCCTCTCCTGCACCAGCTCTCAAGAAATCTGGCCAGTACTGACTGTCCTTAGGACTTTGACATCTGTTAGACTAAAAGTAGCCTGAGGCTTGTGACCATCCAGAATGCTGAATGTTTTCCACATTCAACTGGGAAAGCATCAGAAAGAAAGTTGTGGCATCAGGTGTATGCGTTGTAAGAGACATTGCACTAGCCCTCCAGGAGGGGCTCTGAATGTGACTTTCCAGACATCCAAGTGCACCTGTGAGGTTCCCTCCAGGTTTCTTTAATTCAGTGGTTTCTCAACTTCCTGATGCTGCAACCATTTAATCCAACTCCTCATGTTGTGGAGATGCCAACCATACAATTATTTGTGATAAGACTTAATCCTGCTACATTAAGAACTAAATCATAAATATCTGATATGTAGGATATATTCTCACTACAGATTGAACATAATTAAAACTCAGTGATTAATTACAAAACAAGGTATAATTATATATTTGAAATATTTACTGCTAATTACAAATAAATGAAATTTTGGCTTGAAGAATGATATAACAGGGGTAACAGTCTTAATATAACTACAGTCAACTACATGGCAAGATCTTGTGGCCATGTGTGTGTGAAAAGGTCAAAGCCAATACAAAGGTTGACACTGCTTCTTTTTCACCAGATCAAATATTCTCAGGGCAACATTTGCAAGAGCACAATGAATATCATCTTCCACAAGTCTACTTCTGGATTTATACTTGATAATCGACAAGGTGGACACCCCTTTTGACCAAGATGTGGGGTTGGAAATGGAAGAAAAATGTACAACACAGCCTCAGGCAGGTGTGACTGCAAAAGCTTGATCCAGACTTTTGTAGTTGACATTGTGGAGAACTCAGCCCATTGCAGCATCGCTGCTAATAAGTTCAGTGAACAGTGACTGGGATTCTGGCAAATGCAGATGGGATGACAGGTAGATTTGGAAAGTTCCATGTAATCTTATCTGCAAGCACATACAAGTGCTCTTTCACTGAAGCTGTCATAATCTTTTTGTCTGGTCAGTGTCGTAGTCCTCAAATAGAAACAGATAAGGGAGCTAACATGCATAATTTATTTTCATCCTCTTTTTTTTCAAAGATGAAGTTTTATTTAGGATGATTGGATTTTTTTTTCAGACAAATCGAGGCACATTGCCTTTGATTCTGGCAGTGATAAATTTAACTCATACAAGATGGCAAAGATGCCAAGCAAGTAAGTTCTTTTCAGCAATCGACTTTGATCTCTGAAAAGTGACTCAAACTGTAGTTTTCTTTCTGATTAAGACGAGTTTTGACTTTGTTGCGAAGATCAACAACACCTTTAAAACATGTCCTCTTGACATCCATCTTTCTTCAGTGTGACATAGCAGAGCTTTGTTTGGCAAAAATTCATACAGTTTCAGATCAGTCCACTTTCCAAAGTGCTGGCCCTTGTGAAACAGACAGAAGTTAAGCCACCTTGTAACTCTTATGGCAATGGCTTCATTGCTAATATTTGCAATGGATCATAAAGAGAGATCTGATGACTTTTGGCAATTCATTCACTACCAAATTCCCAAATCCAGATGGACATACGGCACAGTTGGAGCATTGTTTGTGAAAACACCACAAATCTTTCCTCATGAGGTCCTAGTGCTGTTTCAGAAGCAAACCAACTGTGTCAAATGCATTATGTGGAGTACTATTTCAAGAGGTTTGCAAATGAAACAACCCAAAACTTAAAACCTCATCTTCAAAGTTGCCATCATTAATGTACTCCATGTAAACCAGTAATTATGAACAGCTGGCAACATCTGTAGATTCATCCAGATGGATATTGGAAGTGAAGGAGATCTAATCTTCTGGGTCACTTGATCGAGGATAACAGCAGATGTGACATCTACTCTTCTGCAGACATTGTCCTTAGATAAGGAAACTAATTTGTCTTGTGTGACACATTTGTCTTCGAGCATAACTAGAACAAGGTCTTTGGCTGCTGACAACAGTAAATCCTCAGCAATGATGTGGTTTCATAGCTCTGGCAATTCTGAGTTCTATGAAAAATGGAGCTTCCACATCTGAGACATTTTGTTTATGGTACTTGCCTCTAGTGTCAAGTCTGGCTTCTTGTCTATTAACTTTGGTTACAAAATAGTTGATGTCTTTGCAGGCAAAGCTTTGATGGTTGCAACCAAAATGGCTTTTTAGTTTGCTCAGCTTCATAGATTCTTGAGATAAAATTTACAGAAACAAATACAAGAGCAAAAACAACAACAACAACAAAAAACTCCAAACAAACATACAACAAAATCCAAAAGCCAAAAAACCATTGTAATTTCTCAGTTCCTGCTGGAATTATAGAGGTAAAACTACCCTGTAAAAATCATAACTATATTTTCTTTTCTTAATATCCTTCTCTCGTGATCTATTGCCATGAGATAGTTTTCTAATAAAAACATGTAGTTATGTTTTAATATCAAAATATTAAAGAAAAAAAGAAAATATGTGGTTTGGAGAAGACAAAGTATTTAGACATACAGCTGAAAGAGAAAAAAAAATTAAAAGGAAATTATACCATGTGAAGTATTTGAGACAACACACAATTTACAAACAACTACCAAATGAGCAATGAAATGATACTATTATCACTCATTATTGGTTGTCTTGAAAATAAATAGATTAAACTTCTGTGAGTTAACCTGGTGCTGTTTGTACTCTTATGTTAATTCTTCTTCCTCAAGAGGGGCTTCTCTTTGGAGGAGTGGATCATGTACTCAGGAGATTTATTGTGAACCATTTCCCCACTCTAACTGATTAAATAAAGGCTAGAGCCTGTGATTGGGCAGTGGAAAGAGAAAGTGGGGCTGATGGTCTTAAAGAGTGGAGGAATAACTGGGGAAGAATGGAGGAAGATGGATGGAGGAAGAAGAGGTGGAAGGAAGATGGAGCAGAACCACATTACCTGGAGAAGCCGCAGGTAGCATGGGATCTCATAGCTGGGGAATAGATTAGTGTATTGGTAGCTCTGCCCAGTCTAGGCATACAGTTTATAAATACAATAACTGGGTTGTGTGATTTTTACACGGGCTTACTGGGGTTGGAGATTTACTGAACCAAACTGGCACCCTTGGTATCACTTAGAAGCCAACTAACCTGAGATAGAAGTCCACTGCCCCCTGCCTCCCATAAAAGACAGACAAGGAGATCTAAGGGTGCAGCCGTGCCTGGATTTAAAGCTGGCTGGTTCTGAGAGGTCTATAGAAAGCTGCTGAGAGGCTCCCTCCCTAGGTCCCAGGCAGACAACTACAGCCAGGGGCAGCACACCAGCCCAGAGCTGGGACTTTGTATTTTCTGAGCCTAGAGAGAGATGGGGGATTCTATAGTACAACTGCCTGCATAGCGTTCTGGCGCACACTGGGAGCTGATCTGGGCATCTATGCCTGAGGGAGCCTTTCTGTGCTTGCTTCCACAGGAACCCTCAGGTCTAAACAGGAGTTGGGACAGCCAGAGCTGCTCTTCCAAATGCTTGCACTCCAGGCTTCCTGAGATCAGTGCACACACTGCTAGGTACAACCCACATAAAAGACAAAGAGTCAGGTCAGGAACACAGAAGCCTGCGAGTCTTTCTACAGTCCTTGCAAATAAAAGAATCAGAGAGGACTGCAGTGTACTGAATCGAACAGCAGAGGGAGACAAAGGCACAAAAGTTCCAGATCAGATAATAAGAATGAAAAATTGATTAAAAAATATAATATACATTAAAATATATAATATCATACATATGATACTTAAAGAGAAAAACACAATAAATACTTTTGGATATGGGATGATATTTTGAACAGTTCTACAGGGATGGATTTAAAGAAAATAAACCTCATGTCATTTACCATTATTACAACATTGTTTTGATTTTCTATGACTTCTCAAAACACAGGGCTGTAGATAAAAAATTTACATGCCTTAGAAAATGGATTAGAGGAAATACTAGGACTAAAGGTTTAGAATTTTATAGCTCAAGGTAAGCAACAGAAAGAGGAGGATGAAGCTTGGAGAAAGGAGCTGTAGAAGAAGACAGGATCAAAAGATGAAGAAGTTCATAGATGAGACTGAGCAACAGAAACATAAGCTTAAGAATTGGCAACAAGGCCTGAAGGAAACACTAGAAGTAAAGGTTCAGAATTGTATGGATCAAGATAAGCAACAGAAAGAGAAAAATGAAAGTTGGAGACAGGAGCTGAAAAAGATGCCAGAACAAAAGTTAGAGAATTTCAGAGATCAGACTGAACAGCAAAGAGAGATAAAATTTCAAAGCAGAGTCTAGAGGATAATCTACTAAAGCTAATAAATCAAAATAAGGCAAAGCCTACAATATTAGAATTAAAACACAAAGAAAAATGTTAAATGTGGAATCAGAACCTTGAACAAAGAATACAGGAAGGCACGGAACAGAAGGAGCAACCAGAGGAGAGATGCAAAGCATGGCCACAGACCTTGGGGAGGAGCTTAACATTCCAGTTAGCAAGGTCAACGTCAAGGTCAACGCCAAAAGATGGGCAGATTAGACATACAGCTGGTAGACCTCCTCCACCTGACATGATCTTAGTGGGAGAAGCTACCACTAGAGACCTAGATGTGACCCACATTTTCAAAAGTTCTAATGGTGGTGAACAGGGTTGTCTCAGAATAAAATGAAGGGAAAACCAAATTAATTCTGAAAGAGATTAATTTTTTTTTTCTGGGATATGTGAAAGATCCGGCAAAGGCCAACATTTGGCTAGGGAATGTAGAGCAACATTAGACAAATGGGGCAACACCTTGCCAAAAACCTTCCAGGGGCTCTCTTGCAGACCCCAGTGTCAAGCAGGAAGACTCTCTTTCTCTGGACAATTACACACCACTGCTCTAAAAACAGATGCTGTGAGACTGGATGACAAGGCTGAGGCAAATTTTACAGGCAATTTAAAAAACCTAAAAGGGATCAAAAATTGATTTTGACCACTGTCTATGCAGGACCAACGGCTTAAGCTAAGAATACTAGTAAACAATATTGAGATTGCAGGAACAGTTAACACTGAAGCAGATGTCATCATTGTTCCTCCAAAATCTTGGCATGGAAGGTAGCCACTTCAAGAAGGAGGCAGCCAGTTTCAAAGCATCAGATGGCTTTGAAATTGTCCAGGACTTAAAGGTCAGATAGAAAAATTAAAGCCATATGTGGTTGATATAGCCATAAACTTGTGAGAAAGAGATCTGTTACAGCAGTGGAAAACACAAATTAATATCCCTTCAGTTTCACAGGCTGGTGATAAAACTAGTCAGGCTCCTAATAAAAAATAAAATTGGTTAAGGAATGTTATCAAAGAAAGTTACAGACTGTCCAGGCTGTGCAAAACCAAGATACAGCAGAGGCAGGGAATTTAGTTTAACCTCAAGGAGCTACTGCTAATATGAAACCAACAGCCTTGCCACTAAGTTGGTTGACTGAACAAGTAACTCATTTGGATTGATCAATGGTCTATGACTTAAGGAAAAGTACAGGTGCTAAAGCAGCTAGTGCAGGAGCAGCTGAGGCTCAGCATACAGAGGAGTCCACCAGCCCCTGGAATTCTCCTGTATTTGTTATTAAAAAAAAAAAGGAAAATGGAAAATGTTGCCAGGTTTCAGAGCAATTAATAAGATTATTCAGCCCATGGGTTCCTTGGAGCCTGGAACCCCACTGTTTCTTTGTTGCCTAAGGAATAGCCTTTCATAGTGATTGATCTAAAAGATTGCTTTCACATAATTCCTATATGTTAAAGTGATAAGGAACAGTTTGGTTTGAGAAATCAGTACCTACCTTTAATAGAAGCCATTCAATAAAAACGATATAATTGGAAAGTCCCGCCACAAGAAATTTTAAATAGAACTTGTGTCAATATTTTGTACACCAGCTGTTGGAGATGATTCAAAAACAATTTTCCTAATCCATTATTTATCATTATATGGATGGTATTCTATTTGCTGATTCAGATATAAATATCCTGATGAGAATGTTTGGTGAAGTAAACAAACAAACAAACAAACAAAAGAACCTTTTAAACCAGGTACACTGAAACTATTGGAAGAGAAAGTAGGGAAAACCATAGAACACATAGGCACAGGAAAACAATTCCTGAACAAAACACCAATGGCTTGTGCTCTAAGACCTAGGATTGAGAAATGGGACTTAATGAGATTGCAAAGTTTCTGTAAGGCTAAGGACACTGCCAAGAAAACAAAATGGCAGCCAACAGATTGAGAAAAGATCTTTACCAATCCCACATTGATAGAGGTCTAATATCCAATATATACAAAGAACTCAAGAAGTTACACTCCAGAGAATCAAACAATCCTATTAAAAAATGGAGTACAAAGCTAAACAAAAAATTCTCAATTGAGAAATATCGAATGGCTGAGAAGCATCTAAGGAAGTGCTTGACATTCCTCGTCATCAGGGAAATGTAAAAATATCAATATCTCAATTTATCAGATTTATCAGATGACAGCAGATGCTGGCAGGGATGCGGAGAAAGAGAATAATTCCTCTACTGTTGATGGGGCTGTAAGCTGGTACAACCACTCTGGAAACCAGTCTGACGGTTTCTCAGGATTTGGACATAGTCCTACCTGAAGACCCAGTTATTCCACTTCTGAGCAAATTCCCCAGAGATGCTCCAACGAACAATAAGGATACATGCACCACAATGTTCATAGCAGTCCTATTTATAATAACCAGAAGCTAGAAAGAATCCAGATGTCCTTCTGTAGATGAATGGATACAAAAATGGTGGTATATTTACACAATGGAGTACTACTCAGCTATCAGAAACAATGACTTTATGAAATCCTAGGAAAATGGATGCATCAAGAGAATATCATCCTGAGTGAGATAACCCAGTCACAAAATAACAAACATAATATGCAGTCACTGATAAGTGGATACTAGCCCCAGAAAGCTCTGAATACCCCAGAAACAACTAACAGGCCATATGAAGCTCAAAAACAAAACAAACAAATAAACAAACAAGCAAAAAAAAAAAAAAAAAAAAAAAAAAAAAACCAAAGGCCAAAAATTGAAAGCCTCAGTCCTTCTTAGAAAAAAAATCAGCCTCTCAGAGTGTGGTACACCTAGACCTTAAATCATTTACAACTCATGAGCTAATAATATAGCCTTGTGGCAATTTTTTGTATTCAAAAACCAGTATGTTTAATCTGTGCACACCAAGAAAACACTGACAGTTTCCATGTTACATACTGTTCTACATGTTCTTTATGATTATGGTAACTAGTAAGACTTCAATGCATACTATCAAACCTCTAAAAAAATTAAGTACTGACAAAAATATATTCATATAGTTTTATGCCAAACATGTATCTCTCTTTTTAAAGTAAAGTTGTAAAAAAAAAAAAAAAAAAAAAACCTTGCCTTGCTGGAAACTGCAAATCACACCTGAAAAAACACAAAGAGGGGATTCCATTTATTATCTAGGACATATAATAAGTCTGCATAAGGCTAGGCCACCAAAGGTACAAATAAGAAGAAACCAGTTAAGGACTCTTAATAACCGTCAGACGTTACTGGGAGATATTGACTGGCTACAGCCTGCAGTTGGGGGGATGGAATCAGTAGCACTCAATGGGATGATTCTGAACCTAGTACCATGAATGGTTTACACATTTTTGATATTTGTCCAATTCATTCCAATAGACCTTTTTCAAACATTACAGTTGATTGCCAGTACTCTTAGTTATCCTCCAGTACTTTTTAGTAAGACACTGTTGCTAAAAGACAATGTATACATGTGTCAAAGAACACAGAGACATCTACTTGGTATTCAACTCCAAACTTTAGCCCTTCTAGATAGAGTTCATAGTGCAGGAAAGAACTATGTTTGTACTACTGGAATAGATAAACAATTGTAGTCATTGTGACTTCATGTGTAAGGCCTTCAGAAGCTAAAGCCAAAAAAGTGCAAGGTGGATAAGGGAAAGTTTTTGGCATTTCATAACTGCTAGGGGAGAGAAAATCAATTTTCTGCAAAGGTGTGATATGTGATATATTGACCACACTTCAGAATAGATCCCACGCCCAAGAGCAACGGGCCAACACAAAGGAACTCTTTGAGAAGAAAGAAAGAGAGGGGAGGAGGAAGAAATGGAAAAGAAAAAAAGTGGGGAGATGATTGGAAGAGAGAGGAAGAGGGAGAGGGAGAGGGAGAGGAAGAGAGAAGCTGGGTGGGTAGAGAGAGAAGAAGAGAGAAGATATGAAAGGCATTGGAGGATAAAGATGAAGGTGATCTAAAGATGGATTCCTGGCCCCTAGTATCTTTTTGAAAGACAGCCAAGGTTTTTCACAGCCTGCCCTAATCTTCTGAATATGGTATTCCACAGAACTTTTGAGATTTTTACATTTTCAAAGATTGTGTGATTATACAGTTATTCATAAAATTCATATAAACAAACTATTTCAAGACTTGCTACCCATAGGCCAAGAGAAGGTGGTGACATTTCATTTATATTTAGCTTCAGTTGTTATAAAAATTGTTGTTAATTTCATTTCTTCTTTCTCCATACCCATTTTCCAACATTAAAACTTAGGTTTTTTAAAGCAAAAGTTGTTAAGAAATTAATTTTTTTGATACTGGAAATCTAGGTCAAGTGCTGATGTTGTTTCTGAGACCAGGCTGTGTCTGCTGACAAATGTGTGACTTAACTGTCTTCCTATTGTGGTGTGGAGTGCTAAAATGATATGCTAAGTAACATTTTTAGAAAGGGTGGTGGCTTGATAATGTGCACTGTGAACAGAAAAAAATTATTTTTGTGAAGTTAGGTGGAAGTAGGTAGAGCAGTATACCTGGAGGGAGATTATTTCCTGTGCCTGTTCAAGGAAAATGTGGGACCTGAGCAAGCAGGAGTCACACAATGCATAGAAAGTCAGACTTCAAATAAAGCCCCACTATAGAATGATCAGTTAACCAATTCTACCAATCAATCCTCATCCATTGCTGCTTTTCCCTACCCAGACACCCAATGGGGTGGTCTGCTTGTTTCCCTCCCTACAGGACAGACAGACAAGAAATTTAAGTTTCTGTCCTGAGTGCTGCCCTTGCAGCAGGGCTGGGGACAGGCTGGGGGTAGGGCTGGGATAGGGCTGGTTAGGACTAGGGAGGGGCCGTGGCAGGTCTGGGGTAGGTCTGGGGACAGGTTGGAGTAGGGCTGGGGTAAGGTTGGGGTAGGGCTGTGGTAGGGCTGGAGACGGGCTTGGGTGTGACTGGGGTAGGGATTGGAAGGGGTTTGGATGGAAAAAATGATCATCACAGAAGTGAAGAGTTTTTTTTTTTTTTTTTTTTTTTTTCTAAACTTCCATCAAATAATTTGGGATAGGAACATATTGTGGAGAGAGTTGGAAAATCTCATCAGAAAGATTATCCCACGTGTAGAACACACAGAGCACACAAAAGCAAAACAGAATGAACTTTAGAAAATTATTAAATAAGTATCAAAGGATATGTTGAACAGCTGAACTAAAAGGGCTCAACAAGGTCGTAGAAAGTCAATAAATCAGAGTCACAGAGGACATATTCTCTGAGAAACTGAAGGATATTAGTTATGTTGGTAAGAACTCACAAGCTTCCAAAGAGTGACAGGAGGTGAAGATAGATGGAACTTAAAACTGAAGTTATCAGACTAAAGAGACAAAACTGAAGTTTGCAAAGCAGTAAATCAGTGGTTCAAGGCTAAAGAAATAATACATTGCCAGTGTAGACTATAGACCCAACCAAATATACTGTAATAAGTGTGCTATAACAAACATAATTTCAGATATGCAAGACAACCAAATATCCCATCCTCCATTCTTTCTCCCCTTTTCCCTCACTCTCTTCTTGATGCCTGCATAATGCGGACATACTCTACCATACTCTTCCTATTACGATGGTCAGAAACCCCAGAAATCTTTCTATTCCATATATATCTGTCTTATCTTCCTGCAGTTTCTTACATGTTTATCACAGAGATCAGAAACTAACACACAACTGTATATACAACCAACATTTTCTAATTATTTCAAGAAGGCCATTAAAAATATCACTAAATGGAGGGTTTACAAAGTACTTCTTTCTCACAATTCAGGAATCTAGACATTGGAAATAGTATGTTAATAAGAATGGTTTCTTCTTGAGACTTTGAGAGATGACCTTTGCTTCTGCTGCTATCTGAAATCCTTGGCATTTCATGGGTCAAAGATCACTCCATTTTCTGAATCTCCACATGCTTCTTCTCTGTATGTGTCCTTATATTAAAAGGACACTATTCATAGAACTAAGGCCTTGTGGTGGTTTGAATATGCTTGGCCTATGGAAAGTAGTTCCCTTATAAGAACATTTGACTTTGTTTGAGTAGGTATAGCCTCATTGGAAGAAGGACATCACTGTGGAGTGGACTCTAAAGCTCTGCCCTGTGTGGAAGAGTCAGTATTCTCCTGGCTGTCTTCTGACCAAGACATAGGACTCTAATCTCCAGTGCCATGTCTGCCTGCACACTGCCATGCTTCCTGCCATGATGATGATGGACTAAAACTCTGTAAGCAAGATCCAATTAAATACTGTTCCTTATAAGACTTGGTTCGGTCATGGTGTCTCTTTATAGCAATGGAAGCAATAACTAAGAATGAAGTTGGTACAATGGACTGGTGTATTGCTGTGAAAGACCTGATTATGATTTTGTTTAAAGGAATATGGATTTAGGAAACAGTGGAATGTCTTAAGTGGTGCATAATGGACCATTCTAACAGGATTATGGAAGATATTGGTGCTGAGGGTGATTGAATTTTGTATACCTTGCCCAAGTGGTTTCAGTCACGAATTTTAGTATGTGGCCTAGAGGCTGTTCTTTGACCCTTTGGTTAAGAGTGTGGCTACTTCTGCTCTTGTCTGAAGAGTCTACCTGAAACCAAGGAAAAGGGATTTTGATTAATTGCTTTGACAAAGGACCTCTTAAAACAACCTGGTATAAATTATCTTGTGTGGTTACTAAAGATCAGTCTTATGAGGAGCATTTTGAAGAAAAGTCACGAGTTGAGAAAGGAAAAATACAATATGTGTGGTCGAAATACTTAATGGGCTCTCGGAAATGGAAAGGAGAAAAATCCTGTGTTCAAGGAGCTAAAAGGAGTGGTGACGTTGCAGCAAGATCCCAGACAGCTAAATTGGATTTACAGTCAAACAAGGGACAGTTATATCATGTTAGGCATTATTACTTGGCTATTATTTTTGGTTGGTCTTTTAATCTAGTTGACTTAAAATCTGGAAATGGAAAACAGAGGCTTTTGATCGGGATCTTGAAGAATAGTGGCCATGAAAAGCTCAGGACCAGGCATGGTAGTACACACCTTTAATCCCAGCATCGAAGACAGAACCATGAAGATTTCTGAGTTCAAGTTCAACCTACAAAACAAGTTCACAGGCAGCGAAGGAACTGGAAAACAGAAAGCTGGTGATAATATAATAAAACAAGGGGAGGCCTGTTCTAGCAACAGCAAGCTGTAGGACTAGGCAGTTTCTGCCATGGGACTCTGGAATTAGAGTCAGGGAATTTCCTCTCTGCCAAGATTAAAGACTCCATGACCATCAGAGACAGCATGAATCCTGTTCCTCCTACCCAACATCCGATCATGTTTCCCTCTTCCCTGCCCTGTCCCCTTTCCACCTAGGTTCCTGCCTCTCTCCCTCTTTCCCACTTCCTGCAATTGCTTTCTTCTCCCACCCTAGTGAGGCTGAGGCATCCTCACTTGGGCCCTTCAGCTAGTTAATATTTTTAGGTTCTGTTGATTTTATCCTGGGTATTCTGTACTTTTGCGGGCTAATATTCACTTATTAGTGAGTACATACTATGTATGTCCTTTTGAGTCTCAGTTACCTCACTCAGGATGGTATTTTCTAGTTCCATCTATTTGCTATCAAGACTCAGGATGTCCTCTTTCTTAATAGCTGAATAGTATTTCGTTGTGTAACTGAACCACATTTTCTGTATCCATTCTTCTATTGTGTGGGACATCTGGATTGATTCCAGCTTCTGGTTATGACAAAAATGGCCTCTATGAACATCGTGGAACATGTGCTCCTGTAGCTGGGGGTGGGGGGGAGGCATCTTTTTGGTATATGCCCAAGAGTTGTATAGCTGCAACTACAGGTATTTCCCATTTTCTGGGGAATTTCCAGGTTGATTTCCAGAATGTTTGTACCAGTTTGCAATTCTACCAGCAATAGAGGAGTGTTTCTCTTTCTCCATATCTTCTCCAACATGAGCTGTCACCTGAGGCTTTGACCTTAGTCATTCTGAGTGCTGTATGATGGAATCTCAGTGTCATTTTGATTTGCATTTTTTTCATCAATAAGAATTTTGAACATTTATTTTAAGTGCTTCTCTGTCATTCGAGATTTCTCTGTTTTAAATTCTTTGTTTAGTTTTATACTCCATTTTTTGACTGGGTTTTTTTTTCTTCTGGTTTTGGTGGTTAGATTCTTGAGTTCTTTATACATTTTGGATATTAGTCTTCTATGGGATGTGGGGTTAGTGAGGATTTTTTTCCCAGTCTATAGGTTGCTGATTTGTCCTACTGACTATGTCCTTTGCCTTACAGAAGCTTTCCAGTTTCATAAGGTCTCATTTTTCAATTGTTGATCTTAGAACATGAGCCATTGGAGTTCTGTTTAAAAAATTTCCCTGTGCCAATGAGTTCAAGGCTCTTTCCCTCTTACTATTTTATTAGATGCAGTGTATTTGGCTTCACGTTGAAGTCCTTGACTTACTTGGAATTGGGTTTTATGCAAGATGACAAATATGAATCTATTTTTATTTCTTTACACACAGACTGCCAGTTAGACCAGCACCATTTACTGAAGATGCTTTCCTTTTTCTATTATATTTTTGGCTTCTTTGTCAAAGATCAAGTGTGCTTGGTTTTATTTTTGGGTCTTCAATTCCATTGCATTGATTAGCCTGTCTGTCTCTGTACCAATACCATCTAGTTTTTTTTTTTTTTTTTTTTTTTTTTTTTTTTTTTTTTTTTTTATCTCTTATGATATACTACAGTATAGCTTGAGGTCATGGATGGTTGTCTTTTACCTGCTGAAATAAGGAGTAAAATTTAATTGTTAACTGATCCATACACCCTGCACAATTTGTACAATATCTAAATGGTACTAAAATTTTGGTTATGAATTTCTGTACAGCTTTGACAGGATTACAGCATGTACAGCTTTGACAAGATTCAACCTCAGAGATGCTAAACTGACCTGCTGCTTCAGACACCTGCTTCCTAATGCTGTTCAGAGACTTGCTTCCAAAACATCTTTAGAGATTGCTACTGATTCCAGATCATCTTGACTCATGGATTGCCAACCTTTCTGATGGATCCAGTCACAACTTCAGTAAAGCTCTGAGCCTTCTAAACATACAGAGACTTGATAACTGATATTAAAGCTAGCTTTGTTAAGTCTAAGCAATTTTCTAATTTTTCTAACCCTGCCTATTCTTTAAAGAATTTCTTGTCACCCCTAATCAACATGAAGAAGCCATGAAGAGTCTTTAGCACTTGAGTTTGGGTGTCTGGTTATGATTATTTTACATATTATGGATAGGTTGTCATTTTAAGGGATTATTTGGGGATGGTCATAATTTTGAACAGGGAGAAAATAGATGGGATATACTATAAAATTTATTTTTGAACAAAACATTGTGTAACCATAATCTTATATTGACAAAAATCTTTATGATTGATATAGAATTGAAGTTATAATTTCTTACATTGGTACAGAATTTATATATTGATATGGAATTAAGATTTTCATTAGTACAAATCTGTATGTTGATATAAAATTTGAAGTTACTATTTGTACTCTTAGATAGGTATTTTGCCTATGCAGCTTATTTAAGAGCAAGATAATTAAATAACACAAGTTAAGGGTGAGATAGTAAGCTCATGGTTAGGTTAGATTTTAATTTAATTATGATAAAAACTTTTCAATTTACTCAAATGAAAATGGCTAAGAGTAGTTAAGATTTAACAGCTCAAATATACTTTAAATATGTAGTCTTCCAAAGCATCAGAAACCTACAGAATATGACATTTAATGTTATTTCATTATTAAGGATAATTTAACAATGAGACATCTGTTCCTAACAGTTTACCCATTCTCTTTCAAAAAATAATTGAACATCTTTACTTCCAGGCAAGGTTACTTATCATGGCAAGGTAGCCTCTGGACAAAAATAGTCCATTTCATCTACAGACAAAAATATCATCCAGGAAAAGGACATACTATGTGGAATAGTTGACTGATATCTCTGCCCACACAGAATAAATATCCTTCATAACTATGCTTTACAAAATCTGTCAGATGATCCTGGGCCAGAAGGCTAAAGACTGATGCTCCAAGGTTTTTAGAAATGAAGGATTATCTAGGTAGCAACCTGTCTGCACAGACTTGTTAAGTTTGGGAAGCTATGTTTTGTGCTTCCTCTATTTGAAGGTAATATTTAAGTCATTCTCAGATTTGGATGGGTTGAAGACTAATTATAGTCCCATAAGCAAACTTTTGTTGTCTAACATTAAAGATATGATATAAAATTAAAAACCTGGTTTCTAGATGGTATTAACAGGCTAAAATGAAAACACAATTGAGGTATAGAATCTTAAACTCTTTAAGTTAGGAATGATAGTATAATACTCTGTTTAATTGACATATATTATGGACTAAATGTTAATTATATATCATAGTCTCTGATTTACGGGTTTATTGTGATTGCACTCAATTATGTCTGAGAGAAGAGTTTTGATTTTTTTTTTAATTGGAAAAGAAAAGGTGAGAGATTGGATATTGGTGTTAAATGCTTTGAATCTTCCTGTCCATACACTAAAGGTCCTTGTTGGTTTTTAATCTATTAATAAATATGCCAGCTACCAAGTTGCATAGGTAGGATTCAGAGAGAATCCCCAGGACTGGGGAAAGAGGAAAGAATGCAGCAGTGTCATGTGAGATTTCACGTAAGTGGCCACTGGCCACTTCCTCGATTGGGCCTGGGGTAGCAAGGAATGTTTAGAAGTGCCCAACCTTTGAGGTAGACAAGGCATTTTCAAATTACCTGGTATATGTGTGTATGCTTCATTCCCAGATCTGAGATAGCTCCTAGGTTGGGCATGGGTTCAAACATCAGAGAACACAAAACATTACAGCTAAAACCTCACTGCTTCACTTCACTAATCTCGCTGGTCATTGCCATTACTCACTAGCTAACACACCCTCAGAGCAATCGGCCTTGACTGTTACAATCTTGGACGAGGAAGAGCCCTAGGCATGTGGGGACTAGGAAGTTCTCAGCAATACATTCTGTGATTTGTGTATAGCTGCAAGTTTTGGTTTTCTTGAGGGGGAATTGATGATCTAATGTTGACTGTAAATCTTTTATATGTCCTTCTGTGTTTTGATTTATTATGTTTTATGGTAAATGTTTTATGTTATCAAGGTCATAAAAACTTCTATTATTTTTGTAATTTTGTGATTTAGCTTATCATATTAAATTGTTTCCAAATTATAAAGTAATGAGCATAATTTTATGTCAATAGCAAGCAAACAATACAATGGAATAAGAAGAACTAATATTTCATTCTAAGCACACTTTGAAGAAATAAACAACTGTGTGTATAATCTTCATAGATTGTGCACACAAGGAAGAATTTAGATATGGGTTCTTCCATTTCCTTTGTTTAAAAATGAACTCTTTCCGAAAATATTTTTCCAGTTTTAATATTGGAAATATGACATATAAAAATATATATTACAGGGTTAACAATGAAATAAAACTATTTCATGTATACTTATTTACCCAATGTATAAAAATATCAACCATGACTATTAAAAAGCAGGAAAAAATTTCAATGAAAATATCAACTTACATTTGCACAGTATTTTCTGAAAATTATGTGGTTTTATGCATCTGTTTGGCTGGTGTGGAGCTGAACAGTCCTCTGAGAGGAGAGAAATGGTGATGATAGGAAAGACAGAAAAGAAGACTCGGAGTTGAAGATTACATATCGGGAGGGCTGCCATTCTGTACCACCTCAGCCTTTATATACTTTACAGTATTATGGGAAACAAAGTCACATCCTAGCAGAGACAATGGCTGACATACATAGGATATCTGTTCCCATCTGGAGTCCTCCCTGTTTTTTCCACCCCACCAAGATTAATGGAGCATTCAACCTCTCACTTCAAGCTTCAAGTGTAGCTCCTCTTATGGAAACAAGGAAATCTGCCAGGAGACCCTGACCTACGTTGACAGGCAGGCTTTCACAGAAGCAGGCAAAAATGGCTCTGGACAGTTTCAGGTTTGCCATCATGGATGTTCTCTCAGAAGTAAATCATACTTTTGCTTTGAGGGCTTTGCAAAACCTGGGTGAATACAAATCAAAACATATTTTTTTAATCCTAAGCATCTTCTCTGGATTGGGTGAAGGAATATGTCATTGCCCAGGTGTCCCAGATATCTAAAAGTATTTCTAAACAATCAAAACAGCTGTTCATTTATTAACATAATCTTTAATATTCCCCAAGGGACTTGCCCTTGTATGTTAGTGTCAGAGGGATTAGGATAGGGAGTGTGCTAGGTAGAGCCAGGTACTACTGCTTGAACACCCTTGGGGACTAGAAGCTCACTCACATGGGTGGTGGTGTAGCTAGTAGCTGGGATGTGAGAAAGCCTGAATTCTGCCTCACGCTAGGGGTTTCAACCCTGCTACAAGGAACAAAGAAGCCTTTTGATTCCACTAGGATCCTTTTATGTGTCTTTTCCAATAATAGCTTGGGCTTCCATATACTTTGGTTGTTGAATTATGAGTCATTGAAAGCAGAAGCTCTTCATTTTTGTAAGAACTATGTCTATGCAAGTGTCACTTCTCCAGCATTCCATAGCTCACAGCTGGTCCAAAAGTGAGAATCTTCAGTGGAGGAGAGATAAACTCTGTCTTAATAATAGGAACATTGTGAGTCTTATTTAGGGTTTTTATTGCTGTGATAAAAACACCATGGCCAAGGAGGAAAGGGTTCATTTTAGCTTAAAACTTTCAATTCAAATTCAATTACTGAGGAATGTCAGCACAGGGGTAGGGCAAGAACCAAACCAGAAGGTACAGAGGAGCTATGGAGTAGGCAAGCTGTTCCACATGGTTTCCCAGACTGCTTTCTTAGACAAACCAGACCCACCACATAGGGGTGGCACCAAACAAGTTATTGGTCTACCACCCACCAATCATTAACTAATAAAATGCCCCACAGGTTTGCCTGCAGGCTAATCTAATTGAGCCACGACTTTAGATTGTGTCAATTTTCCGAACATGTATAAGAAAACATGACTGTTATAGTTAGTTGAAAGCCATATCTGCAGGTAAACTGCCATCACCACCATGCGTTAATAACTCAAGTTATTTAGTCTGAGGTTGGGAAAGTCATTTCCATTTGTACTAAGACTTCCAGAATTTTGGTTTTCTTTCAGAAGCAATTGCAGACGACTCTTGGGAGAATTCTAAAAATGAAAGTTGGGTTGTCTGTTAAGATTTGGATGCAACTCTTCCAAAAATTTGCTTGTGTGAATACTAAACGTGATGGTTTTAAAAGATACCACACCACAAAGGGTTCTGTGTTTGAACATAACAGGGTCTTGAAGTTTAGGAAGGTTTCCCTTTGCTTATTGCTGGTATGAACAAAAGGGGAAGTCAGTACTTGTTTAGAATCGCTAACAGTTTCTTTGCAGAAACATCTAATGACTTCCTTTCTGCAAGTCACACTTGTTTTTCAATGGGGAAATCACTGAGAGCGATGTGGTGGGATGTAGGAGCTAACAACCATGAGCTGTCAGTTCCCACAGACTGGCTGCTGTTCAAGTAGGCATTTGAGGACCTCAGCTATCTCCCAGTTCAGTGTTTTTCCTCTGCTAAACGAGACTTGTAGCAAATACTGTCCAAAGCTTTGTGATGATTAGAGGGCTACTTCTGGGTTGCATATGAAGGAGCTAAAAGGAGGAAGTGGTCCGAATCAGTGTTCTTAGTCATCATTTGCAGATAATGCTAATTGTTTTGTGAATTGTGACAATTGTTTGCTTCTTTACATGTATAAAAGTTGTAGTTTGTTCCCAGGCATTGAAACTATTTCCTTTCCTTTTGGCTGATTGTTTTACTATGTGGCCATGACACTGCTTGTTTGTGTGTTATTACTGTGTTTTACTTCTTTTCTTCCCCATTTGTTAGAAATTCTTTAAGAATTACACACAGTGATGTTTTTACAATCCTCCTCCCCTCTGCCAGCTCCCCATCTACCGGTTCCACCTTCAGCTCCCTACCCACCCAAGTTTGAATTTTGCTTTATTTAATGTTTCACATCAAATGGGTTTCTGCTGCAAGAGTACTATTGGAGTGGGGCTGTCCTGGAGTTGGGTCAGCCTAGTTAAAGAAAACTAACCCTTCTTGTTCAGCTTTCAAATGCCAAGAGTTCCTTAACTAGGCTTGGGGTTTCATGTTCATCTCCTCTTTCTAGGCTAAAACTTGGTTTGGTTTGTGCATGTGCAAATCTTGTGCATGCTGTCACAATCATTGTGAACTCACACGCTCTACCACCCTGTTTTTTCTGAAAAACATGGTTTTCTTGAGGCCATTTACTGCCTCTCGAGTTTTATCTTTTTACTTCCTCTTCCTCCATGATCCCTGACTACTGTGATTTATATTGTGCCCTCCTTTGTTCTCAGTACCTCAGCCAGCTTCAACGTAGATTTTAGGAGGAAGGAAGTGGGAAATGAAACTTTGAAATTTTAATAAACATGGTAATTGTTTTTCAGCATGCAATACCCAAGAGCATGTATGAATTATTTATTTCCATCTACTATCCTCAACACTAGTTACTATTTTCCCTTCTGAATATTAATTATTAATGGAATTGAACAGCTTTTCTGGTATTTATCTTATGCTGCTGTGAATCTGTTTAATGCACAAATATCAGCTACATGGTTATTAAGGTTTTATACAGTTTTCTTGTTAATATTTAACAATTATTTTATATTTGAGATATTAGTAGCATTTTTATGCATTCTATTTTAACATTTCTCAATCCTTAATTATTTTTCAACACAGAAATATAGAGTGAAGTTCAATAGATAATGGCCATATAAATGGTAAAATACCCAAAATAGTATAATTTATGTATTAAAATTTATTTTTATCAATGGATCTAATAACAATATGTTTTTAATTTAGTTTGACAAGCCAGAACTCATAAAACAGTAGCTTAAAAATGCTCATAGTTATATTAAAATGTTTTAACAAATTGAGACCATCATAGAAGGATACAAGGAGTCATTAATATGTTCTACTTTCAATTAATTTTCTGAAGTTGGGGTTTCAAAAGGTCCAAATCATTAATAAGCTTCAGAGATAGACAAGAAAGCTTTTCACAATTTAGAGTATAACCACTTATTTATCTCCATTTTTCATAAGCACCACGTATGACTTTCTTATAATCCATATTCTCCAAAGGAATCTTTCTTTCCCTATCCATCTTTATGTTGTGGCTCCTTTTCCACAGTGACAGCGTGGCCTATACCTGTCTCAGTGGTAGCACTGAGGTTGTCTCTGTTTGCTCCGTCACTATCTGAAAGCAGGGAATGATTATAAGAACATGACATGTGCCTGTGCCCAGGGAACAGTGCCAATGAATTATGTTCAGTCTTTTTATATAAAAGACAAATAAACAAAAATGTTTGCTCCAAAAGCACACAAGAAGAAGGATAAGCACACAGGACAGACACAGTTTAGCTGCCTCTATTTCTGAGTATATTATATGCAAAGATCAGTTTTCCCCTGAATCTGATTTATTCTTTCATTCTTTGTCTAATATTAAAGATGCTTCAATAAAAGTAGATGAAATAAAATGAAGGATTTTTCCAACTCTTATAGATTCTTTTCTCACACAATATATCCTAATTACGGTTTTCCTTTCCTCTACTCTTCCTCAATTACTCCCCACCTCCCCTCCATCTGGATTCATCTTTCTATTCTGTTATTAGAAATGATTCTCAGAGACAACAGAACATTATAGCCATACGTGTGTGTGTGTGTGTGTGTGTGTGAGTGAGTGTGTGTGTGTATGTGTCTGAAAGTTCACACCAAAATTGGATAAAAGAAACCAACAGAAGGAAAAAGCCCAAGAAAATACATAGGAATCAGCACAGGCCTCTTTTTTCTGAATGGGAGACCTTAAAGTCACATTAGATGCAGGGATTTGGGATGACCTGAGTTACTGGTAATCATTTAGAGCGGTCCTGGTTTGGAGCAGGCTTGAGGCTTCAAGAATTTAAATGGCCTCCATTAAAATGTTTTCTGATGCTGAGCTAACATGTTTGAGAGTGTAGTATCCTGACCCATAAATATTACCAGGACTATTAAGAATTAATTTCTGGGCTCTCCAGGGTTTGGTCACTGAAGTGATGTGATGAATGAGCTAGGAAAGGAAGGTAGATATGATGTTGGTGATCCTAAGGGAATAAAGTGGTCTGGGACAGGAAATGGCCAGCATTATTGAATTGATCCAACAGGGTAACTGTGTTGCATTTTAATTTTACATTTATTTCATTTATAGACTGAAGAAAGACCTGTGGGAATAATGTTTTAAAAATATCAAATTTTTGAATGACCTATATAAAAATCTATTTATCATGATCCCAACCTTTCAGGCGAGAAGCTGAATAAGGCCATCATGATTCAGATGAAAATACAGCCTTGGAAATCACATGGAGTATTCAAGAAATACACTTTATCACACACAGAGTCCTGAGAAGCCCTTCAGGAAAGAACCTTCGAAAATTTGTTTTGATTTCTATGTCAGATTTGTTCACATGCTCCTTTCTGATGTTGTGTGTCCAGTGTGACAGAATTCAGAAATTTAAGCATAGTTTGGAATAAATAAATTTCATCATTTTAGTTTATAATTTAGTAAATTTTATCTCTCAACCTATTTTCCCACGTGATGAATGATTTTAGTAATTTCATCTATCCTAGCACTGGGATAAATACTGGAAAGTACAATTTATAAAGAAAAATGATTTAGGTGGGCTCATGGATTTCTATATGAGGCAGCGACCATACACATGCTAGGGAAAAGCTGATCATATAGTGTAGCCTAGAAGGAGAAATTGAGTGGCCAGAAATACTTAGTCAACAAGGGAAGGCTCCCAAAAGCTACTATTGTCAGCTAGGTTCTAGCTCCTAGAACTCTACCATCTCCAAATTATATCAGATTATAAATCCATCATGGGATTTATACACCGATGAAGTCAGAGTGATCATTGACCAATCATTTTCTAGTAGCCCACACAAGCTCTTGTATCTATGTCTCTAGCACGTAGCCTTTTGAAACATTTTTGTTTTATACCAAAACATCTTTGGAATTAAAATAATTGACATATTACATTCATTTGTTTCAATGCACAGAGTATGCCTTTGAAAAATGTTTGTGGTTTTCTTTTACAATTTTCCTGACTTCTCTTTTGTGGTGTTCCCTGAGCCTTGAAGGTTCTCTGACATCCCATTTAACAACGATCATTAGTATCCTATTCTCAAGTCTTTCACCTGTTATGTATCTGCTCATCCTGAAAGTTTTCTTTATACTTTGGCTCTCTGCAAGACTATATGTTTCTGTAGCAGCCATACCTTCAAAGAGGTCTGAGACTTAGCTGTGGGGCACTCAGTTATTTGAATTGTTGCTGGAGTTACTATAACAAAGGCGTCAGACCTTGTGGCTTACGTAACAACTTGGGAGGCAAGGAATCTCATAACCAATGTGTTGTGGACTTGATTTCTGAAGTGATCACTTCTGGCTTCCAAAAGGCCATCATGTAGTCACAATGGGACGTTTGAAAAACAGTTGCCTGGGTCCTTCCTTCAGAAGATCATGACTGGATTATTTGACTAGGAGACACCAGAATAGGTAGATACAAGTGGTTTTGAGTTGAACGTTGGAAGACCAACTTAGCTTGTCATACACCCTGCATGGTTCTGTGAAGAACATGGAGGAGGAAGGCCTAAACTCTTTTTTTTTATAATTTACAGTCTGCCTTTTGGTATAAGCAAATTTCATGAAGTCTATAAACTGAGGTCTGGCATAAGATACTTAGAATTTTGATGCTTGTTGAGATTTCAGAGTTGGTGTAGATCGGGAGAAGCTCTACATGTTGCAAACAAATTGTTTAAGATATAAGAAGTTTAAAAATATAAATGGCAATTATGAAGATGATAGAAATATAGAAATGGTGGGCTTTTGATTATCTGTTAATGTGAAAGAGCCATAGAGAGTATTTTTGCCTGGGACATAAGTACATGTGAAGAGAAAGGCTACCTATGAGAATAAACTCTGTGTAGCAGTTCCTCAAAGATAAAATCCTCACATCATGGAAAGAAGGGACACTGGATGATTATAAGGAGGCAAAGGAATGAGTGGTTCCACGAGGAAGTGAAACTTTCTATCTTGCATGGAAGCTCATTAAGATCAGCAATTAAATAACTCAAAGTTAGCTTCAGAAAGTCCCTGAAACCCATTGCAGTCACTAGACTTCTCTGTTCCCAAGCATATAAAACAGTAAGGAGTGCTGGGGGGGGGGGGTTGCTTTTAAGACCAGCCAAGTACCTTAAAAGACTTTCAGACGGGATGAGTTGTCTCGAAGCAGAAACCAGTTGAACTGTTTAAATTGGGCTCATACCAACTGAGCCACTTGAAAATAACACTATTGAACATGTTAGTTGTTTGGAAACTGAACACTGTACCCCAAGTTTCCAGTTTCCATGAGTTATTATTCACATTGTCTGAGCTTTGGTGATACAGCTCTCTTCGACTTATTTCTGCTTCTATAAATGACCTCTTACCAACTGTCCTAGTCAGGATTACTATTGTTAGGATGAAACATGGCCAAAAGCAGACTGTGGACGAAAGGGTTTGCTTGGCTTACAGATTCACTCTATAGTCTATCACTAAAGTTAGGGAAGAACCCAAGCAGGGATGAAACCTGGAGGCAGGAAAGATGAAGGAGTGTTGCTTATTGGCTTGCTCCTATTCTCATCTTCAGCCCGCTCTCTTATAGAACACAGGACTACCAGCACAGGGGCAGTCTTACCACAGTGGGATGAGTCCTCCAACAACAGTCACTAATTAAGACAATGTCCCACAGTCTTGCTTCTGTCCTGATCTTAAGGAGACATTTTCTTAAGGCACCCTCCACTCCAGTAACTCTAGCTTTTGTCTTATTGATATCAAAGTATCCAACACTCCAATATCTCTGTATGTATCACCAATAAAACTCATTAGTTCAACAAATTGGTCATTGGTTTGCCATAAGTTATCTATTTGGGGCAAGAATATCTCTCCCCAGAAATAATAGTGATACCCAGACATTAAATAAACAAAAAGCTGACACTTGAACTTATGAGTACAGCTATGTTCATGTAAAAGTAGTGTAGTCATATGAATAAAAGAGCATTTCAAATGAAAGAAAAGGAACTTGAAGATAAGGCTAAGAAAGCAAGAGACTGTGAAAAGGCCAAAGTCGAAGGGCTAACTAGAAGGAAATGGAGGCCTCGGGAGGGCCACTTTCAGGTAGTACTAGAATGGAAGTCAAATGTGGGGAAACTGTGGATCAAAGGTGGGAAAAGACAACAGCCAATGCATACTTTTCTGATGTAGAAATGTGACTATAAACACCATAAAGCTCTTCTGGATGAAAATTTAGAGTTGTAGTCCAAGGAACAAGGACTGAAGTGTGCTTGTTTTAAAGGGGAAGCACTGACTATGTTTCAGATAAGACAACCAAGGAGTGAGGAGATAAAAGATAGAGGGGTGAAGCTCAGTTGAGGGTACACTTGCCTAGCTGGTAGGAAGCCATGGGTTCTGTCCATAACAACACATAAGATGCAATTATGTGACACAAGCCTGCAATCCTAGCATTCAGCAATCAGGAAACAGAGACAGGAGGATTGGAACTTTTGTTCATGGCCATCCACAACTACAGGGAGCTTGAGGCAGCCTGGGCTAAATGAAACTCTCTCAAAACAACTGCAAAAATCCAAGCAAACTAAGAAAAGCAAAAATAGGAAGGAGAGAGTGGGGAGAAGAAGAAAGTAAAGGGGCGGCATGGAAAAAAAAAGAGGTAAGGGTATTGTAAGAAGAGGGGAGGGGATAGCTGGTCATAAGTCCATAAAGGCGAAAAGAGTTAATTCTAGATAAGTGTACTTTGGGAGTAAGACCTTCCTGGCACAACCACCTGTCTTGGGGCCACCTGTTCTACTCAGGTTTAAAGATAAGCAAGGGCTGCAGTTCCTTTTTGATACTCCAGAAATAATACCTTGAATAGTAGTGGTGATTATCCAGTCTTAGCAACTGTGTTTATATTTCATGCATGTTTAGCCTTTTCAGTTCCTCTCTAGAAGCAGAGCACAGCTACAAAGACTTTAAAACCTGGAGACATAGTTTTGTACTGCAAACTGACTTGGGGTCTGCACTGATACAGAGGGAGAAGGGCTGCTCTATGATGAACAGTGCAGAGAGAGCTTCTTCTGAACTCCAGCAAGGCACTGCAAGAGAAGACTCAAGAGTAACATTGAGCGTTACTGCTGTGATTCAAATGCAACGATTAGAGATGATTATATGTTGTGTAACTAGCCCAACCACCACTAATCTATTTTGGTAAACTTCAAAGCTCCTAAGAGTGTTATTAAAAGGAAATAATCACATGCTTTCAGATTTTAAACTTTTATTTATTTATTGAGATGTTACATCTTTTAGCCCTCACCTTCCTTTCATCTATCCAAAAGCCCCTATATACCCTTTCGTGCTCTCTTCCAGATTTGTGGTCTTTTTCTCCCTTTTATTGCTTTCATGTGCAAATGTACATGCATATATATTCCTATATGTAAAGCACAAACTGCTGAGTCTCTATGTTATTCATATGCATATTTTCAGGGCTGGCCATCTGTTACTGAAAGACCAGTTGGTATGCTCTTACCCGAGAAGACTGTCTTTCACTCTCAGCACTCATTAGAAATCTGTAGTTCTTTGTGTGGGGCTGAAGATTCCTATCTATTCTGGTGTCCATTTCTGTCTATTGTTGTTCTTCTCATTCAGCTCTTGGTTTCTTCTTCTTCTTTTTCTTCTTCTTCTTCTTCTTCTTTTTCTTCTTCTTCTTCTTCTTCTTCTTCTTCTTCTTCTTCTTCTTCTTCTTCTTCTTCTTCTTCTTCTTCTTCTTCTTCTTCTTCTTCTTCTTCTTCTTCTCCTCCTCCTCCTCCTCCTCCTCCTCTTCCACCACCTCCTCCTCCTCCTCCTCCTCCTCCTTCTTCTTCTTCATCTTCTTCTATTTCTTCTTCTTCTTCTTTTTCTTCTTTTTCTTCTTCTTCTTCTTCTTCTTCTTCTTCTTCTTCTTCTTCTTCTTCTTCTTCTTCTTCTTCTTCTTCTTCTTCTTCTTCTTCTTCTTCTTCCTCCTCCTCCTCCTCCTCCTCCTCCTCTTCCACCTCCTCCTTCTCCTCCTCCTCCTCCTCCTCCTCCTCCTCCTCCTTCTTTTTGAGAGCCACCATTCTAAGTATGCTGAACTTTTCTGGGCTTGGAAATGCTTCCGAGAATATCTGGAGAACACTTTTGTTAAAGTGATCCCCTAGCAGATAAAGGCTCTTTTGTTCAGTCAATGAGAGATGAACTGCTGTTTGAAACCATAGTGACCATCTTGAGAATAACGTATCTGGTCCTTGCATGCCTATATGCTTTGATGGCTGGAACACATAAGTCTTGGAGGCCTAGAAATTTACTTTCTATCCTTCATAATGATCTTCCAAATTGATGCCCAGTGTACTTCAAAGTGTTACCATTTTGAAAATTTTATACCAAACAGATTAGCTAGCATACAAGTTAAAAACCAAGAAAGCTTGTATCAGATTTTAACCAGCTCAGTTCCTGAAATATCTTTTCTTCAGGATAACCAACAATCCCAGTCAGTAATAAATCAAAATTAAACCAGGTCTTTAAAGCACTGACAAAATTTCAAACTAAAGCACACACACACATACACACACACACACACACACACACACACACACACACACACTCAGATCTAAAAAAAAAAACCCATGAATTTTTGCAGTAAAAACATGTTTATTCCTAATTTTAAAGTCTTCTTGTTTTTTAAAAACTTGTGTGTTTTACAACACTTGTTTGTGATTAACATTTAGCTTATAGTCATGTGATCAACTTTGACGATGTGTGCCAAAAAAAAAAATAAAAAAATAAAAAAAATAAAAAGTTGTTTTTGCCCTTAGAGCAGTTGCAATTCCTGGTTTGCTGTTGGTTAATTTTGAAAGTTAAATTCCAACTGCCAGACTGCTCTTGCATTCACAAAAACCATAAAGCCAACACAGACTGACCTGTGAAAACAAACTAGTACTGTAAGAGGGTGAAGGCACTCACACTGTCCTGGGGTACCAAACCCTAGCTCTATCATCAAACCCTTGTACAGGTGTCAGCTGACATCTCCCTCACCTCCCCACCCCCATCCGTATTCCCCACTCCTGCCTGGGAGGCTGCCTGGCCAGGCTCCGGCTCCTCCCATGTCCCACTGTGGACAATGTGAGTCACAGACTGTTCAAGTCTGAGCATTTATGTTCTGAGTCACCCGACAGGCGCCTTGCCGAGGATCAAGGCGGACTTTAAGTGTTCACAAAGCAGGAACAGCAAGCAGAAGCAGACACAGCAGCAGGTATCTTCAAGGTGAAGCTGGGGAAGGCTCTCAGCCCTTTCAGAACCTCAGGAGCCTAGGACCGACCGATAATTCGCTCTGAAGATCCAGGACAGAAGCCAAGCAGGAGAAAGGCCGGGATCTCCCCACAGTTGAAGGAAGAGCCCAGGACCTACCAGAAGACTCCGGTAACAGAAAGGTAAGCAGCGCCATTGGGCTGCAGGGGTCAGGTGTGTCTCAGCCTGGCTGGCAGAGCGCAGGCGCAGGCTGGGTTGGAAGCCTGCTGCTGTCTTTAGTGATTGGCTGGGCGCCAGCACTGTTGCCATTCCAAGCCACGGGCTTTGGTTTCCAGGAGGAAGTGCTGGAGCTTTTTATATCTGTGATCGGAAGAAGCCAAGGGTACAAAAACAAGGCTGGGGAACGAACTGCCACGGGCCCAGTATTTACATGGAGCCTCATGGTTGTTTGTAGTGCTGAGTCCTTTACAAGCAGCGGTAGAAACACAGTCCCCTCCACTGTGCAGCTTCCTGCCTGTTCTTTTCTTTTCTCTGTCCTCTCACTCACCTTTCCACTCCACTAGCCCCCCCCCCCACTTTTTGTTGTTTTTTAATTAACGGCTTCTTGTCAACTTGAAACAAATCTTTGTTTACCTACAATCCTTCACCCCATGTAATGGTTGTTCTTCAGCTAAATTCCTCACTTTCCAGCTTTCAGGCACTGGCCCTAAAGCTGTGCACCTCAGGTAAGATTGCTTCACCAAGAGCACCTTTTCTCATGTCATGACCTCCTAATCTAGACTGTGTGTCTGTGGACCACACAGACATATCGTCCGGGTTCTCCCAACACCTCCTTGATCCCAAGGTCATGATTTTGGTTTTTAATTTGTGTTTTCTCTCTTTTCTTTTTTACAACCTTTAATATTGGATATCCCCCAGAAAAAGAAGGTTTCTCTTAGAGTACCTCTACAATCCATAGGATCTAAATCATTCTATCTATTTACTTAGGAAGTCCTGAAGTCCTGTTGCCCAGGACCCCTAACTCCTGCTCTGGAATGTCTGCTATCTCTTTCTTACTCTACCTTTATTTCCAAACTACACTGGCTGTCATGTTACAGCCCCGGGTGACCTGGTATGCCACACACATCTCAAATGGAATGTATCACCTTCCCCATTCCAAGCCAGTTCTTCACAGGAACTTGCTAGGATTCTTGACTTGCCCCAAGTAAACACTGAGCATGAAGCTTTATCCCGGACTCCTCCCTTCTTTGTAATTTGCAGCCCACACTCTGTCTGACAATTCCTACTTCTCCAGTCAGGTTCTCATCCGCATCAACACTCATTTGTTCATGATAGTAACTAACAGACCCTCCAGCCCTTTTCTACAACCAATAAGGAGCTGTGTCATTTTCTTCAAGCCCAAGAGCTTCATATAACATTCTTGGTAGAAAACTATATATGGCTTCCAGCTCCCAACCCATGCTTACACTCACAAAAGTTAGGCTTATGTCTCATATCCCCCGTATGTCTCACAGGATCCCACAGAGACCACACCCCTAAATACCAGACAAGCATGATCTTCTGCTGCATTTGGTTTTGTAACTGCCAATCTCCCAGCCTGAGATTTTCCCTTTGTACCACCTTCAGAATTCCTGTGCAAGTTGTCAGAGCCAGCTTTTTGGGATGACATGGTACGCCAGTGTCACTGTATTTTTCAAGAATGTAGCAAAGCAAACACTGATCCAAGGAAGACTGGTTGAGCTCAGAAGAACATGAATGGAAAAACATGTAAATAAATACCAGCAAGCACACAGTAAATATTAACAGATCAGCCCTGAAAGGAACTTCAAAGTTGGCACTAGATGCTCCAAGATCAAATATTCTGCACAAAACATATTTATTTGCCTCAGGAAAGCAAAGTACAAGGAATAAGGGACAAAGGTAGGAGACAAAGGAGGACAAGGAAGAAGAGGAAGGGAACAATGGAGAGGGGAAAAGATATTTTCCCTGGATGGATAAAGGATAGCCATGGATAGAGAAAAGATGGATATGGCCCATAGACAAATGGCAGTTTCTAAAGGTACAAGGGAAAAATCTCATTTTAGGATGAGGTGTTGCATTTTAATTGGGCATGTTATTTAGATGAGCCAAAAGGGGGCTTTTGATTGCTAGGCTTGGATACATTGATATCTGGACCTTGGAGGGCAGCCTTGGGAGGAACAAGCAGGCAAATAAGGGACTAGACCTTGGTGGCTAGCTGAAAGAATACAATCTGATGGGTTTGCAAGGCAGATGGAACAGGGCTGGAGGTCCAAGTCTACCAGAGCCATGTTAGTCATACTCGAGTCTGCTAGAGCCTTTTCAAATCCTTTCTAGAACTTTCTCCTGGTAGACCCGTTTAAACACAATTGCCAGGCATGTACTGTAGATTTCATTGGGGAAAGCAGGAAAACAAGGCAGAGAACTGTATCCAGATTCAGGGTATACTGAGAAAAGCATTCAGACTGGGTTCTACAGCTATGTTCCAACATCCAATGAGAATAAGCTTGTCTTATAAACTGAATGTAAGTGTTTAACAAAGGAGGCACAAAATCCTGTCTGGGAACTGTCCAGGGAACCAAATGCACTGAAAGAAAAAGGCCTTCTGCCTTTTTTTCCAGTAGCATCTCTCGCAGTCCTTCAAGGCAGTGCTCAGCATGGGTCATTCTTCTGGCTGTGTTCCAGCAACCATGAAAGGGGACGACACACAAGTGCTCTGTGAAGTTCTTCATCTGGTACATGCAAGGATGGAAACTGCATGGCACGCTTCCAGCAGAAGTGTGGTGCCATACACTCAGAGCAGGAGGAAGGCTCGGTGTCCCTGTAAATCCCCTGGACAGTATTCAATTGTCACTGCCCTTATTTCTCCACTTGTAAAAATGAAAATTAGCCAGTCTTATTCGTTCTATTAGCCGAGTACTTTAGTTGTGGAATAAACCCTAAAGCTATTATTTACTATTTTACTGAAAATAATTTCACTTTAGATTTACTGGTCAAGGCACTTTTGCTTGATATTTCAACTTTTTTTCCGAAGCTTTTGTGTGTAAATGAGATGGAGATGCCAAGGTAATGGGAAGTCACTTTGTCACCTAGTTCCTGCCTCCGATTAACTGTTGTTGCCAGTAGGACCATGCTTTACAAGGGTGTGTGAGTGTGTGTCTGTGTGTGAGTGTGTGTGTGTGAGAGAGAGTGTGAGCTTGTGTGAGTGTGGGATGTATATGTGAATGTGTTTATGTGTGTCATTATGTGTGTGCATGGTCATGTGTCAGTATGCAGTTGATAGGCTCTGGAATGCTACGAACTACCATGGCGTTTAAAAGGAGCGGGTACAAAGAAGTGACATGAAGGAAGAAGAGACATGAAAGAAATCAGGATTAGAATTTGGCAATTAGGAACAATCACATGTAAAGTCGTGTCTCAGGCACTAGTTTCGTTCATTCTTTTGACCAGCTCAGACAAGCTGAACCTTTCCCCTGCCGCTGACACACACACACACACACACACACACACACACACACACACACACACACACACACGTGTGCACACACCCTAAGATTTCGTTCTAAGGTAGGATCAAATCTGACTTTAGTTAGGTTTCAGTTAGACTCTTATTTTCTTCGTTTGAGTTTCTTTGGTGCCACCTTCTGGTTAAAGTGGATTGTGATTTTTTTTCCTACTTTTTTGGAACGTCAAGTGTAAGTTGAAGTCATGGGGACACCCTTTGCCTTGAGAAAAGTTACATTCCGCTGTACTGGGGCTTGTCTACAACATAAAATGTTTCTTGATACCCACACTCTTTGCTCCAAGTGCTGAAGAAGTTTCATTATGTGGAGATAGGCAAGAAGTTCACACTTCGCTCTGTAATAGATGCCTTCTTTTAAAACTGCCTCGGTGTAAGTTCAAGCAAAACTGTCAACCCCCACCCATATGAGTCACTCAGTTCCCCACATTTCTTGCATCTGAGAAATTCAGGTGACCCTCAAGTCATTGTACCCCAAAAAAGTACAGTTGAAAAGCTATCATATGAGGCTTTTTGAAGTCATAATGTGACTGTACAGGGAAATGAACACGTGCCTGGCCATTCACCTCTAGGTAAAGTTTCTAATGCTTTCTACATTGTTTATTTGTTATTCATCCAAATTAGCACATACTCTTCTTGAAGGGCTTAAAACTTCCAGTTAAAGTTATGTGTACATGTGAACGGGAAAATGACATTAAAAATAGCTTGCAAGGCTATACGGGAGTGACCTATTTGGTGAGCTTTAGAAATTGTAAGGATTAATAGTCAAGGTCTCTATATATTTCAATAGCAAGAAATATCAATAAATATAAAATTATTGTAGAAGACACAATTTGTTAAGATTGTAATAACTAATGACAACTACTACAATCAATGAGCGTGAGACTCTATTACAATCATAACGATTACTTAGTGGTGAAGGATTAATCACAATAATAATAATGCTATAATGGTCCTAACACTTGTAGAAGTAATATTACTTTTCATTACTTTAAACCAGAATCCTGCCTATATTTGACTCTTGTTCTTTGAGTCTGTATATGTTTATGGTGCTGGTACACTGTGGGTACCCTGACACTCACTGATCTTAGCATCTGCTCTATAACTCCAATAAATGTCCCATTGAGGTCAGTAAAGTCATCGCCTCAAAAGGGAGGAAATGAAAGGCTGAGCAGGGTGTGGATGACTCTTCCAGAGCTCCAGGGAGTGATGACTGAAACTCCCAGATCCCAGAGCCTTTCATTACTAATCATCACACACACACACACACACACACACACACACACACACCACACCACACCACACCACACCACACCACACCACACCAAGTTATTGCTACTTTTCTCTTTCAGTTTAATATATCTTTAGCTTTCAGTTGCTAATATAATCATTAAAAATGCTATAAGAATCATCAATAATTTTCTGCCAATATGAAATGTATTACTGTGTCATGTGAAAATTCAAATCCAGAGTTTTGGAGGCTGTATTTAGGGTAGTTTATCCTGAAATGTAGACTGTTGACAGATGAAAAGTTTATGTGAATGAGAGTGATACCAAAGAGATGCAAAGTTTGCCACAACATCTGCTGAGACTGGTGTGTGAACCTGTGTGTGTGTGTGTGTGTGTGTGTGTGTGTGTGTGTGTGTGGTGATTAGTAATGGAAGGCTCTGGGATCTGGGAGTTTCAATCATCACTCCCTGGAGCTCTGGAAGGGTCATCCACACCCTGCTCAGCCTTTCATTTCCTCCCTTTTGAGGCGATGACTTTACTGACCTCAATGGAACATTTATTGGAGTTATAGAGCAGATGCTAAGATCAGTGAGTGTCAGGGTAGCCTATTGGCAACTAAATGGAGGGACTGACTATTTGAGAGAAGGATTAAACTACTTTTCAGACTGTCTGAGCCTCTGTTTTAGAGACTCCTACATTCATGGGCCAGTATTTGGTAACATTTGTATATATTCAGGGGGCGTATTTGATTTAGATATCATATTGGTCCTGTATTATATTTGTTAGACAGGGACTGATGGAGTCAGGATTGAAATGAAGGGAAGATTACGGGCATCTCCAAGAGCAGAATTGATCTTTCATCACAACAGCGCAAGGGCTGAAGTCCTTCTGTGGAAGAAAACTGTGTGCATTTGATGTTGGGGATGGGGAATTATGCAGGGTGAAAGAAATGGTGAAACTCTGGGGGTAGAGGATTCCATCTGCAGGTCAGTCCCCCGCAGTTGGAAGGTAGTGGGTACCAGCAGGTTTGCTACATGTGTCTTCTTAGTAGAAGCTTCCATAGGGATTGTGAAACAAGTCAGTTTTTCTGTCCAGAGCTTCTCAGTCCACCTGAGGACTTTAGGTCATTAACCTTTTAATTTTAGCACAGACTTAGTGACTGCAAATGACATAAATTCCTTATCTCAAGGTTCTAAGATGTTCAAATCCAGAAAGATGCTGCAGAGCCTGTTACCCACTCTTATCAAGCCTTCAGGAGGCCGTCTCATTTCTCTGTTCTTTCCAGCTTCTTGCCACATCGGTGGCCTGTACACCACTGTGACTTCTGTTTCTATCTCCCTTTCTCACTCTGAACCTTCCTCCCTCTCTCTCTCTTCTAAGAATCTTTGCTTATTCATTACAGTTTTCTTGATACTATATGTCAGTGTCCACACTTAAAATCCTTAATTAAATCAAATGAGTATGGTACTGACTGCTAAGTAAGATAATAAGACAATATACAAGGTTTAGGGGTTGGGGCTGGGAGTCTTTGAGGTATACACCTAATATGCCTACTGTCCTCTAATGGAGATCCTAGTGACCATGTGACTACAGAAAGCTATGTTGATGTACCTCTGTGCTGTGCCTTCAGCCTAGACCCTCACAGATGGATGACCTTTGTGAAGCCAATGGCTCTTTTGCCATCAACCTGTTAAAAATATTGGGTGAAGAAGACAAGTCACGGAATCTGTTCTTCTGCCCCATGAGTGTCTCCTCAGCCCTGGCCATGGTCTACCTCGGAGCCAAAGGAAACACTGCTACCCAGATGTCCCAGGTATGCTTGCTGGCCGTTGCAGGGGTAGAGAGAGGGGGGAGAAAAACAACAAGTTACTTCTGACTCCCTGTAGCAGGGGTCTCTTCTGTCTCAGCAAGTTGGTGAAGGTCAGTTTGGCTGGTGGGTAGGAGGAGAGACCTTGTGGTGATCTGACTTGGACCAGTACAGAATTAAGGCAATCACGTGGGACCAGTCATCTCCTGTACAGTTTACAGAAGACATTGTTAAATTCAGTAGATTCACATCTTTTATAAAAATGGTAAATTAGAGTCCTATCCTACCTATCCTACACAAAGGAACAGAACAAACACTGTGTTGTTTTCTTTTCAGCTTTTGTATTATTTATATTTTGAATAGAAATGCAGCTGTATAAGTCACCTTTTGTGTAATGGGTGGCTTTTCAGGTATGATTATACATAAGTTGAAGAAAATGAGCATAAATACAAAATTAGCTCATTAGGAATCATCTAGAGGGAACGTAGAATCTGTCACATCTCAAATCTGTCTATACCTTTATCTGCAAATGTGAAAATAGTGATATTTTGGAGACACAAGTATCTTGACCCATGAGATCATCACACAAATATCCATACAGATATCAAGAGAGTGTGTGTGGTTGAGTTCCTGTAGTCCATCGAGAGGTGGAAACTGAGAGCTCCTCACTGGAGAAAAATCCTTGGCGGTGAGACTTAGTAGTAGACAGAAGGAAACCTATAACTCTCACCATGTGATCGAGTCTGGAAAACAAACAAACAAACAAAGCGTCTTCCTTTTCATACCTGCTGTTTTATTCCTGCATTCTCTGGTTATTAGATTCACTCCTGCTGTCTAGCTTTTATGTTGCCCATCCACCCTGAGTTATCACATAATGCTTTTCTGGAATGGATAAACCCTGCAGACCAGTGCCTGTCATTAAAGAGGGGCATTTTACTTCCCCAGAGACACTTGAGGGCTCAGTGGTTCACTTTTCACAGCAGAGGGCTGCTGCTGACATCTAGTGGATAAAGCCCACAAATGCTGCCGGGCATCCCCCAAAGCACTAGACAGCCACAGCTTCAGATACCAAGAGTGTGGGGCTAAAACCCCCATTAGGACAGTCAAAACAGACTCCTTTTAATATGAAAATATTTCAGATGTTCATCCCTTAGCTGTGTTTGTGTATGAGGGGAGATAATGATCTTGTTAAAAATAGGCTATTTATTCTCTCCCTAGGTACTTGGTTTGAGTGGAAACAAAGATGTTCATCAAGGTTTCCAGACACTTCTCGCCAAAGTTAACAAAACTGGCACTCAGTGCTTGTTAAAAAGTGCCTGTCGCCTCTTTGGAGAAGAATCGTGTGATTTCCTTTCGGTATGTGTTAGGAAAGTGTCCACCAAAGGCTCCCTATGACCAAGTTCCCAGCATAAAGGAGGTTTATTTGTCTCAGAGGACAGGAATGAGGGACAAAGGCAGGAGACAGATGACTAGGGGGAATGAGAAAAGGACTAATGAGACAGGGAAGCGATATTTGTCATGGAAGGACAACAGACTGCCTATGGAGAGAGAAAAGACAGACATGGCACGTAGCAAAGTGGCACTTACAAAGGTACATGGGGAAACCTGGGTAAGGATGAGGTGTTTAAATGTATCTGGGCATGTTCATCAAGTGAACTTTTGATTGTGGGACTCCAATACTTTGCTAGCTAGATACTGGTAGGCAACCTAAGAAAGAGAAAGTGGCCAAATAAGGGAATACACTATGGTAGCTAGCTTTAGGTATGTAACCTATTGGTTTTAAACAAGGTGGAGGGAATGGGAAAGAAGGAAAAGGCCTGCCTGAGCCATGCCCATCACATTCAAAGTTGCCGGAGTCCCTTCATTTCTACTATTTTTGTTGTTTTATTTTTAGCCACTGGGTGTTGGATACTTGAGTGTCATTTTCTCTGGCTGCTTCCTGCTAACAATGGGGTGTTGTAGTTAGTATGTCCAGGGAATTCTGGATCCTGGGATTCTTCTAGTGACTTCATGTTCACTTGTAACATCAGCTTTGTCGTCTAGCATTGCACGGCGAAGCATACTCTACCTTTCTTGTGTAAATGGCTCCTAAAATATTTTAGAATTGGTATTGGGCAGAGAGGGAAGTTAATCGTCACACATATATGGGAAAACATATTTTATAAGGGAAGTTGTCTGGGTTCTAATGCATTAGGTAATCTTCTAACTTAACTTCAAGTTACAGTTTGAATTTGCTGATACAAACAAATACACAGATAGGCTCACAGGTACAAACACATTCACTTTATGGACCCTTATGACCCACTCTATCTTTTGCCACTTCCACACACTCTTTATGGCTCTCTATTTTCCAACAGCTAGATCCCAACCTTCCAAATGTTGCAATCCTTTAATACAGTTCTTTGTGCCATGGTAATGCCCACCAATAAAATAATTTTCATGGCTAGTTTATAACTATAATCTTGAAACTGTTCTGAACAATAATGCAAATATTTTGGGAGATAGAAGTTTTCCAAAGGGGTTGAGGTCCACAGGTTGAGAACCACTCAATCATTGTTCCAAATATTAATATTCTGTTTACTTCCTTGTTTACTTTTAAATCAACATTATTGCTTTTTTTACAGTAAAATGAGTAAAAGTGTGAGTACCTTATGGATTGGGAAACAAAAATCCAAATAAAGTCAACTCAGCATGTTTGCAAGAGATATTTTTGTGCTTGTGCACGGATGACTACAGTTCTAACCTTTGTAAGTGTCTTTGTACACAGGACACCTTTCTTAACAGGACTGCATATTTTTCACCTGGCATCTGGGTATGGCAGTGTAGACAGCTCATACATTTTTAAATACATCTTGAAATGCAGAATCACCTCTACGGACACTTATGACAGGGAAAATGTCAAGAGAAAATAACTTGTTTCCACAGTTCTGAGAACCTTGCTGAATAGTGTTCAACTTGTGTTTGTGTCTGTAGACCTTCAAGGAATCCTGTGAGAAGTTCTACCAGGCTGGGCTAGAAGAGTTGTCCTTTGTCAAAGACACGGAAGGGTGCAGGAAACGCATCAATGACTGGGTGTTAGAGAAAACTGAAGGTAGGTGGTTTTCATTTATATGAACCTTGGAGTTAAGAGGGAAGGAAGGCTATAGTGTGTTGGGTCTTATCATCCATGCTGTTGCTCGTATGACCCAGTTCTCAGTGTTTGCTGGGCTTTCAGGAAACAAGCAAACCCCTTTCCTCAGGATAACAAGATTATAAATAGTCATTTTCTAAGGAACCTAACACTGAATCTCAGACTGCTTCCCTCTGAACTATATAAGAAAGTCCTTGGAAAATGTTTTCTTTGGGGTTATTGCTAATGTTCTGTCAGGAAATTCTGCTATGCTCTGAAACTGAAGGGTTGATACAGGGTTTAGATGGTGTATCAGTTGGAGTTGGCTCACTGCCTCTCTGTGGAAATCTGAGCAGCTCATCATTTTGACTTGCAGCCTCATCTTCCTCTTAACTGACCGTGGAGGTCACAGTTACATTAGAACATGAATCTCTTACAAATTTGCTCTAGAGTCTAGATATCTTGCTAATATTGGGATTGCAGTGTTCACAGACCTGATTTCTTCATAATCTCCTGAAATATGTTTACCTCTTCTTGACTTGAATATAGAGCAAAAGAGGGTACCCAAAATAATAAACAAGAAAGAGACTTCTAAAATGTGGAGGAATTAAGTCATTTACTTCAAGTGACAAAACCTAGGAGTTAATACATTTAATGTGTGATATGCTTACCAGGGACCTATTAGCCACAAATGTCCTTGATCATTCTAAAAGTCAGTCAAAGGCTGAGCACAGGAAGTGGAGAGCTTCTCATATTTTATGTCATTTGCCTGATGGACTCTTGCTTTCCGACTGATGAAATAGTAGTAAGGCATGAAGGGGTTCTCTGTGCCTTGCCCTTCATGTATAATCATTCTTCTCTTTAGTTCTTCACCTCCTTCTTCCATGTAGGCTGACCACATGCATGTTCTCTCAGCATATTAGAGCTCGATGGCATCTTGCAGACCTCCTTGTCCCATTTCATTGGGCGACTGACCTTGGTCCCCTCTATGCTGCTTCTATCATTTTTTTTCTTCAATTTATTCCTTTTTGAGCCTTTCTTTCTTCCCCATTACAGGTCTATATTTCTGATCTTTGGGAAGCTTCTGCTTATCTAAAAATGACTTGGAGATTAGAACTAAGCAGTGATTCTTAACCAGGATTGGTTTTGCCTTCCAAACATGGCTGCAGGTAATTTTGGCTGTTGAAATTGAAGAAAGTGTCACTAGCCAAACACCTTACCATGCATAAATGCACAACAGAACCCCCAACAAAGAACTGATCTCAAGCAAAATATCCACAGTGGGGTGTAATTTAGATCTTATAGTCCTCTGGCCAAGTGGGCATGGTTAGAATCAAAGACATTGAGTTTTTTTTTTTTTTTTCTTGTGTGTTGTCAACTGCTACCTTTGTAAACTTGACAGAAGATGAAGGATAAGCCACAGTAGCCCTACCTGTTTTAAAAGTTCTGTCTAAACAGAGCATCTTGGCACATAGTTCTGCATCAGCACTTGTGAGACCGAAGGAGAGAGATTGTGTCTTGAAGGCACATTCTGCTGGATAGCAAGTTTGGCAAGGTTGAGGCCAGTCTATGTTATGCAAAAAAAGAAAAAAAAATTCTCTTATAAAAAAAAGAGGAGAAAAAGATTGTTTATCTACAAATGATACACATATCAAGATGAATAAATAGGAGAAATACTTACTGTTTTCCCTTCCCCAAATCAGTATAGACTTCTCTGACATCAGGTTTCTTCCTTCCTCCTCTCCCTCTCCTCTATTTCATCTTCTACCTCCTCCTCTTTTTTAAAAGATCTTTCTGTGTTCAATCTAGGTAAAATTTCTGAAGTTCTGAGTCCTGGAACAATCTGCCCACTGACTAAGTTGGTTCTTGTGAATGCCATGTATTTCAAGGGGAAGTGGAAGGCTCAGTTTGACAGGAAGTACACAAGGGGCATGCCCTTTAAAAGCAATCAGGTAAGACAGTATTTTCAATGTATTGTTATTTTCTTAAAGTAGTAAGCTGAAAAGAATGATGGGTGAGTAAAGAAACAGTTCTTTTACAAAATTTTGATTCTTAATGTTTCTAATGAAAGTAATGCTTCCTCTGTGTCTTTAATCAGCAGTGGAAGAGAATCTAGAACAGTATGTATACTGATAGTTTCTTCTTTTGTGATTCTTGGTCAATTTCATCTTCTATCTGCAGTTGAATGATCTCTGCTTAGTAAAACCCTGCCTGAGCTATGCCATCACAATGATGTCATGATATATGTGTGGTTGCTTAGATACCATTTGTCCTTCCTGTAGCAGTAAATATTAGAAAGGAAACATCAACCCTCACTATTGATGGCACTGTAGAGCCACATGGCATCTGCGGAGTATTTTCATCTCAGTCAGAATTGGCAGACTCTTTGACCAGGAGCTCTCAGAGCCTCTCCACCTAACTCGCTAAGTTTCCATGGTGGATCACTGCTACACCAGCTTCACACATCTCAGTTCTGTGGCAGGCTTGATATATCCCACCATCTTACCTTTCTCTTGAACTCAGTTGAATTGTTTTGTGAAGGAAAACATAACACAATAAACTCAGAGCCAATTGATATTATACAAACTGTCCACCTAGATGAGAGATTGTCCTATAATAATCCACCCCTTATTAGATATTCATAGCTACCTGTAGCTATTTAAAGTCACATGGGGGTAGATGATCGGTAGATAATCTTCATCCTCCTCCATCTTTGCTTCTTCTCCTGGCTTCTTCCCCTTTCCAAAACTATGCCCATGCCTATTAATGCCTATCAATAGCAAGGATTTTAACCCAAAATTTACATGCAACCCACACTAGAAAGAATATAAGTATCCTGCAAAATGTACTACAGCATTATACCTTTGTACCATTGCTAAAGCAAATAAACCAAACTTGAAAACTTTCTGCCTCACAACAGAGCACTCTTCTGTCTCATCTCACAGAGGAGACCTCAGAGCTTGTGAGCTGAGTGTGACCCTGTTCTTGTTTTTTTTTTTTTTTTTGTTTGTTTGTTTGTTTGTTTGTTTTGAATTGTTTTATTTAAGGTTCCCTGCTCTTGATCTACCATGTGACTCATCATGGCGCCACCCCTCTCTTACTTAAAAAATTAAACTTTAACTAACACTACGTCTATGGTTGATAGTCTCAAATTTTAGTGGATTCTTTCCTAACATGTTGTTTCACCAACTGTACGTAGACATTAAAAATTCACCCTTTCTGTCTAATTAAAATAAAAAAGAACCTTTCTCTTAAATTCAGCCTGTCATTTTCATTGTCAAGTCACAGGCCTTGCCTTATCTTGTGCCTACCTTCGCCTATATATTAACCACACAAACCAATTGTAGATATGGCAATCAGCTAAGGTTATCACATCCTTAATGAGAGAAAAATGTCTAGCAGATGTTAGGCTAATTTCAAATATAATTTTCTGCATTACTGTTAAATATGAAATGGAATTTAACATCTGTCAATTTATACAGAGTAAGCTACACAGAGATATGATAATAAAATGTATTTGGTTCACCTTTAAAACTACCTGACTGTATACCTCATGTCATGGCTCCTTCCCAAGTAAAGCAAAGATACTAAACCAACTCTACAACTTGTCAGTGCTTCAGAATACCGGTGCATTTATCTTTGTTTTTGTCTGTTTTCCTAAATTAGGTCTTTCAATCCAATGGCCTTCTTAATCGGAAGCAATAATGCCTGACTGTAAATCCACAGAAGTGCTTCACTATGAGTTTTCTCAAGAACAATCACAATTTCTTCAAAAACAATGTCACTTTTTAAAGTTCTGTTTCATCATCAAACTGTTCTTTTTTAAACCTAGTAATAGTTCATCCATGGAACAATAATCTACTCTATTTGATACTGCAATGTGCTAATAAAGAGTTTACATTTAACAGACTAAATGCATAGAAATAATGATCATTTTATACTTTTCTAGGAGGAGCTGGTTATAGCTTAGTTTTAGTAATCTATATTTTGCTCTGGGAGACTAACTTGAATTTTATTTTCATTAGGAGAAAAGAACAGTGCAGATGATGTTCAAGCATGCTAAATTTAAGATGGGGCATGTGGATGAGGTGAACATGCAGGTCCTGGCTTTGCCCTATGACGGGGAAGAGCTGAGCATGGTGGTTCTCCTCCCAGATGAGAGCACTGATCTCTCTGTGGTGAGTCCTTGCCACTGAGTGTCTGTGGAAACCCACTGAGCTTGCTCCTCTACATCCATCTCCCAGCTAACATTTGCAGAGTTTCCAGCTAAAAGGTGTTATAAGCAGGGATAGACAGGCACACGATGTGCCTTTTAGCAAACATGCATATGTATTTCTTCCAAGTGTGTAGACAAGTTTTGATAAGGATGAGGAAACTCCAAAAATATAACAGCATTTTTTTTTTTGTTATGGGGGTAGAGTTGGTTGATGGTCCAATAATTCTTGAACAAAGACCTTAGAAGAAGAATAGCATTGGATCATGGTTATGTTTCCTACATATTAATATGAATATGAGCCCCATGGGTAATATTATAAGAAATGCAGGTTGTAACCTAGCAGATTATGAGTTTTGCATTTCTAACAAGATTTCAGATAAAACAAGAGCAGTTGAGCCATGGGTGACACTTTGAATATAAGGGTCTAAGGCATAGGCATGTATGTGTGTTCGGGAGGATAGGGGTACCTTTGATCATGCCCATGACAGAAAAGGAGCCACGTGCGAAGAGGGAGAGAAGGTGTATGACCAACAGCATTCTGCTAAGGCAGTTCTCATTGCAGACAATGTTATCATAGTTGAGTTTACGCACGTTCTTAAAATTAATACAAGCCAGCGACAGCATGCTAGCGCTCAGGATTGATGGTGGGGCCACTTCCTTTCTTTGCTTTTTTTCTGTGTAATCAGAAAACTGTTGTCATAAGTCAAGAATGGGAAATGTCAAGGAATTTAGAGAAGTCTAGGAATAGAAACAAATCCAGCAGCTGTCACTAGATGAGAGCACTGCTCACTAAGTAAAGGGATACGGGAAGGCAGGTGGCACCAGCCTACTGTCCTGCTAATTCTCAACTTTGACCCTTTGTCATTCCAGGTGGAAAAAGCACTTACGTATGAGAAACTCAGAGCCTGGACAAACTCAGAAACCTTGTCAGAAAGTAAAGTGCAAGTGTTCCTCCCCAGATTCAAGCTGGAGGAGAGTTACGACCTGGAAACTGTTCTTCAGAGTTTGGGGATGACAGATGCCTTTGAGGAAACAAAGGCTGACTTCTCTGGCATGACAACTAAGAAGAATGTGCCCGTGTCCAAGGTTGCACACAAGTGCTTTGTGGAGGTCAACGAGGAAGGCACAGAAGCAGCTGCGACCACGGCAGTGATCAGGAATGCCCGGTCCGTCAGAGTAGAGCCAAGGTTCTGTGCTGACCACCCATTCCTTTTCTTCATCTGGCACCACAAAACCTGCAGCATCTTGTTCTGTGGCAGGTTCTCCTCTCCATAATGTCCTTGTGGGGCTGAGGATGTAGCTCAGTTGGTGGAGTGTTTTTGTGACAAGCACAAGACCCTGGGTTCAGCCTGTAAATAGGCATGGTGGTGCCATCCTAACATTTGGGAGGTGCAGGGTGAGTGGGTAACATCCAAAGCCATCCTCAGTAACACGAGACTGTCTCCAACAAAGACATCCAGAACAAAAACAACAACAGACAAGAAAGTAGGGCGTGTGATTGATTAACACACCATTCTCTTCTGAATACCAGAATTGAAATCCCATGTTACCAGATCTGCCAAGGTGATTTCACTGTAAAAATAAAAATAGTACACTTAGTAGTCGGTGACTATCTTTGCTGTCTGTCCCAGATGGCAGTTTGGAGTAGACAAGAAAGGCTGTACTTGGTTTGGAGTGTCTGAGGGGTTTCTCATTATCTCCAGCCTTACAACCCAGATCCCAAAGTGCCGCTCCACACTCTTAACATCTCTAAACTGTGCGCCCACACCACTGACTGACTGCCTGGGGATGCCAGTGACAGTCCCTGATTCACAAAGCCAAGGGTAAGAGCTACAGAGTAACTGCTGTAACTGCCCCACGACTCCTAAGTGGCTGAGAGAGTGTCTCGTCCCATCGGTGTTACCTAATACTCCCTTATAACTCAGGGATCAGGCGACTCTTTCCACAAACTTTAAGTGCATGTTCAGTAACTCAGGGAGAACCTTCAGGATGGTGCTGAGAGATGAGGCTCCAAAGTGTTTCCTTATCCCCTACCCCTATCCCTGACTTCTTTCTAAAGCTCTAAGTGTTTTCCTTATCTCCCCTGACTCTTTCTAATGGAAACATCACACAGAATGATTCTTTAAAATCGTAGCTCTAATTAACCACATGCTCAGACATGATTCAAATATACCCCTAATTCCCTAAATGCATATGCATGCCAGCATCAGTACATAGACTTAGTTCTGTGTGTGTGTGTGTGTGTGTGTGCATGTGTGTGTGTGTAACAAAAAAGTCATAAATATGAGAGGGAGTCAGGGGGCACAGGTGGAGTCACTCGAAGAGTGAGGAGTGGAACTGTAACTAGACTACTTATATATGAAATTCTAAAATAAAATTAAAAATTAACTAAAAAAGATCAAATTATATTTTCTGACTAAATATCATTTGTATTATGGTAGAATGTGGAAAATTATAGAAAAAAATACAAAGAAAATGTAAGTTTCCCGCAAGTCCCCTTGTTAGAAATTACCACTATTATGGATATCCATTATCTCTATATGTATGCAAATATAAATTCATAATATCTTAGCACAGGATAATGATAACTTTTATAGTTTATTTTCACTGTAAGTCTTGCTCAAGACAGTTATTCAGTGTCAACATCTTGCTGTGCACTGAATTTTGGGATGAGGCAGAGTTTTCTGTAACCGAACCTACTTAAACAATTTGCATCATTAAACATGTATTACAGACTATTGTATTGAATATTTTCAATAGTTGATTACACTCTTAATGTCTCAATAAACATTACTAAAATGACAAAACTGTCAGTCTAATGTTTAGGTGTGTGAGAAGACATCCAAAATGATCTCCCAAAACCTCGAGCGGCCTTAGTCATACTAACGCTTCATTACTATACACTAACTATTGCTGGTTCTATTAATGTTTAATGAAATAGACTAAATAATGGTGACTCCTGACTTTGCTTTATTCTCAGTTGACAGTTCCATGGATTTTGCACTGTGTAGCTGTTCATTAAATCTCACCAAGCTGAACAGAATGTGTCCTTAGGCCACTTTTAGCTCAGGAACTATGCTTTCCAAACAGGTTTGGCTGTGACCCAGTCCAGGAGATGAGAAAGTGTGACTCTGTGAACTTTGGTCTGATTCCCATCTCTAATTAGGAATTACACTTTTCCTGGGGTATAATTGGATAGAATCAGAATAATTGAATCACAGTTCAGTATGTTCTGAAACCTGCATCTACCCCTGATACCCTGTGCATTGTTACAGCACAGAACACAACTGTCACACCTGCAAATTCTCCCTGGATACTCTTTGCAACATCTCCTTTAGAATTAAAAAAAAATAATTAAAGTGTAGTTTTATCATTTCCCCTCCTTCCTACTGCTCCCCTGTCCACCCTCGGAAGTCAGAGTCCCCTGGCCTTTAACCATAGTTTTTTACATATCCATCTAAATGGATTGACAGATACATACAGTCATCTGAGTCTGTTCAGTGTCCCTGTATGAATTTGTTTCTATGGCTGACCACTCAGTGTGAGATAACCAATCCTGGGGCACATCCCAGATGATGACTAATTCTCCCTCTCAGCAGTGTTAATTACAGATTTTTGTCTAAGGGGGAGGCTCCGTGATATTCTCTCTAGCTATACTGAGATGTCAACTGTTGCTGGAGATTTTTTTCCCCTGTAGGTTCCTTTAGTTTCCCTGTCATAGCTACAAACCCACAACACATATCCTGGTCTTTTGGCTTTCACGATCTTTCTGCCTTCTCCTCTGGGATGTTCCCTGGGCTTGTAACCTTTGTATCCACCCTGTCTCTGTTCAGTTCCAGCCACTTAGGCCACTCTCAGGTAAGCATTTCTCTGTATCCTAATTAATGTTGTGAACTACTGTATCCATTACTGTATTCTTCCTGACATTCACTGAGAATACCTTTAGATTATTTTTATTACAGGTATAATTAGTGTAAATAAAATTTTTAAGAATACTCATGCTTGACTGAAGGAAAGGCCATCCTGAGACTGCCCCACCTGAGTATCCATCCCATATGAAGCCACCAAACTCAGTCACTATTGCTGATGCCAAGAAGCGCTTGCTAACAGGAGCCTGATATGGATGTCTCCTGAAAGGCTCTGCAAGAGCCTTACTGATACAGATGAGGATGCTTGCAGCCAACTATCAGACTGAGCATGGGGACCCCAATGAAAGAGTGAGAGAAAGTACTAAAGAAGTTGAAAGGTTTTGCAACCCCATAGGAAGAACAACAATATCAACCAACCAGAACCCCAAAAGCTCCCATGGACTAAACCGCCAACCAGAAAGTACACATGGAGGAACCCATGGCTCCAGCCACATATTTAGCAGAGGATGGCATTGTTTGTCATCAATAGGAGAAGAAGCCCTTGGTCATGTGAAGGCAGTTTCCCCAGTGTAGGGGAATGCCAGGGCGGAGAGGCAGGAGGGAGTGGGTGGGTAGGTAAGCATCCTTGTAGAAGAGGGGAGAGAGGATGGGAGTCAGGGAACTGAGAAAGGGGGGTAACATTTGAAATATAAACACATATATCATGTAATAAATATGATTTGTATAAGAAAAAAAGACAAATACCAGACCCAAAAGTTTGTATCACTAAGAATCATGTTCACATATTTATTTATTAATGCTTTTATTTCTTTTGACTAACTATGTAGGATTGGAATACCTTGGTTATCTGGGAGGTACAGGAATAGCATTTAAGAAATTGCCAAGCCTCTTATGGTTAATTCTAGCCCTCAGTAAGAGCTGTAAAGGCAGAAGGATCATGGTGAGTCTGAGGCCATTGTGGTCTACAGAGTAAATTCTAGACAAGTAGGACTTACACAGTAAGTCCTTCTATCAGGGAGAGGGATAAAGATAGATAGATGGTTAGATAGATAGATAGATGGATAGATAGATAGTTAGATGGATAGATAGATAGATGATAGATAGAAACAGAACTTTCAAACTTTTCACCTAAGCAGTTTATATTATTTAACATTCCCAACAAAGTATAGTTGCTATACATGCTGAGGTTGATCATCAGTGTTCTTTTATGTAAAGTGTCCCATGTCATAATGGTTTTAATTTGCATTTGGCTAAAACAATAATCATATTTAGCATTTTTCTCATAGAATCATTTGCTCTCCATATATGGTCAACAGTGAAATATCTTCTAAACATTTTCACTTACTATATATATATATTTACATTACTCTATTAAAAAATACAATGAGAACAAACCATCAGGTGTATGTATTATAGACTTTATTTACAATTCATGCCTTGGGCTTTTTTTCTCATAAAAATATTTTTAAAAATTGAAGTTCCTCAATTTTAATGATGTACTACATATTATTTGTTGAGACTCAATGATTTTGTTATCATCTCTAAGAACTCTTCATTCAATCTAAGTGTTCAAGAACTAGCTATGTGCCTTTTGGAGGTGTTAATAGTGTTCAGTTACAAATTCAGGCATAGGATCCATTTTGAATGGTTTATATTGGAAATATCCTTTGAACCTATAACTGTATTAGTGTCTATGTTGCAAGTCAATTGATCATGTATATGTGGTTCTGTTTTAATGACTGTGCTTCATTGATCTGCCTGCCTATCTTGATGTGAATAATACCATATGATTTTGATTATTATACTTAATTCTGAACTCCGAGCAAAACTGTGTCTTCCAACATTATGCTTATGTCTCAAGGCTCCCATAAAAGTACTAAACTAGAAGCCATAGTATGTATGCAGAAGACCCAGTGCAGACCAGTGCAGACCAGTGCAGACCAGTGTAGACCTTGTTTTTGCTGCTTCGTTCTCTTAGCTCATATAAACTTTGGTCTGTTGATTTAGAGAGCCTCGTTTTTCTGGTGCTCTTCACCCTGTATGTCTTCCCCACTCCTTTTCCTCATCATCTGAGGGTTGTCTCAGCTCTGAGGGAAAAAATTTGATGGAAGGATACCATTGACAACTGTGTGTTCCCAGCTCTCCCGCTCTCTCCCTCTCTCCCTCCCCCTTCTCTCTCTCTCCCTCCTTCCCCCTCTCTCCCTCCCTCCCTCCTCTCCCTCACTCATTTTCTCTTTCCATCCATTTCTTCTCCTTGCCCTTCTTTTCTTCCTCCCCCTCTCAACCTCCGTCCTTTTCTCTTCTCCCTCCCTCATTCCTTCTCTGTCTCTGTATCTCTCCCCCTTCCTCCCTTCTCCCTGCTCCCCACCTCCTCTCCCTCTCTCTTTCTCCCTTCTTTCCTTCCCTCCCTTCCTCCTGCCCTTTGTCTGGCCCTTCCCCTCCCTCCTTCCTTCTCACTTTCTCTCTCTCTCCCCCTTTCTCCTTCTCTGTCTCTCTTTCTTTTTCTCTGCATAATGTCTAGCTGTGGGTCTCTGTATTGTCATCTGCTGAAGGAGGAATGATCTCTGATGATGGCTGAATGAGGCACCGATCTATGAGTATAACAAGCTATTATTAGAAGTCATTTTATTGTTCTTTTTTTATTTTACCAGTAGTACTTGGTTTTGCCATAGGTCTCTGTTCTATTTTCTCTCTGGTCCTTGGTCACCCCAGCCCAAGCAGTGTTAGGTATGGATTCCATTTTGTGGAGTGGGCTCTATGTTAAATCAGATATGGGTTGGGTTGGTTACTCCCAGAAGCTTTGTATCATCTTCAAAGTAGCCTATTTTGTATTCAAGTCAGATGGTAGATCAAAAGTTTTGTAGGCGGGTTGGTGTTTAAGTTTCTCTTCTGTTAGCCTGCATACTACCTTCCCAAACAAAAACCACCAGAGTTTGGAGATGAAAGTTCTATGTAGATACCATCTTGACTTTACCATGTTTGGTGAGTTCTATGTGTATTGTCTTCTGCAATGGGCCCTTGATTATTGTGGAGAACAACCTTTGGTCTTATCAATATTATGGGTTGTTTGGTGATTTCCACAAGACTCTTTTGGCCAACAACTCAATGAGATGAAACCCAATCCCAGTACTGGAAGTTTTGTTTGCTGACAAGAGTTAGACAATTAGACTCAGACTCCTTCCTCATTTGGAAATTTTATTAGGATGGCATTTGTATGTTATATGAAGTTTCTACTGTACTAGATTTCCAAAACGCTCATCAACTGCTCTTGAATTTTAATTCTCTTCATTCACTTTCCTCATTTCCCCTTTCTCCTTTCCCTCCTTATTCTCCTGTTCTCTTTCTGTCCCATAGATTCTAATATAACCATAAAATCTATTCTACTTTCCCGTCTAAGGAAAATCCATGTGCCCCCTTTATTTTTTTCCTAGGTCTACATACTGTAGCTTGATTATAATTTACATAATAGATAATATTCATTTCTAAGTAAATTCATACCATATTGGTCTTTCAGTGTCTGGGTTACCTCACTCTTTTCTAGTTCTACCTATTTGCTGCAAATTTCATGATGTCATTTTAAACAGTTGAATAATATTCCATTGCATAAATGTGCCACAGTTTCTTTATCTGTTCTGCTGTTGAGGGAAAACTAGGTTAATTCTAGTTTCTATTATGAGTAAAGCTGAAATAAACAGGGTTGAGCAAGTGTCCTTGTGGTAAGATGGAATATTCTCTGGGTATATGCCCACCAGCTGTTTAGCTGGGTTGTGAGGTATGTGGATTCCTAATTTTCTAAGCAACAGTCATTGATTTCTATAGAGGTTATATGAGTTTACACTCCCCCAAGAAATGCTCAGGATTGTACCATGAGCTATCCCTTGTGTTACTGAACTTAGACATTCAGACATGTATATGACAGAACCCAAAAATAGTTTTGATTTGCATTTTCCTGATGGAAATAAGGATATTGAATGTTTAAGAATTTCTGAGCAATTTGCGTTTCTTCTGTTCAGAATTCTTCAGTTAGATCTGTGCCCCATTTTTACTTGAATTATTGGTATTTTTGATATCTAATTTTTGAGTTCTTTATGTATTTTCGGTATTAAGCTTCTATCATACATGGAGTTGGTATTTTCCCCATTTTGTAGTGTGGTTCTTTTGTTTGGCAGGGTTATTTGCCTTACAGAATCTTTTCAGTTTCTTAAAGTCTCATTTTTTAACTGTTGATCTTAGTGCCTGCACTATTGCTATTTTATTTAAAATTTATCTCCTGTGCTAATGCATTTGAAGCTTCTATCAGGTACAGTATTTTTATGTGTGATGAGGTCTTTGATACACTTGCAGGGTGATAAATACATGAATTCTACATGCAGACATCCAGTTAGACCAGCGCCATTTGTTAAAGAGGCTTTCTATTTTCCACTGTGAACTTTTGGATCTTCTATCAAAAGTCAGGTGTATATAGGTATGTGGATTTATGTTTGTAGTTTTATTCAGTTCTGTTGATCAGCATGCCTGTTTTTATACCATGTAGTACAACTTGAATTCAGGGATGGTGATATCTCCAGTAGCTCTTTCATTGTTCAGAAATGGCCATTTTTACTATGTTAATCTTACTGTTCCATGAGTGTGGTAGATCTTTCCATCTTCTCATATCTTTGTTAATGTCTTCAAAGACTTGAAGTTTTTATCATTCAAGTCTTTAACTTGCTGATTAGAGTAACCCCCCAATTCTATATATATATATATATATATATATATATATATATATATATATATCTTATAGGATTGTTACCATTTTTGTTTGTATTTTTCTTGTTTTTTTTTTAGTTAGTTAATCTTGTAGTCAAACACTTTGCTGAAAGTATTTAACATCTATATAACTGAGTTCTTTAGTGAAATTTTTAGGGTCACTTAAATATACTATAATATCATCTACAAATCATATAGTTTTATTTCTTCTTTTCCAATTTGTATTTCTTTAATGTTCTTCTTTTGTCATATTTTTGTGGCTAACACCGCAAGTACTGTGTCGAGTTATACTTCAATGAAGAGATTGGACAACCTTGTTTTGTTCCTGATTTTAGTGGGATTGCTTTGAGTTTCTCCCTATTTAATTTGATATTGGCTATAGGCTTGCTTTAAAATTGCCTTTATTATATTTAGGTAATTTCCTTGTATTCCTAATTTCATCAGTACTTTAATCATGAAAGAGCACTGATTTTCGTTAAAGAATTTTTCAGGACCTAGTGAGATGATTATGCGTGTTTTTTTTCCTTTCAGTTATTTATATGCTGGATCACATTTACATGATTTTCCCATGTTAAACCATCTCTAGACATCTGGGATAACACCTCATGGTTGATGATCTGTTTGATGAGGTTTTGGATTTGGTTTGCAAGTATTTTACTGAATATTTTTTTATATCTAGGTTCATAAGGGAAATAGGTCCATAATTCTCCTTCTCATCAATGCCTGAGAGTCAATATGTGTGGCAAGCTGTAGTAGAGTTTCTTTTACAAAAGTGGGTGCCATTGTGTTTACAAAAGTGGATGCCATTGTGTTTGGGTCATAGATATTCAGAATTAAAATGTCATCTTGGTAGAGTATGCAGTGTCCTTCCCCATCTTTTTTGATGAATTTTGCTTTGAAGTCTATTTTGGTAGATATTAAAATGGTGATACCAGTTTGTTTCTTAGGTCCATTTGTTTGGGATATATTTTTCCATCCCTTTACCCTGAGGTAATAACTTTCCTGGAAAATGAGGCATGTTTCTTGTATTAATCAGAAGGATAGGTCCTGTTTTGATATTCATTATGTTAATCTGTGTCTTTTTATTGGGAAACTGAGGTCATTGATATTTAGACATATCCATGACCAATGAGTGTTAGTCCAAGTATCAGGGTTTCTCATACAATTGCCAATGCAAAAACTTCAGCCCTCATCTTAAAATGAATAGGAGATCGCTATTCTGGAGCCATTTTGAGTGACGGTGTCCAGGTTACGGCAAATATTAATGTGGAGGCAGTTTCATAAAATTGTGTAGTTTTACAGAACGACGAAAGTCAGAAATCAAGGCAAGTTTAAAACACTTTTGATAAAATGGTTGTTACAGCAAAATGAGGGAAGCTTTTCTATAAGCCCGACATTTATCTGATACTATTTTTAGGCTTTCGGTTGGTGGAAGCTAGTAGTCTAATAGATTACAAAAGGCTTCAATCAGTTAGTCACGGGATGTTAGTCCTGACACAGAGAAAGTCAAAGAATAGCTGTTGCAGAGGCTACTGTTACCCTGAAACAAGGTAATTAGCCCTGGCACCTGTCACATTCCAATGTCTTCCTAATGCTGAATTTCGAATCAATCAGTCTGCAGACACATCTTTCTTCTTCTTGTTCACACCATGTAGAATATAAAAAAACCAATTTACCTTTATGTTTTAACGTATAGTACTTAGTTCTGTGGCATCCAGTTTCTAGGTTTTTCCAGGTTTTTGCCAGCTCTCCATACTTTTTTTCTTGCTACTCTTTTAGACACTACAATCTTTGTTCTCTGCCCTCCTGTCACATATCAGCCAGACCTAACTGCAGAGGGCAGCCATCTGCACAGTTGTGAGCACTGGTAATGAGGTGGGCCTCTGCAAGTCACTGGTTCAGTGCACATAGCCTCTTTCAAAGAAAGGAAGACAAACACTAGGCCATTGAGTCTGGTGAACTTGAACTACAGTCCTGGGTAGGATGGTCTTAACAAACAGGCAAGGGTGAGTTTGCAGATAGAAGCCATCAGGGTCTGTAGGCAGGAGGTGTCTGATAACAATTCTTAAGTCAGTAACTAGTTACATGACCTTGAGGAAGTTAGGGAAAGTTCTCTGTGTCCAGTTTCCTCTTTGGAACATAAAAGGATTTACCCAGATGATCCCTAAGTGACTGGCGCTTCTGACATTCTCGAACAAATGTGCAGCACTAGACTATTTTGGGGCCATATACTTTACTTTTTGCATTGATATTTTTTTTGCTGCTTTATAAGTTTTTGTTATTTCAAAGATGAATTTTGGCGTTAGAAATCCAAGTTGGCTCCAGTGTGCTGTTAAATCGACACCTTTTTCATTTCTGTTAAGGACTTTGATGATAGCTTCCAGCCAGAGCTTGCAAAATAAAGCCATGTTTTCTGTTCTAACGTTTGTTTCATCTTCGTCTTTTGTCAGCAGAAATATTGCTATTTGTCATTTCAACATTTTCCAGCGACACCCCTTCCCTCATTTGGGGCCTTTGAAGTCCCTCTCATCAGAATGAAGACTTTTGCTAATAGATCTCCAGGGCCTATCCTTGTGTCAAGGAAAGAGGCTGGGCAAGCCTCCTTCAGTGCCAAGCAAGGTCTCTCGCTGATCTGCTCTGCTTCCTAATTAGAAGACTGACATTTAAATAGAGAAAGGAGCAAATTTGAAGAAAAAAAAAATCTGCCGCTGGGCTATGTGGCTCATTTTGCTTCATTGGTGCGGAGCTGTTACAAAGAGCATTCCTATTAGAATGCCCTATCTGCCTCTTCCCCAGCAGAGGAACAGTGATTCAAGAATCAGGTCCCCAGAAAAAGCTGCGGCTGGGATACATGGAGCTTTATCCGTTTCTGAGAAATAAGTGGAAGGTAGAGATGCCCTGTACTTCTTCATTTGGGAATGGTTTCACTTTCCTGCTGGAGGATGGGCTTTTCAGAGGACCAGTAAAGAAAGCCATCTAGCTGTCAAGGCACATGCCATACTGTCCCTTTGATAATCCTGACTTAGAGCACAATACAAGGGTGTTTTGAGAGGCAAAAGTTTGGAACCAGGATCTTTCTATAAAACCCAGGGACTCTGATAACTTTACTATCATGAAGAAGATGAGGTAAGGTTGATCTTTCTCCGTTAGGTGGGTAGATGTGACAAATATTAATGGTAATATATGTGAAAAGAACTCTTAAAAAGAAATTGTGACTGCAGAGGAGGCTGTTTCTCTGATTAGGGTCTCACTACACACACACACACACACACACACACACAGAGAGAGAGAGAGAGAGAGAGAGAGAGAGACAGACAGACAGACACACACACACACATATGTATTCAATAATATAATATATCCTTCATTAAAATGTTGCAGTCTGGAACCTAATGGTTTGCTGTTGTTCTAGCCCTCTGTAACAGCCATTCCTTGTCCACCTCTGATCAGAACTAATAACTTATGACTAAGAGAAACATTTGTAAGCTATTAAATTAGAAGACCACTAGCTTCCAGTAATCCCAAACCTAAGAATGTATTCAGATAGCATCGTGGGTCGGTAAAGACTTCCCTCAGCTTGCTATTCTGACTCTCTGATGTATGCACCACTGAATTTTAAATTTTCCTTGATTTATGACTTTCTTTGTTTTATAAAACTTACAGTTTCATGAAACTGCCTCCATATTGAATTATGGGACTGAGGTTATATATTCTCAGGCTACGGTCACTTCAATGACTTCAGAATAAACTAACCTTATTATGTTTCAGATGAAACTTATGGTTTTTGTGTCAACAAGAGGTAAATAGACATGGAAAATTCAATACTGCAAATAAAGATAAATTATTAATAGGGAATTTACTGTAAAGTTATAGGGATCATATTTGTATAGTTGGTGATTTGGTGGAAACAGCCAGATGCTACTTTAATTTTATAGGATCTAAGATTCAGTTTGCAAGACTTGCCTCTTACCTTTGCATATATTCTCATTTATTAGAGGATTTTGTCAAATATTTTCAGGTTTTGTCTATTAGGATAATTACTGTAAGTGGTAGTCTTGATCTAGTAGTATTGAGTGAACCGTATTTGTCTTAGTCTTTTATTGCTGTGAAGAAACCATGACCAAAGCAACTCTTATACAGCACATTTAATTGAGCTGGCTTACAGTTTTAGAGCTTTAGTCTGTAACATCATGGTAGGAAACATGGCAGTGTTTAGGCAGACATGGTGCTGGAAGAGTGGAGTGTTTTGCATCCTGATCCAAAGGCAACTTTGAGAAGACTACATTCTGCAGGTATCCAGGAGGATGGTCTCTTCCATTCTAGTAGAGTCTGAACATAGGAGGAGACCTCAAAGCCCACCTACACAGAGTCATACTTTTTCTAACAAGGCCACATCTATTCCCACAAGGCTATACCTCCTAATGCCACTTCCCACGGACCAAGCATATTCAAACCACCATTTCATTAGAGCTTCATTTAAAAGTTAATGAGAGCCTCATATATGATGGCATATTTCCTGACATATGCTAACATGCATAATATTCTTAACAAGTTAGAGACCAATACAGAAGAATCATATATTTGAAGTCATTATACTTTTGCCCACTGAAACACCTTACAGAGATGGAAAGTTCTCCATTGAACCACAGGTAAAGATAAGACAAGTAATTTTAGTTGTCTGAGCACAGAGATAATAGACCCATTGCCCAAGTTTGCATCCTTCTCTAACCAGCTTGTCCTCACACCTACACTCTCTTCTTCACATCAGAGGCATCTCCCGACCCAACTATACTAATATAAAAAGGGAAAAATCGTTTTACAGGCAAAATATTACAGGAACCTGGTTTCTCAAAGGCATTACTCTGTACTTCTTGGTCACTAGAATCATAGGATCAAAGAAACCTCTGAGCTGATCATTGATATCGATTATGATAGTGTAGTGTATACCATTGCTTGGATATTTCTTTTCATGCTTTTTCTAAAAAAAGAACAGCCAGGGATATTTTACTTCTGTGGTCAAAATCTCTTGGGGGAACACATGGATTCTTGAGCTCTATATGGAGATATAAGGAAATAAACCCTAGCAGCTCTTACCTATCTGCTCAATGTACCACATTTTAACTTGGTACTCCAGCAGGAAGCCTGAGAAGTTGTCCTGGCAACCAAGACATTTCAATCTTACTGAGACTTCTATCACCACCACTACACAAGCATTTCCAGGATGAAGGTCAGGGTTTGCAGGAAGCCCCTTCTACAGATTTAACAGACATCATGGATCAAGGTTTAACATTTCTGACAGTTTCAACCCATTCAGTCCCACAATAGCTTCCCTTCTGTAATATATCATTCTTTCTTTGTTTCTCGCTGGTTCTTAGAAGGTAATTTCTGAGAAACTGCCTGAGTGTGTGTGTGTGTGTGTGTGTGTGTGTGTGTTTCAGTTTTATTGGAAAGTTAAGCTCATTAGAAACCAGAAAATAATGACAGCAAATAAAAACATGGGGGCATTAAGAGTGGCCTAGGACTTTTGTTTCTTCCTCTGTCTTAGGAACTCCACTACTGACTCCATGACTGACCTGAAATATCTCAGAGAATACTGGCTGGAAAGGAATGCCATAAAGCTATATGGCTAAAACACTTGATTCAGTTATTCTAGGTACCTCAAAGTTCAAAGCAATTATTGAAACTTTTTTCTTATTTAATATACAAGTACTTTTCCTCAAACAACATTGGCTGTGTGCTGGGCAGTTTTAAGTCAACTTGACACAAGCTAGAGTCACCAGAGAAGAAGCACTTTCAGTTCAGCCAGTGCCTCCATAACAATCCGGTAGGGCGTTTCCTTTGTTAATGATTGATGGGGGAGGCTCCAGATTACTGTGCGTAGTGTCTTTCCTGGGATGGTGTTTCTGGCTTCAATAAGAAAGCAGGCTGAGTAAGCCAAAATGAATACGCTAGGAAGCAGCACCCTGTGTCCTCTGCATCAGTTTCTGACCTTAGGTTCTTGTGCTGTTTGAGTTTCTGTCTTGGCTTCTTTTGGTGATGGACTATGATGTGGAAGTATAAGCCAAATATATCTTCTCATCCTCAAGTTGCTTTGGACATGATATTTCACTGCCGTAACAGAAACCCTGACTAAAATGGGCTTATTTTTTTTTTTTTAAAAAATGTCTTTGTTCAAACACATAGCTCATCCTTGTGTCCTTGGGACTCCTTTTAGGCAGGACATACTCTGTTTCTCTGAGAAAGGAATGAGTAGTCAGGGATCCTAGGATAACTAACTGACTGGAACTTTTAGTCTCATGTCTCCAACCTGAATACATAAAGTGAATTTATTTCCATGGTATACATTTGTACTCACTTCACGTGTTTCTATCACAGTGTTCTTCCTTGCAATATATGTGTTGGCTTAGAATGTTTAAAACCGACTTTTATAAGGGTTCTTAAATGCTTCAACCTCCCGCCTAGCTCCCCGCTCACCTGAGGTAGTAGAGAAGAAAGAATGATAGGGCAAAGGGGGGTGTGGACCTATTTAGAAACAGTTTTGGGGGGCAATTTCAATCTTCATTGTCAGCAGTCCAGGCTTCTAGTAAATATACCAAATTGGATCAGCAGCTGCAATCCAGTTCTGTCAGGAATCACCACTAATAAATCAGGAAAGTCAAAAAAAAAAAAAAAAAAACGAGAAGCTCTTTGGTGAGTTACTATCTACAAAGGCGCAACAAGCAACAATTTGTGACACTGGGCAAGTCTAACCAATAATGCCAGAGAATTATCAGCGAGCATGAGGGAGGCAGTGCAGGGAGAACCAAGGCCACAGCCTCCTCCCACTGTCTGTAGGATCATATTTATATCCTTTCTAAATATCACACATGCTCTCACTGTGTCTGCTTCAGAAAACGTTAATCTATCTGCCCCAGCAAAGCATTATATGACCTAATCACATTTCTAAAAAACCCATTAATTTCCACTTCATATCCTTTTTCTATTTAGGAATTGTACTGTTCTCTAACCCTAACATTCTACGTAAAATAGAAATTACATGAACCATAAAAATAGAACTGAACATCATATTTTAAATAAACAGCTTATATACAATAGCCTAACAAAACAACCTTAATTTTCTATTAATATCCAATAATTAACAAAAACCTAAATTTTTATCACTATATCATAATTAAACAGAAAACTTCAAATTTATATCAATATACAATAATTCAAACAAAACTTTAAATTTTATCAAATCCTGATAATAACCAGTAACGGTCTACCACTCAAGATGATGACAATCATAACACAAGAAACTACCAATTTTATATATTCTCAACTTAAGAAACCAGGATGATGGTCTTCTTATAATTGCTTCCTGATGAACTGGGATGAAGAATTCCTCTTTGAGGCTCAAAGGGAAAATGGTTGGTATGAACAAAAGCTAGATGTAGCCTTTGTTTTCCAGTCTCTGTGTTGTCTATTATGTTTCTGAATGATTGAACACTTGTGCTAGGCCTTCGGAAGTTGATTTGTATGCATATTTTGAAAAAAAGTCAATAACTGAGACAATCTATTTGAGTGAATCACCTGGACTATTTGCTCTGTGAAGACGTTCATGTCTTAATTGATAAGAGCTTTTCTCTGGTCAGATCTATATATGTATTTAAGTTTTGTTGGTAACCACATTTTTTCTTCCCCTGTAGATACATAAACATAACCTATTCCCCATCTCAAAATGATTGCATGTTTCCTTTTAAAGTCAACACATCCTGATAGTATATTGGTTGTGTTAGTTCCTTAGCTTCTTCAATAGCCCAGTGTCTCTCAGCTGCTTTTGTTCCTTTTACACCAACATTAAGAAAATGTAAAGTTAACAAAGCATTATTCTTTCTGTCCCTGGGAAGGAGGCTCTTACTATTCTTTTTGGTTTAATAAGCTTCTCTTTAAGGTAGGATTGAATTGTTCTATAATTGCTTGTCCTGTGGGATTGTGTGGTATATCAGTAACATGCTTTATATTATAATATGCAAAGAATTGCTTCACATACATATGCCAGAGCATTATCCGTTTTAATCTGTGCAGCTATCTCCATATACATGTGTTGTTTTCCCAGGGCAACTGTCTGTCTATTGGTGATGTTTTTATTCAAAGGTGTACATATACGACCCTTACCTCTGATGTGATTTACTTTCATTTACACGTGCATACCTGCTTTGGAAGACACATGTTATTTCAACCTTGTCTACCTTACTAGATCTATCTAACTTTAAATGATGCATAATGATAGTCAATATTCTTCTTTTTATTAAAGTTGCAAGCAAATGTCTTAGTTGTTAGTTCTATCTTTAGTTCTGATAATCCAATAAGTCTGTGCATGGACTTTATGGAGCTCAGATTCCATGAAATTACATTATCAATTTTATGTGCACCAGTACATTTTTCTGAGAAGATGGAATGCTACATCTGAAAAGGTGAACGCAATGTTTCTCAAGTTGAGAAACTCTGATCTCCCCAATAACTAGAGCTGGGGTTGTTCCTGACACTGTTGCAGGCCTCTGGATCTTGTTATCTTAACTGGGCTGCTTTGTCTGGCCTCACTGGGAGAGAATATGCATAGTCCTGCAGAGACCTGATGAGTCAGGGTGGCTTGGTACCCAGGGAGACCCCTATTCTCAAAGTAGAAGGGGAGGGGAAAAGGGAATTAGGAAGTAGGGGAGGTTTGTGTGAAGGGAAACTAAGAGGAAGGGGGCTGTGATTCGGATATAAAGTGAGTAAATAAATCAATTCATGGGAAAAGAAACATTAATCTTCAAAATTTTGTACATAAAAGTCACCCAAGTACACAAGTAATTATGTCTCCATTTTCTAGACTTAGAACTGCTTTACGATATTGAATCTGAATTTTAAAATTCTCTGCAGAGGGAAGTTTCAATTTTATTTTAGTATTTCATATTCAGAATTAATATTCATCATTAATATTCAAATTCTTTGTTTCACTGGAGAATTTACTTTCTAATCTCATAAATAATTTTTTTTAAAAAAGCATAGGAAAAAGGACTTTTATGTTATCAAGTAGGACAAGAACTACAGTGTGGCCTCCTGAGAGCCAAATGTACTGAACAAGAACACACCCAAACATATTTATATACATTCCTAAATATATAAATACAACCTGCTCAATGTATATAATGTTCCTTGTATGAATAAGTATTAAGGAAATACAGTTTATTGTTGGATAAGATATTGGTGTGTTCTTCTCTGGGTGGGATTATTTTCTTACCCTCAGAATTCTTCAGTTGCCTGCTGTACTTTGTCTAGCGCTGAGGAAACCCCCATTCCCCATTTACATTAATGTTCATTAGTATTATCTTTGCTGAACTCACATTTAGGCAGTAATGCTGGTGAGGCTTTATAAACGTAGCTTCTGATATGAGTGACAGATTCCTAAGAGACACCATATCACAGCATGCTCCCTGATTTGAAGGTTCTTACTATCTTCATATCCCTTCTTCCACAACCATCCTTGACTTTTATATTCAGGAGTTGTATTTTAGGTGTCTTAGTTGGGACTGGCCTCAGCATTTGTGATTCTCTGTAATGTGCTCTGTTAGTGGAAAAAAGAGGTTTCCTTGATGAGGGCTGAGGACTTTACTTATCTGCGGGTATAGTTAAAGAATGTGATTAGGAATTATAGCAGTTTAGTAGATTTGTAGTTATCTAGTAGCTCTTGAGAGTTGGCAATGTTTCCAGTAACTGGTACCATTTCCCTGTCAGGAAATGACCTTGATGACATTGTGTCATGCTGGTCATTGTTGTTGTTCACAAGGATGATATATGGGTAGAATTATCGATTGATTGCTTTCTTCCTTTGGAAGCTTGAATTTTGTCTTCTGGTGTCACAAAAGCCAGTCCTTTGAACAGAGGCTTTTAGGTTAGTTCCAACTCATGGGTCTCTTTTCCCTGTATGTGAAGTACGTGGTGTCTTCAGCAATATGGATTTACCTTCCACTTTTTGAAAACAACCAAGGACAATGATAATGCCTATAATGTTTTACAAGCCTCTTGGACAAACCTGACCAACAATTCAGAGTAAGGCTTCTCGTGCCTGGTGATGGTATTTTTGTTAGACAGGGTATGGTTTGTGGAGGAAACACTGTCATGTGATATGGGACCATTTCATGTAAACTATGTATGTGTCATAACACTGAATAAGTGATTTATAGGTATTTTTAGTAGTTGTTAATTTTGTGTACCTAATTAAAACAAAAGAATTTGACCGCAAATTGGGAGATTGTTCTGAAGGAGTAATATGATCATGACTGGCAAGTGATAAGAGTCTATGGGAGCCAAGGAGTAAAGAATAGTGGATTCAAAGTTTTACCCAGGGAGTGGCACAATTAGGAAATGTGGCATTCTTTGAAGAAGTGTGTCACTCTAGGGTGGGCCTTGAGACCCTCCTCCTAGCTGCTTGAAGACAATCTTCTGTTTGACTTCAGAACAAGATTTAGAACACTTAGGTCTTACACTATGCCTGCCTGGAAGTTTTCATGCTCCTGCCTTGATGGGAGTGAACTGAACCTCTGAATTTGTAAGCCAGCCCCAATTAAATGGGATCCTTTATAAGAGTTGCCTTGATCATGGTATATCTTCACAGCAATCGAAACTCAAACTAAGGGTTAAAGTCTCTGTAGCATGCTAAATTCATATAGCCTCTTTCCAAAGACACAAGCAAACGTAATTGCTTGCATTTACAGTTTTTATTTGCATATTAATCATGGTTGTACAAATAGAACATCTTATATGGATCTGGTCTTTGCTGGATAGAAGACTTATGAAAAGATTAGTTGAAATTATACTTTATGTATTATATTTTATTTTAGGACAGATTATATTTCATGCTGACCACAGCCCCATAAATTTACAGTGCTGTGATTTCTTTCAAACCCAGATTAAAACATTTGCAACATTGCACCACATGGTGTCAGTCTTAGTCCAGGTGTAACTGACTAAGTCGATTCCTACACTGTAGACAAGTGACAACTTTTTCAGTTTAAAGACATTTTCTGAAATAACCAAAAAAGGATCTGCTAAAGTTCAACCAACATTCCTGCTATTTGGGTTTTTTTTTCTTTATAAACATAACAGTGATCAACTAAGGGTTTATTTCAAAAGCCAACTTTTCCCAAGCATTTTTTTTTTCTTAAATTAAAAGGAAAAAGGCTCAGCTGCTGCATCTAAATCTTTTTACACACTGAGTGGAAACAAAAGGACCACTCTTCTCTTGGAGAGTATTGTCAAGGTTAAATCAATGCAAAATTTTATTATTTTATAATCTGACTACTATTACAGACATGGTTTCACTCTTCAGAAGATAGTAAAAGTACTTAGATCGATTAAAATGGATATGAAAAATAATGCCTACTAAATGCTTACAGTATGAAGATACAATGTTCTGTCTAATAATCATTATTATCATCTGTTGCTTTGCTTTTGTTTAATTTGTTACAGCAAACTTTTAGCTTAGTGAGTCTGATGAGAGAGAAGAAAAATGTTAAAGAAACTTAAGAAAGGCAAGGTCAGGAAAAACATCTGTTTGATGAACTCCCCATCGCTGTGCCTCTGGCCACAGCCTGGATAGTTAACCACAAGTCCTCCTAGTCCTCACCAAGCATATGGCTACTTCATGGCTTTAAAAATATACTAAAACAAGCAATGTCAAAGTGAGAAGAAATGAATTTCTCCCGTCCTTGTAGTTCTGAGGACTTTAACTTTCATTTAGGATCAAACAGCAGCTGGACGAGAAGGTGGATGGCGTTGCTTTGACATTTTTAAGCTGGTACGGAGTTTTCACCTGCCGTCTAGACAACACGGAAGGCCATCCAGTGCAGTCATCTTCTGGATGCTTCCTGAATTTCAAACTCCACACAGTTCCACATAGGAAGACTTTCCATCCCAAATCGTTTGCATCACACCCAGCCCCTGTCTGGTTTTTATCCTCTGCATTCAGTCTCACTAAATGTTTCCTTTTCCCACCCAGTCCCCTTCCCTAAGCAAGAAGGCTGGCCAGTGTCCTGTCCTGTCTCCCTATCCCTACATTCATTCACTCCAGCATCCCTGGCTGTTGTTTTTCCCTGTGGCTATAAATCTGTTTTATCTGTTTTCAACTCGTTATCCCCATTGTCAGTGACCTAGTTCAAGTCTTTAATATCTCTCTCAGAAAAGGGAAATCCTTTCTGAGCTCTTTTTGTTTTCTGAGATAGGACCTCTCTGTGTGGAGACTGACATCCTTCCTCTGCTTCTCAGCGGCTGAGCTTCTAGGTATGTGCCATCCTACCAGGCTCATTTTAAACCTTTTGCTGCAATGTGTCCTTTCTTGGTTTCCAGATTGTTGCTGCAACCAATCACAAAAATCTAACTGAGTGATAAGCTTGCTCAGAGATTTTAATAGCTAACCAGTCAGTATTGTTCCTTCCTGTTACATAAGAATATGCCGCAGTGCGTGTTCCAAATTTTACAGTACAGACACTCAGCAAGTTCTGAGTGTACTGGTTAAACTAATAAAATATATTGGTTAAATAAATGAGAATAAGGGAGAGCAGACAATGGAATTCGGTGGTTAATTGATTCCTATATCCATCAACCTTCAACTGCATTGTCATCTGATCATTGGTAATTTCTTCTTTGATTACTAGAGTTTTATTTAGTTCACAAATCTTAGAAATAAGAGTATGAAAAACCTTGGGAATCAGGGAAAAACTGGAGAGGAATTAATAAATTAAATACATATAAAACTTTCAACTAACACTTTTTTTAAGTTTTGGGAAAATTAAGCTCTATTTGTTAATGCATACATTGTATATTAACCAGGTAATAGCTGTGTTATGCCAAGATGGATTCCATGTTTAGAGTCTGAGGCATAGCTCGAGGAGGATGCTGATGTCCCTGTTCTTCATGAGGTGGCTTGGAGCCATGCCTGGGAGGAACTCTGTTGTGTAATTCTGACTGACACAGATCACTGGATAACCTTGGCTAAGTTATTCACTCTGGTTTCTCCTAAGCAAAGTTAAAGTAGCAGCATTAACCTACCCCCCGCAGGCATGTTAATAAGTAAAGCTTTCCCCAAAGTGCAATGTGCCAATTTTCATTAGTCATAGCACTACAATAATAGTTAATTGTCCCTGGTTTTCCTTGTTATTTACTGCTCACTCAAGCAAAAGATGTTACTGAAGGGACTGCTGGGTGAAAATTGCAAAATATGCTGATATCCCAAATAGGCTGCCAAGAAAATAATAATAAAATTTGTAATCAGGGTTACAGGAGCCCTTCTGATTTCAATCCCATTAAATGATAGAGGTTCTATTGCAAACTAATTTTCTCATTTCTTATCTCAGTGTCAGATCTCCTGCCAATATTTAAGGACTCGGTTGATCATCCCCCAGAACAGGAGCTGGCCTGCCTATGTACCTCAGCTCTGGACCTCCCCAGTAGAATGGCAACAGACCCCAACTCTTGGTTTGAAACACTCAGGCCTAAGTGTACAGTAAGAGGAGATTAGAATACTCTTACTACATGTAGGCAACTTTGGCCTTCCCATTCATTTCTGCTAGGTGATTAATGTTATCTTAACAATCAACCAAATATATTATACCATAATTTCTTTCTTTCTCCAATATGTGAAGAGGAAAAGATAAGACAGAGATAGTTTTATATGAATTATTTTTAAGGTATGGTTTCTAAAACTTTTTCTACTTCTTACCCCTTTCAACCATGAAATCTTAGTGTGACCCTGGGGGAATAGTCTATAAAAATAATTATATAAAATACCATTTCACTGATAATAAAAAGGGTATTTTAAAAGCAATTTTTGAAACATATACGATTTTACGATTTGTTAATAATGAAAGCAAAACTACATAATAAGGCAATGTGAATGCTTATCTATTTTTACATAGTTAAATTTTGACTGAATGTTTAATACTGGGGGATATAGAAACATCATCAGTGCTTTTCAGAATTTATCAGTATTTTTATTTTATAATTGGACACACTGATTTTTTTTTTTTTTTTTTTTTTTTTTGTATTTGATGTTCTAGCTAATTTCATGTTAACTTGATGCAAACTAGAGTCATCAGAGAGGAGGGTGCCTCATCTTAAAAAATGCCTCCACAACCAGACTCTAGAGTGTTTCATTAGATATTCATTGGAGTGGGAGGGCTCAGCCTACTGTGGGGTGCCACTAAGGGTCTCTGGTGCTCCTGGCTTCTATAGAAAATCTGGCTGATAAAGCTATAAACAGCAAGTTAGGAGGCAGCACCCATCCATGGCCTCTGCTTCAGTTCTTGCTTCCAGTTCCCGCCCTGTTTGAGTTTCTGTCCTGAGTTTCATCAATGATGAACAGTGGTGTTGAGGCATAAGCCACATAAACCAGTTCCTCCCCCAGTTATTTTAAGTCATGGTGTTACATTGCAGAGTGACTAAGATACTTTACATAAGTACATAGTGCAACATGGTAGAAGTGTGTGCGCTACATTTTAGAAATGCCTGGTAAATCTAACACTGAGTCAAAATGTATTTCATTCTTTTTAAAAATTACATTCTTGCCAACAGCTTTAAGAATAACATTTAAAATTTTTATGTTGTGTGTATGAGTGCTTGTGCACATGAATGTAGGCCAGAGGTACATATGTCTATCTGCCCTCTATCGATCTCAACGTTGTTTTTGGGTGACAGGTTCTCTCACTGAACCAAGAGTTCACTTATTGGCTAGATGAGCTGACCAGCAAAGATGCAGAGATCTATCTGTGTTTGTGCTCCTAGGGTTATTGATGTATTCTGAAATGCCCAGCTTTTAAAGTAAGTGCTGGAGGTCTTCAGTCCTCACAGCTCTGCACCAGGTACTTGACAATCAAGTTCACTCCATCTTCTCAAAGAAGCAGGTTTTAAAATCAAACTCTCCAGTACAACCCAATCCAAATATATGCTAGTTTCATACTTAGGTACAGAGGGAAGATGGTATAGAAAAATACTGTTTTTGCTTTCTGCAGTTAAAGGATTATTCTTCTACATGAAAGAAAGACGCCATAAGTAACAGTGAAAACATCAGAATTCATAATGTAACAGTCTTACCTCAGTACCAGGATGTTAAATACAGTGTTTGTTGGTGTTTTGTGGTGTAACAGCATCCACAGGGTGCAGTGTGCATGCTGTGTGTTCAGAGCCAAGGCTGCAACAACGTCAAACCATCCAACTGAGCAAGCACTGCTTTGGCTTGTTTTGTGTTTGAAAGAGTTAACCTTTGGCCATTGTGTGTTCAGAAACGTTTTTCTGTTGTTAGATTTTTTTAAAATGACCTCTATACTTAGTTATGTGACTTCATATGGGGCCCTGATCTATTGTTTCAAAAACTAGGCCATAGCACACCAGCCAAACAGCTGACTGAGATACCTATTTTAGTTCATCAGCTTCCTCTGATGCAGTTGCTGTAGTGTTGTAAAGCCAAGCACTGGTTGATTCTACACATGAAAAGGGAAAACAAATCAGTGATTTAAGGGAAAAATTCCAGTGGTCCTGGGAACTAAATTCAGGGTCTTAATCATACTATGTAAGTATCTACCATTCTATATTATCACACAATTTTAAAAGTTATTTAAAAATTTGAGACAGTACCATTCCAAATTGATCAGGACATTTTTGAACTCACCCTGTAACCCAGGCAGCCCTTATATTTGTGATGTTTCTGTCTTCTCCTCCTTAAGTAGCTGAGATCACAGGCCTGTGTCATATGCCTACTGATGCTTTTTTTTTTAACCTTATCAAAATATACTTGTGATTACTGATTATTGTTAAGTTATTTTGGGGCCAATAGCATATATACATCCCTGCCTCATCTACATCCCCAATCTGCAAGCATATGATCTTGAATTTCTATTTTAACCCCAGTCATATTTCCATTACTATTATCGCTCTACTTTTTGACATCTTATTTGGAATATCGTGATAGTATTTTTTTTTTTTTTTTGCTTTCTTATTTTGTTATGATGATGGACAATCATATGGGTCTAGAATCTCTATTTTTGAACCTTAAGTTATAGAGATAAATGAGCAGTTATTTTTGTGACTAAAGACAGACACTTAGCTGTGATTGACCCTGGTCGCCTCACATTAATAGATGTTGTTGCTCCTTGAAAAAAGGCCAGATTCTGTTGTGTATGTATAAGACCATTTGAGATTTGGTTTCTATGGGTTGTGGAAAGAGCTCAGTGGTTGAAGCACTTGCTGCACAAGCAATGTTTAATTCAGATCCCTACAACCCACATTAAAAAATGCTGATTGAGTGTAGAATACTCACCTTTAACCACAGAGCTTCAAAGCAGAAACAAGAGAACCTGGGAAACTTACTGGCCAGCCAGACTTGCACCATGCTGGGAGGGGTGGCATACACCTTTAATGGCAGCTTCAGGAGGCACAGGCAGGCAGATCTCAATAAGTGTACTCTCAGTCTGATCTACAGTGAGCTCCAGGACAGCCAAGGCTACACAGTGAGACCCTGTCTCAAAACAACAACTACAAACAAATAAAAGATGCTCTTATACCTAGTTACCCCCACCTCCACCCCATTCACTATCACACAATGTACATGTGAATCACACAGTTCATGTTACTCAATCCAAAATATACACCATTCCAGAAAACCACATCAAAAGCATCTTCTAGAGCTTCATAAATGTTGTGTTTGGGTTATTCTTCCCATGAACATCTGTTCTCACCTTTTAAAGTTTTTTTTTTAAACAACTTTATTTTACAAAACAAAGATAAATGTACAGATTTTAATTTTTTTTGCTTAAAATTATACATTTTTTGTCAGTACTTTTTTCCAGATTTTAAATAATTTTTACATAAAACTATATGAATATATATTTTAGTCAATACTTGACTTTTTTAAAGGTTTGATAGTATGCATTGAAACTTAATAGTTGCAATGAGCATAAAGTACATGTAAAACAAAATGTAACATGGAAATAGTCAAAGTTTTCTTCTTTTGTAAATATTTTCTTTGTTTTGTTTTGTTTTCTTTATTTCTTGGACTTCAAACAGTCTGTGAGTTGTTTCTGGGGGAGTGCAAGCCTCTGGGGTTAGCATCCCACTATCAGTGACTGCATATTATGTCTGTTCTTTTGTGACTGGGTTATCTCACTCAGGATGATATTCTCTAGATGCAGCCATTTTCTTAAGAATTTGGATAAGTCATTGTTTCTAGTGGCTGAGTAGTATTCCATTGTGTAAATGTACCAAAATTTTTGTATCCATTCATCTTCTGAAGGACATCTGGTTCTTTCCAGCTTCTGGCTATTATAAATAGAGCTGCTATGAACATTGTGGTGCATATATCTTTGTTGTGTATTAAAATGTCTCTGGGGTATATGCGCAGAAGTGAAATAGCTGGGTCTTCAGGTAGTAATATATCCAATTTTCTGAGGAATCACTAGACTGATTTCCAGAGTGGTTGTATTATTTTTCAACCCCACCAACAGTGGAGAAGTGTTCCTCTTTCTCCGCAGCCTCGCCAGCATCTGCTGTCATCTGAGTTTTGGATCTTGGCCAATCTGATTCCTGTGAGGTGGAATCTCAGGGTTGTTTTGATTTGCATTTCCCTGATGGCTAAGGATGTCAAGCACTTCCTCAGATGTTTCTCGGCCATTCAGTGTTCCTCAACTGAAAACGTTTTGTTTAGCTCTGTACCCCATTTTTTAATAAGGTTATTTGATTCACTGGTGTCTAGCTTTTTGAGTTCCTTGTATACCTTGGATATTAGGCCTCTATCTGATGTGGTGTTGGTAAAGATCTTTTCCCATTCTGTTGGTTGCTGTTTTGTTTCTTGACAATGTCCTTAGCCTTACAGAAACTTTGCAATCTCATTAAGTCCCATTTGTTAATCTTTGACCTTAGAGCTTGAGCCATTGGTGTTTTGTTCAGGAAATTTTCTCTGTGCCTATGTGTTCTAAGGTTTTCCCTACTTTTTCATCTAATAGTTTCAGTGTATCTGGTTTAATGTGGAGATCTTTGATCCACTTACACTTGAGCTTTGTACAAGGAGATAAGAAAGGGTCTATTTTCATTCTTTTGCATGCTGAGTGCCAGTTGGACCAGCACCATTTGTTGAATAGGCTGTCCTTTTTCCATTGAATGTTTACTGCTCCTTTGTCAAAATCAGGTGGCCATATACATGAGGGCTCATTTCTGGATCTTCTATTCTATTACATTCATCCACGTGACTATTTCTGTACCAGTACCATGCAGTTTTCAGCACAATTGCCTTGTAATATAGCTTGAGGTCAGGGATAGTGATTCCCGCAGATGTTTTTTTTTTGTTGTTGTTGAGGATGGATTTCGCTATTCTAGGTCTTTTGTTATTCCATATGAAATTGCACATTGATCTTTCCAATTCATGGAGAACTGTGTTGGAACTTTGATGGGGATTGTGTTGAATCTGTAGATTGCTTTTGGTAGGATGGCCATTTTTAAAATGTTGATCTTTCCAATCCATGAGCATGGGATATCTTTCCATTTCCTGAGATCCTCCTCAATTTCTTTCTTTAGAGGTTTGAAGTCTTGTCGTACAGGTCCTTCACTTGCTTAGTCAGAGTCACACCAAGGTATTTCATAGTTTTTGTGTTGATTGTGAAAGGTACCTTTTCCCTAATTTCTTTCTCCACATGTTTGTCCTTTGAGTAACCCTCTTACCTAAACCACACAAAGACCCTACAAGGAAAGAGAACTTCAGACCAATCTCACGTATGAACATTGATGCAAAAATACTCAACAAAGTCCTTGCAAACCGAATCAAGAACAAATCAAAACGATCATTCATCATGACCAAGAAGGCTTCATCCCTGGGATGCAGGGATTGTTTAATATAAGGAAATCCATCAATGTAATCCACCATATAAACAAACTCAAAGAACAAAATCACATGGTCATCTCACTAGATGCTGAGAAAGCATTTGACAAAATTCAACACCCCTTCATGTTAAAAGTCCTGGAAAAAACAGGAATCCAAGGTCCATACTTAAACATAATAAAAGCAATATACAGCAAACTAACAGCCAACATCAAACTTAATAGCGAGAAACTTGAACAATCGCACTAAAATCAGGGACTCGACAAGGCTGCCCACTCTCCCCCTACCTATTCAACATAGTACTGGAAGTCCTGGCTGGAGCAATTAGACAGCAAAAGGAGATCAAGGGGATACAAATCGGAAAGGAAGAGATAAAAACATCACTCTTTGCCGATGACATGATAGTGTACTTGAGTGACCCCAAAAATTCCACCAGCGAACTCCTACAGCTGATAAACAAGTTCAGCAAAGTGGCTGGATACAAAATTAACTCAAACAAATCACCTTTTAAAGTTTTATTCATGATTCTGTTATCTTAGACTCTGATTCTGCTACACCCAGGAAGCTTCCCTGATGCTTGACTGAAATAAGTATGCCTCCTGATTTTGTTTGGATTTCTATATAAGAGTCATTCTATCTTCTTCTCTCACAAATGGACCCCCTCTAAGTACAAATTCTTTTTACAGAGAAATGTTTTATTATCACTGTATTCCTGGATCTACTATTGTAGTACAGGGAAACAAATATTTCTCACATTATTCATGTGTGTGTGTGTGTGGGTGTGTGTGTGTGTGTGTGTGTGTATGTGTGTGTGTGTGTATATACAAATATAACATAACTCCCATGATGGGATTCAGTAATGCACATAACATGTTAGAATCTGTTAATTTGGCATGGCTCAAAAGCTCGAATACCTACTATCACTTCTTTTTTACAACTGAAATTTGAACATGCAATGATACAAAAAAAAATGTATAAAGTAGAGGGACAAGTTGGCATCCACACCTTTCGATTTTGCTTGTTTTATAGAGAAAACAGTTTTTCCTTGAGCTCTTGGACGTGAGATGAAAGCTAACAGCTATCTTGAATATGAAAAGTACACGCTGAGAAATACTGTTTAATGTTACACAGAGTGGAACTGTCATAATCCCTTTGTGCTCTATGTTTAATTCTTCTTCCCAAGAATGTGACATAGGCCTCCATGTATCTCAAACAATGTGAGGGTAGGTTCACCTCAATCTGACTTTTCTATGGACAACCTTATGTGTATAAAGACCAGTCTAAGGGCAGGGTACCTCTCCATGGGCCCTGGGCATCTTTTTCGTGAATAATTTATTGGAATTGCTACCGGCTTGGGAGATCCTTCTACTGATCACTGCCTTTCATCCAATCATTTATCTTCATTAATGATTTTGTTTCCTTTCAAGCACTTGTCTCCAATTTTTCCATTTAAAAGTATGTTTTTTGCTTTGCTTTGAGGTTTTAGATAGCCTCTTATTCTACCTACCCTAATACTAGCAATTCCCAGGGCAATGAAAGCTTTAATCCTAAAATTACTCTCACTGCGGAGAGACATAATCAAGGGTTGCAAGCTTGGTCTTGACATCACTAAGAGGGCATGGACAAATGAAAATTACCCTTCTGGCCCATTACTGTGATCCGCCATCAGAAACTCATTTTATACGGGGATAATTAGCAGTCTTCCCTTGCCAAAAATCAAGTTCAATTTATATTGCTTAGCTTGTAAACAAGTGGGTTAAAAGTGATCAGCATAAAACATGTTTGAGTGTCCACATCTTATATGTGCATGTGTGTGCTGTGTGTGTGTGTGTGTGTGTGTGTGTGTGTGTGCGTGTATTTTACAGTGGAAAAAATCAACTGTCATATGTTCTTACATCTGATATTGAGGTGACAATATTTTTAAAATGCATTCATAATTATTGTTGTCCTTTTGCCACTTTTGGTCATGCACTGAATCTCTAACCTTATCATCTTAATGGTTAGTATGATTAGTGGAAACATTACCAGCTGGTGAGCTCATTCTTTCTAATCCTTTTCTAAATATGTTGCAGATACACAATCTGCTACAACAGTTTTAAAATATAATGCCAAGATAATTGAGTTTCTTGACTAATTTCCTTAATTGCCTATGGTATTTGTCATTTAGACTTATTTTTTAATATATGATCACATTTCCCAAACACCTTCTCCCTTATTCATTGTAAATAGCAACTTTTACAGAATCTTCATCGGTTTCTAATTGTTCAAATTTTTCTTCTTCATTATACCTGCTAAGTACTACATTTAAAATGAGTTTAGTTTCTTTGCTTTTGGGGTTGTTATTGTATCTTATCTAATTGTTTATCACAAGATTTAGATTATTCTGGTATATTTTGCTTTTAGTTTGAGGAACAGCTAAAATACCCACTGTATTTGTTTTGCATATTCCATACTTACTCGGCGTTTTGGAGATGGAAGGTTTTCTCCTTTGTAGAAACGCCGTGCACTAAGGGTTCGCCTTGGACTGTCACGCATGTACTACACGGCCCAAAGTAAGCAAGCACGCCTACTGAAGCCTGTGAGCCAATAAACTCCTCTGCCTAGTGTGTCTCACCACCATGACCACATATGCCCAAACCCTCAGTACTCCACTCAGAGAAAAGTCAGTCCTATCTCTGAGAATTTCAAACCTTTAAAAAGTCAGTTGGCACTGTTGATCTTGAAAGAAAGCCTTGGATGTTTTGCATTTTCGACTTTTTTCTTCTGTCATTTTTGTCTGTCTCTTTTGCTTTTGGCCACATAGATGATAGGGTAGTTCAACACAGGGAAATATATATTTATCACGTTTTTTGTACCAAAACTATTAAAAAATTCTTTTTACGTCTTTCTTTGAAGTATACATTTACTATCTATGGCAGTTCTGCCATGCAATAGCACATTATAGCTGACTTCCCTGTGTGTTTCTTCATGTTAACATGTGTCTCCAGGTAAATTCTAACATGATCCTTATAAAACTGCATATATGTTCACTGCTTGCATTGCCTTTGCACTGTAGAAGGCAGACACAGAACGGCCTTCGTTTCACGGAACATATGCTTCCAGAGAAACCCTTGAGTCCTAGCGCCCTGGTAAGGCATCAGAGTAGCTTTGTAACAATAGCATAAAGGACCTACAATGCCAGTTATGGCACTGGTATAGAAACTCAAGGTCACCTTGTCAAATTAGTGAGACCTTCTCAAGTAATAAGAAGCAAAAATATAGTTGCTGATGAGACTCACTCAGTGGTATAGAGTGCCTGCCATAGTGTTTGGGTGTAAGTGGGGCAAGAAGGACTAAGCGTCAAAGATGAGAAGGTAGAACACATAACTATTAAGCAAATATGGTTCTTGCTGCTTATTGGTTTCACTTCTATTTCTTCCTCAAGGAGAACTTTGTGGTTTCCTTAAATGTGCACTCTCAAGCCTGACTGACTTCTGGGCATTTCAGTTGCTCTGGCTTTTGGCTGAATGCAGGTCTTCTTGTGGTGTGTGTGTGTGTGTGTGTGTGTGTGTGTGTGTGTGTGTGGTGTTGTGTGTTGTGTATCTCTGTCTGTCTGTCTGTCTGTCTGGTGTGTATCTCTGTCTCTCTGTGTCTGTCTTCCTGTCTCTCTCTCTCTCTGTGTATGTGGTGTGTATATTTGTCTCTGTATATGTGTGTGTGGTGTGTATCTCTGTCTCTCTGTGTCTCTGTGTGTATGAGTGTGTATGTGTGTCGTGTGTATCTGTGTGTGTGTATGTGTGGTATATCTCTGTCTCTCTGTGTCTGTCTCTGT